>NC_088619.1:12157500-12471603 GCF_036013475.1 Columba livia
TCGCGTTTATATTAATAAGTATTTTTGTCTTAATTTCGAATGACTTTCATGGCTCTTGAGGCAAGGGAGAGGGAGAAGCCACGCTCCCGCCAGCGGGCAGCGCTGCTCCCGCGGGGTGCGGTGCTCTGAGGTGAAGTGGGGGAGAGCGGAAGCCCTGAGGCCGCCGGGGCGGGAGCCGCGGGCTCCGCGTACCCGGGGCTGTGCGAGCCGGTGGCCCGGCCGATCGCTTTCCCTGAAGAGCGAGGGTGGCCTCGGGTTTTACCAGGCACCGCTGCAGGCTTGCCAGGGAGCCTGTAGCTCACCAACCTGCCCCACCACAGCTCCGCACCCCAAATCTCTCTTCACTCCCCGCGTTTAGTTTTTCGAATAATATGTGCCTGTAGTTTGCTATATGACAGGCAACACGAAGCTGGGCACTGTGATGTAAGGTCTTCGTGGCGCTGCCAAAGCTCTTCTGGCTGCGCCCGTGCCCTCCTGTCATCTGCTCAATGCCGTGCTGGCTCCTTAACATCCGTCCCTCACCACAGTATAAAGAAGATATTAAGCTACTAGAAAGCGTCCAGAAGAGGGCTATGAAGTTGGTGAAGGGTTTGGAGAGGAAGCCCTATGAGGAGAGGCTGAGGGATAGATGTTCCCTCAGCCTGGAGAATAGCAGTCTGAGGGGAGAGAACATGGCGGCGGCAGCTTCCTCACAGCAGAAGTAGGAGGGGCAAGGCTGAGCTGACCAATGCCAGGACTCGGGGGAGTGGCAGGAAGATGTGGCGGGAAGTTTTAGGTTGGGTATGAGGAAAAGGTTCTTCACCCAGAGGGTGCTGGACACTGGAACAGGCTCCCCAGGGAGCTGTCACAGCCCCAAGCCCGACAGTGTTTGAGACTGGACAATGTCCTCAGACACATGGTGTGAACTCTGGGGTTGTCCTGTGCAGGGACAGGAGTTGGATTTGATGAGGCTTGTGGGTGCCTTCCAACTCAGAGGACATTCTATGATTCCCTAAATTCCTGTTAGGTTTCTCTGGTAGACAAGCTGCTCTGAAACAGATGGGATGTGAATTCCATGCTGAATTTAAGCTCCTTTCCCCAGGAAATGAAGCAGAATCCTTGCCCAAGCGCAGTGTCCCCATTGGCTCCTCTTGCAGGACGTAATGGACGGGCTGTCTGTGCCGGGACATGGCGTCTCGGAGGAGGCCGAGCCTGTGGAAGGCTTCACAGCAGCCTGTCCGCACCTGGGGCTGTTTCGCTCTCTGCGACTGTTACCGCAGGATTCTTGTAGAAACAAACCATATCACTCACTAGCAATCTGGTTTAAGAGAGACATAAATAAGGTCTGTGCCCAGAGTTCACAGCAAAACCCCTTATATCTTTCCCTATAGCATAGGCAATCTCTTTTTTTTTATTTTTCAGCTGCACGTCAGTGTTCTTTCTGGGCTTGTTTTTATTTCTTTCATCACCATCAAACACCTACTCCTAAAGCTCTACGTGCTCACGCGTTTTCAGCCTGCCGCACAGGTTATAATTGAGAAGGGCTATGTTTGCTGTGACAGGAACTCTCAGCTGGCTCGTTAGACCCTTCAGCAGGTGGGGGAGCCCAGGGCAGTTCATCCATCTAAATACAGATGTTATTATGACTGACCTTAGTTTGCAGTGTGAGTGACCTTCTGAGGGCTTTTAATAAATGTATCGCGTGATTCCAAAAAGCAGTCCCATGCTGAGCAGCTAGAGAAAATCCACGTCATGCTAAACATTCCAGAGGAGTTTGCCAAACGGCATTTGATGAAATCAAATATCAGAAAAATAGCCAATTTATTAATTCTGGCCAAGCGGTAATAATAGTGCAGTTCTGAGTAGAATCAGCTTTGAGAGGTGGAACTAGCACAAGTTTTGAATAGCCGCTTTCTGCTTTTAGCTTCACCAGCATGTCCTGCTTCAAGCTGCTGCTCAGTCTTGTGCCGCTGTTTGTGCGCGGTTCGTATTTGCAGCGTGCATGGACATGTAAGGTTGTCTTCACAGTGATATCGATATACATCAAAAGATAAAGGAAGAAAAGTTCATATCCAGTGACAGTGGCTTTGGTTTCTCTGGACAAAATTAATCATCAGTGTAGCAAAGAGTTAACGACCTTCCAGAAATAAAAAATAGTCTTTTTCATAATTCCCATCTCTGTTTTGCTCTAAGGTAGCTGGAAGCTTATCTGAAGTTTCCAAATGTTGAAATGGATGTTAAGTGAGGGAGTTTTCACAGCTTGTACTGCGGTTCCTTTCCAACCCGATCTGCTCTACCTGTGAGAACCAAAGCAATAAATAAACCAAACCAGCAAACTCAAATCAGAGGTGCTCCGATATCCACAACAGGGGAAAATATTTTCAGTTTTAAATAACATTTTAAAGCTCATATTGTTCGCATCCATTTGATCATTTCATTTTTAAGCATCAAGATAAAAATTTTGGCTCTTTAATATTTTTTAGTCTTTCTGATTGACTCAAATTTGCGAATAGTTTTGGCTGACCTAAATGGATATTTTTTGGATGAAAGTTCTAAGGGATAATATTGGCTCAAGCCACTAGGCATTCTCATACCATTAGGTCTAAAAGTGATAGAAGCAAAACCACTTTCCTTCTGTCACTGGAATCTGCAACAAATCTTTCAATAAAAGAGTCTCCTCAGATTAGAATTTTGGCCCACGGTCACAATCTCATTGTTCTTGCGTGGTTGCTAAGAGGTGACTCATCAAGAACTGGAAGTCACCAAGAAGGATATTCCAGCCAGAATGTCTTTGGAAAATCTCATGTAACAGGTCGATGATAACTGGAAGACACTTCAGGAAATATGGTCCTATTTCTTGGAAGTGCCTGATTGTGCAAATCTTTGGTGGGATTAGTAATAGGTCTGTCTTGCCACTTTTGCATGTATTTGTTTTGTCTGAAGCCATGATGATGTACAGTAATTAGGTGTGAGTCTGGGACTTAAGGTTTGCATGTGTATGGCTTTTTAATTGCCCATCTCAACCACAAAATAAGGCAGTAAGACAAATTATGTTCTCATATAGCTCATCTGGTGGAAACCTGCTGGTTCATCATTGCAGCAAGGAACAGAAGGCAGTGTATGTTGGTCACGTTAAGGAGGGGAAGTCTTTTTTTCTTGGGTTTTGTCCATTTCTGTACATTATGGTCTGCTGTGGCTACCTTGGAGGGAAAAGCCAAGTACTTTCTAACCTGAACTGCAAAACTTTGCTGTCAAATGAGATTTCTCCTCCCCTCTGAGCAGAACAAGAGATATTAAACAGGTAGATGTGGCCACCAAATAGAGTGGATTTCTTATTATTTAACAAATAAAATAGCAATACTTTCCATAGTTTACTTTCCATTTCTTTATCTTCTTAGTTTCACACATGGTAAAAATGAAGCAGCAACCATCAGCGTGTAAATTACGGGAATAGATTATGTGATTACCATGATTTTGGTGAATTCTTCATCGGATTGGTATGTGTGTGTATGTCTATATAGGGAGTATTCAGAAAACTTAGTTTTCATATATTTTTACTTTTCTCCCTGATGGGACCTGTGCTTTTCAAAGTAAAATGTAACTAGGCAAGCCTGAATCTGAATGAAATGCTAAGCATTGTTACCCTTAAGAAACATGTTTTGATGTATCAATTTGCATTAAACTATTTTTGTAATGATTGGATCCAAAAAATCTATACTTGACTTAGCAGTAAAAGGAGAAGTCAGTTTGTCATATAGCTCTGTTGAGTGGTACTAATTGTAGCTTGTGCTCCTCATGGTCTGTGGTATGTGGCCATATGACTCGTGTATATCACCCCTTTTTCTCTTGAAGAAATGCTGTAGGAATTTTAACTGCAGAGATGAACATAAAGGACCCGAAGTTAATGGTTCACTTAGGAATAAATAGTTCTTCTTCTTGACACTCGCACCCGGAGTGCCAGACCTCAGCCGGACTAAATCAGTCAATCATTAACTTTAAGAGGGATTTGCAGTTTACACATACGGAGGACCTGGCTCACCTGTTTCAGTGGCATTTATCAGATGGAGCCAACACACCAGGCATGGGGTCCCATCCGCAGGAGTCGGTGGCTGCACGTCTGCTGTTCCTCCCTCGACTTGAGACAGGACACAGTGCAAATTTCCAATCGTACGTCAGATATGTGAAGAACCAGACTTCAGTGCCCATACAGCTACCGTATTTTTTTAATGAATCAGACATGAATAGTGCTTAAACCGCTTACTGCTAACTTTAATTTACAGCGTGTGGTAACATAGTGACAGTAATGTTGTCATCATTTTCTCTCTTTCTCTGTGGCATCAAGCCCAGACTTTCACGTTCTCATTTTTAGGACAGTGTCAAACTGAGTTTTACCCCCCACCCGCTCAGCCCTCTGATGAAATGATATGTTATTAAAAAAGCAAATAAATAAATAAGAGAGACCTCACTGATAGCTCCAGAATCTGCTGGTTTTTCCCTTCTGCATTAACGTGCTTTTCATCCAGGGAACAGAATGAAAATGCATTTTCTACGGTAGTAACTGGCATGTTCTAAATGGTGTCAGAATTCAAGAACATGACAAGCAAAATACAGCTGGACTGGAGGGCTCCACCACACATACAGTAGGAAATATTGCATTCCCATGCTGTTTTCATGCATGCGAACGATCAGCCACATTACAAACCCTTAAAAACATTGTGAGAAAACTTGACATTTCCCAGATGGGCAGAGACTAGTCCATCTGACTTTCCATTTTCCAAGGGAATTTAACCCCTTGGAGCTCCAACAGTGAAGCTGCGTTTCCTTGTCGCTCTACTAAAAGCCAAACGAAGTGGTGCTGGTTTGGCAGGATTGCCAGAGTTCAGGTTGACACCCAAGTCTTTGTGCAGAATGAGGTCGGAGATGCGCCCGTGGCTCTTGCTCCTTGGTTTTATGGAGAGCAGCTTGTGCCAAGCTACAATCTGCACAAACCGCATTACAGGCTGTAATGAGACCAAAATCAGCAACTGCTACTCAGTCCCACCATGTGGGATCCTGACAACCAGCGCGGCCTTGCAGGTTTTAAACTGTTCTCCATGTGTCGAGACCTCTTGAGCTTAAACTCAATGTGTTTTCAATAACTCCACGAAAAACACATAAGTTTGCTTTAGCTTCGGGGCAGATCATTTGGGGAGCAAACTCACCATCTAGATTGTGGGGTTTTTTGACATTTCTAATGCACCACCCTGGGCAAATCTGATTGGTATGTAACCAGGGCTGAATACTGTGCAGGAGGTAGCACAGTATTTGGTAGATCTCTTAAAGCCCTTCAACATATTATGCAAAATGAAGTCCTTACTGCTATAATTGATTTTGTAATAATCCTTAGTTAGGCCATCTTGTAGGCCTAGTGACTTTTTTTAGGATAGGCAAATTGCTTGCTATTAACTGACTGAAAAAGCAGTATTTCCTTTTCAGTGCCAGACTGTATTCCACAAGTCAACTAACCCAAAAGCACAAAAGCAATCTTTTTAAAGCCAGAGAAACAGCACAAGGGCTGTTAAACAACTGAATGACGTCTAACGCAAAAGCTCAAATGTAAAAGGCAATGTCTTCTCTCAGTATAAAGATGGTTTACCATCTAATAACCCATATGATGCAAATCACAGATTTAACTGTTACTGTCTCAGCTCTCTTTTTCTTTCTTTCTTCCCTCTTGATCTCTTCCCTTTTGCTCCCCCCAACCCCTTTATCAAAAATAACTTCTGGAAGGAAAAATAAACACTGGAAGACGCTCAGCTGTTTTGGCAGCCATGTGTGTGGGACAGGCCTTTTCCCCTGCTCCGTCCCTCCAGACTGAAAGGAGCTGGAGCTCCAGTTTGAGGGCAGACAAGCAGCCTGTGAAACCTCAGCCAGTTTTCATCGCAGCTGGCCGTGCCTGGGTGATTTCAGACAAAAGACTTCCGTCTTTATCTGGCGCTTATTGAGACATCTCATTCAGCTGGAGATAAAAGGGAAAAAGATGTGCTTTGAAATCGAACCGTTAGGGCGTCAAAGAAATCAGCATGCAAATGCCACACGTAAATGAATTCAAGATGAAGCTTGAGGATCAAGTCTCAGTGCCAACAGGAGTTTGCCTGCACAGGGACCCACCAAAGCCATTGTAAAGACCTCAGGGGAGTTTGGCCCTGTGTTTGTTGGGGGAGGAGGTGAAGGTTGGATGTGGAAGCAATCTTAAAAATAAACAACAATGGGATAGATTGCTTCAGAGGAATCACCGCAGTTTGCCAAAGGCTGAGTAGGTTATTCATGAAAACAGCTCTTCAATGAACCACTGAGAATTTCCTTCTGATTTCCCACCTTGCAAGTTCTCATGGAGTTCCACTCTCCAAGAACTCTGATGGAACAAGCTTACTGTATTTAAAGGGCTGTGTGACATGGCTCTCAGGAGAAGGGAATCAGGATTCAGCTGAAATGGCAGTAAAAGAGCCCTTGGTGAGGATGCTGAAGGCAGACAGACCCCGAGCTTTGCGAGCTCCTGCAGTAATTTATTACAGGGTCAAACGAACTCCTGGTTTGTTGTGTGGAGTCCAGGCTGTGATTGCTGACCATGCACATCAGTGATTGTTTCAGGTCTGTAGTTATCTGTGGAGATGAAGGGATGGTTAGCAAAGAGGTCAGGGCTAACTTAGGAAACCTCTGCTTGCCCACAGCCTATGAATAGATGTGGTGAATAGAAGTATTTCGATAGGGATTTTATTCTGATTTCATTTGCCATTTTTGTCCTTCAGCTGAGATACACATCAGTGGCCTGTTAAATGAATAATGGAGCATTTGAGCTCTCCATCAGGAGAAATGTTCCACTGCGTGGTAGCTTTCCACCCACTGAGAAAACTACCACTTAATAACCTGCAAATCTCTAGTTAAAGAATTACAGAGATTAGCCTGAAGCCTGACACTCATCCTGCAGGAGGGACCCTCACCAAAATGCCATTGACAAAGGGAAACTTTGTTAAGCGTGTTTAGTTCAGCCCTGCTATCCGAGGATCCCGAAGCTGCTTTGTTTTATGAGACTTAGGGCAAGGGATTTTCTTAAAGCAAAGGCCAAAGGATTTTTCTTAAAAAACATATTCCTTCTATGAGGGTGCATAGTCTCATGGGATCTAGGGATTAGGTGTTCATTTCCTATATAAAAGCTTCACAATTGTCTAAAGGATGCCTGGATATTAACCAACCTCCAAGTAAAATAGCAAATACAGTGCCTGAAAACAACAAAAAAAAGAATCACTTCGCTTAGTGCCAGCGGTACTAGGAGTTAGGTACAAATAATGGAACCCATGAGTTTTTCTCCATAGAAATTGTTTCTAAGAAACTTTGCAGAGAAACGGTGATTTGATGAATGATTTTCTTATTTGAGTTCAAGATGGGTCGTAAAGCAGTGGAGACAACTCACAACATCAACAAGGTATTTGTCCCAGGAACTGCTGTCGATCGTATGGTGCAGCTGGTGGTTCAAGAGGTTTTGAAAAGGAGATGAGAGCCTTGAAGATGAGGAGCATAGCGGCCATCGGAAGGTGATAATGACCAACGGAGAGCGATCGGCTAAGCTGATCCTCTTACAACTACATGAGAAGTTGCTGAAGGACTCAACATTGACCATTCTATGGTCGTTCAGCATTCCTATTTGGATTAGGAAAGCTGTTCTTGAGCCCAGTTATAATGATTTAAAATTCATGGTCCAAAACTGCAATTACTGTTGCACCAACCTAATACCATTGTATCTGGTGCTATGCCAAATGATGAAGACTGTTCAACCAGGTCATCCTCCAACATGAGATTAGTGTTTTCTCCAGTGATACTCGAAATGTCGACATGTTTACCTCACAGGAGCATTCCTCGTTTATGCACAGCTAATGTTTTATGCAATTATATCTCCCGTATCTCAATTTGGGAACATGCTATCTTAGCACAAAAGCAGCTGTTCTACATTTTTTGCTTTCTCCGAATGTTTTCTTAAGTCAAGCTCTGGCTCTTTTATTGACTAAACTGTTTCATGGGGTCCCCAACCCTGCAGGAACTTCCCCAAAGCCATATCTCTCTGATCTGATTTTTTGTTGCTTCTTCTCCCAATTAATCAGTTGTTGCTCCTGAGTGAAATGTTTCCTTTATTCCAGAGTGAAAATACTTTGGACTTTTTGTGTGGCAGATCTACTGGGCACTGCGGTGTCTTTATAGCCCGTGTCCCTGTGTTCAGTGAGATGTCAATTCAACACGTCAGCCGCGTGTGCAGGGCAGGGTGTGCTGAGCACAGCAGCTGAGATGATCAGAAAGTGTAGTAAGAAACGTGCATTTCTTTAGTATCCCTTTGTTATTGACATGAGTTTTGCCATTCTCACTACTTATAGACATTAAATAGCCATTGCATAAACATTGCAACAGTTCTACCACCTTCACACACAGGTTCAGTAATCTGTAAAGAGTGAGAGCAATGACTGACAGCTTCACTTGTAGCATCTGAACAAAAAAAAGTTTAGACTTTGGAAAAAAACCTTGTTCTTCTTTTAAAAAAAAAACACCAGAACTCTTTCTGTCTCTTTTTCCTAATAAACCCTTCACGGCAATTGCTTCTTTGTAAAGTGTATAGTCTGAAGTTAGTTTTGGGTGGCTACTCCCTCTGTACGAGAGGTTCTCGTGACCATATGTAGCATCTGTGCTTGACCGCACTTTCATACAAACCCTCCCCAGCAGGGTATGGTATGGGATGTTTGTTGCCATTGATTGATTTTGTACAAGAATAGCCTACATGGCATTTCTTTAGAGTGTTCTGTGGGGCTTTTGTAGTCTTACCCTACATCAAATAATATTACTCTGTAAGGTGCGACTAGATGACTGGAGCGAGTTCCATATCACGTTTTACTCCACAGGGAATATTTAATTCCCAGGGAAGATGTTCCAGAGGGGAAAAGGGTAAAAATGAGTTATTTCAGGCATCCCCCTGTGAGATGTGCAGTGCTTCTCCATTAAGTGATTTCAGTTGTGCTGGCAGACTTGGCACCTCAGTTCTTTCCTGGTGTGACTACAAGAAATTTTTATAAATTTAAAGGGGAAAACTAATGAGTCTGGTTTTGTTCTTAATGCTGATGTTACTGACCTTCTGTGAGCTGAAATTACTATCAGTGAAATCCAAACTGGACTTGATCATAATTGTATTTTGAGCTGTGGTGGCTGTGGATTTGTAAGCGAATGCCATGAGTGGAAGTGAAAGAAAAAAATAGGCTTCTCTTGCCTTCTCTGTTATTGATATTGAATGATATTGGTGTAGGTGATCACATAGTAAGAGTTTTCTTTTATGAAACATCTTTGAAATCCTCATCCAGTACACTGAACTAGATGAACAATCCTGCCACCGCCCTAGGAAATAAACGGGTTGACTCATTGAGCTTTCTGCCTTTAATTACTCCGAATCCACTGATTAAGCCCGGGAGCTCTCCTCTTAATCCTGAATTACTCATTTTGACCCTGGCAGAGTTTATGTGCCTGAGCGGTGACACCGTCACCCCGGGAGTCCCGTGCTGGTCGTTGGGGAGGCGGCTGCCACTGGGTGAAACAGAAACCAGCAGGTACTTTACGGGGGCGACCTCGGCGGACACGCGAGCGTCCGCCCAGGCAGCCTTGCCTTAATTGAGTTGCTTACATTCCACGCTCCGTTACTGTCTGCTGACTTGCAAAAGAACAAAGGAACAGCTACTTCCCATTAAGGAAGGTAATAACTTAATTAAAACCAAGTTCTATGCACTGCAGGATCTAGTTTGTCATCAAGAGGCCTTTCCCTATAGTTTTTGATAATCTATGCCAGATATTTAATCACTGGATACCCCAGTATAAAACTTCGAGCCTCCATAACCAGCAGAAAGCTTGTCAAAATAAATTTTAACTTCTGACCGTAGTAGAAGACCAACTAGAAGGTATTAACAGAATCAGAGCTGTCAATCAGAGCTTGGGCTCACCGTTTATATTATTAATTCCAACTCTGGTGGCATGGTCTTGGGATAACAACCATCCTAAGCTGCACTGGTCCAAAAAACACAAACCGAGAGTGGAATATATTTCGTGTCGAGGTGACGTTACTGAGTGTCCCGAGAAACCTTTTTTTATTTTCCTTTTTGTCTTTGAAAGGTGATGTTTTATTAGATTATCCCCATTGCCAAAAGACACAGCTACTGTCTGGCTTCATTTGCTGACTGTTTTTTCTAATGTAAAGATTTACTCCTCACACAAAAGCAACCTATTAAGAAAAAAGTAAAGAAATTGTTTGTTTGTTTGTGCGGATTTCCTCCAAATTAATGCAGCGTGTTAGAATGGAGACTGTGAATAGTCTTCAGTGGGTTCTGAAGTGAAACGGGCCTCACAAATTGAAATCTATCTCGGAGACTACGAGTTGGAGGTATTATTACAATGCAAACCAGCGGGAGAGATTCCAGAGAGAAAGAGGAGAAGTGTGTTAATTGAGAACAATAACATGCCGAAGACCTCCAGAAGCTGGTGGCCTTAATAAAATGAGACAATGCTGTGTTGTTGCCTAACCTGAGCTTCAAATTCAATTTCGGTTCTAGTGGAGCAGAAGCGATGCAGAGCGAGGTTTCTCTTTCCCTGTTCGTTTATAAGGGCATCTGAATAGAGAAGGTTTCATGGGTCGTGTTGAACTGGGCTTGAACTCTCCTGTATTAATCACTTGATCATGGAATAAATTTCAAGGGTATTAAACACACAGAGAAGGTGGTATTTACGATCCAGGTAGCTAATACTGGTGGACTGTTGGCATTGAGTTCGTTTTGGAGAGTCCAAGGTTTTGGACCTGGTTGGTTTTCAGCATCAGCACCTTTAACCTCCTTAGAGAATGGCAATTGAGGCCACCTATGAATCTGCCTTAATTGTTAATAAATCTAGTGTGAATAAGACCACAATTTAAATCCCATCATCTTTATCTCCTCTTATTTAAGCAAATAAAAGGAAAGTGGAAAGTAAATACAAGCTTTGGGATTTTGTAAAATGAAAGTGTTCTGGAACACTTTGTGAACAACAGGAAAATCAGAGATTTTTGATTTTTTTTCACTTCCTCCTTTTTATCTGGACAGTACAAATTCAGTTTCATTATTTATGAACTTGTAAAACCCTTACTGGGCTGTATATGTATTTCAAAGCCATTGTGGGAGACAAACTACAATATCTATGACGGTTTTCTGCCTCTCCAACTCTGCAGCGTCCAGCGATGTGGTGTGTGCCTGCATGGGGTGTGCATTGCTGGGCTGTATTTGCGCATATCAAAAGCAGCCAGTCTCTCAATCATTCATTGAAAGTTCCAGTTGGCTTAGAGTCTTCCTGAAAAATATGTTTATTTTGTCTTCTTGACTTACTTTTCCTCATGTCTGAGTATTGTGCCTCCAGGAAGAAAAGCTTAAATTGCTGAAGTAGGGCTTTTTTCAAAGCCTGCCAAGAATAAAGTGGCTTAATAAGAAAGCACACAGATTTGACTTTCTTAGAGGGGAAAAAAAAAGAATAAGTCATTTAGAATGTGACTGGAGACTTCTTTAGGAGTGGTGGATATTTTCTCAAAGCGTAAATATAGGAGCATTTTGGAAAGAAAGATGGAGCTAACTAGCCATGAAACGTGGAAAGGACTAGGACTCTGCCAAACAAATGTGATCTCTGAAGACATGCTGATTTATGCTGGTGGAAATTAAGTCATGGTGTTGAACAACAATAGGCTCCCAGAGCCGTGTAGCTGGGCGGTCATGAAGCATCTCTGTCATGGCGGGATATTTGCCTTGGGCCACACCAGTGACTGTCCCTTTTGCTGTAGTGTGGCTGTCAACACGTCCCTGCCGTATCGATTTGGGTGAAAGAACCACCTCGATGGACTGGTTCATTCAGGAAACATAAACGCCAAAGCTGCTCCTACAGTGTTTATTGCAATCTGCTTTCCTTCAGGTTTTGGATGTAAAATCAGGGTTGTCTTGGCCCACCACTGTTTCTGTTGCTGGCTGCCACAGTGTGTGGTGTCACCGTCAACACCACGACAGAGCTGAGGTCACATTTGCCCATTTGCATCTTGACCACCAAAACAGATGACACTTCCATTTCTGCGGTGGCTGAGGGAGACTGCCAACCAGGGATTATTTTGTTTGTTTTGTCTGAGCTGTATTTGTCCAACAAACACGATCAGCAGCCGTCGTGACTCATCTTGGTAGCCGCAGAACATATGCAATTTCTGTTCCCTCCATCAGCAAAGGTTGTAATGCTGGGAGGGAAATGCATCCTACTGGGAGGGATAGAGACAGTTCCCTCTGCTGCTGTTCATCAGGAAAAAGCAATTCCAGGCTTCAAAGTGCAGTCAAGTCCTCAAGACTTGAACCTGCCTGGACGTAGGTAACAGCCGAGTTGAGATGTTCCAGCACTACCATCTTTTTGGGCTCTCTGACAAGATGTTGAGTAGCTCAGGGTTGAGGGCAACTCATATTTTCTTCTTGATCAGATTCATTTTCACAAGTGCAAACTTACAGACTGGAACCTAAAAAAATAAAATCAAACAGTATGCTACTTTATGTGCAGACAGCTGGAAGTTTTATGCCTTGTCTTGCAGAAGGCACCAGCAAGAAGACATTGTGTCCCTGCTCGGTGCCAGATCATCGCTGCAGCGTTGACTCAACGGGCTGGATGCCACCTCTTGAGTCACTTAGCATCACTTCTCGATAAACCTGGTCTTTAATTTATTTTTGGAGGTTTCCAGTCTAAGTACAAATAAACATGCCCAACCCACCTTAGGCCACAGCCTTGGGTGGAGCAGCTGCAGGGTTCTGGAAGATAATGCGGGGCTGGGGAGAGATGGGCAGCGGTGGAAAAAAAATTAACCCAAACCAAACTAAGGCAGATAGTTCTGAATAATTGGAAGAAGTAAATCCCGAAATAAGTGTATGTTATTTTTTTATCAGTTCATCAGGGCTATTTAGCCCTCAGAATTGTTTGTTTAATTTTGCTGGCCACAGGAATCAAATTAAAGCACTTGCTCCCTAACAACATGACTGCAAAGCTTGTTTGATCTTCTGGTATTTATCAGCTCAGAACTTGCTTGCCATGACTGAGTATTATCACAGCTTCAGCTATTGCAGTTTTCAGAAATATTCACAAATAAGCTGTGAATGCTGTTGAAACACCACCCTCAGCTTTATTGCCATTTACTAGTCTGTGGAGATCTCAAGACACTACTGTGCTAAACATACATAAATCCTATTTGCTTGGATTTGACCCTCACAGTTTTATTCAAGGTCTGCTGAAATTACTTGTATTGTATAAAGCTTTCAGCAGCCGAGGCTTTGAGCAGAGGAAGGTGTTGAGGACTCCCGCATCCTGATTAAGCTTTATTTTAGATTCAGCAGCTGGACAGATTTTGCAAATCCTTCATTCCACAGCAGCAAAGTCACCTGTTTGCAGAAAGACACTCACTGGAAAATGTGGGCGGTGAGATTGCTCTGCGGTTCAGCCACTCCTATATTTGAAACGCTGCTCTGAAAAAACCCTTGAGGCTTCTTGGACCTGGAAAGTGCAATTTGTCACATTCTCACCTCTTTTTGGAGAACTGTCATTTGCTTTGAGTCTCTTATTTTATTGTCCTTTCTGTACCTCATAGAAAATCAATCTTTGCCCATTTCTTTCCCGTTCTGACCCCTGCCTCCTGTCCTTTTGCCAGTCTTTGTTTTAAAAGTTGCTCGAGCTGATTCATATACAAAGCTAAAGATCAGCTTAGGATGGGGCGAAGAATCTGGTTGATATTTCAGAAATGTCTTGTGGTTACCAAGCTCTGCCTGAGCTACATAACTCCTGCGCTGGCAGCTTTCAGTACTTTTCATGTGGAAATTTCTCCATTGCTTTGCAAAGTAAATGCATGTCTGGTTATTGAGACACAAAGTCTGCTTTTGGAGAACTTCATAGGACAAAACGTTGAAAAATAGAAGAATAAAATAAAATAATGAAATTAAATAAAATAGTGCCCAGGTATACTCTTTTGTTGTAAAATTAGCTGCCAGTACAACGTACCTTTTTTATTAAAAAGAAGTATCTTGAGATGGAGAGGTTTCTGCTTTCCAGACATGGCTTCAGGCAGACCAGCCAGTTTCTACTTCTGACCATGTCACGTAGTAGCCAATACAATGCACTCTGTGGTTCCAGGCAGGAAAATGACCTACAGTTTTCAACTCATTACAGAACAAAACAAAACTTGTATAAGAATGGATTCCTGGAATGCAAACAGCAAGCACAAGTCCAAGGAAATACCCCAACCTACGTCAGGCCTAATATTTATCAGGAACCTGACACCAATATGGTCATTTTTTGCTTGTTTACTGTTGAAATGAAGTTTATTCAAATTTGTAATCTACAAACTTTCCTTTGGGCTGCTGGGCTGAAAAGGGCACGTTGGGTTTGGATGGAGTGGGACAGATGAAAGGAAAGGGAGGAGGCGAGGAAGAAAACCTGCCTTGCCAAAAATCCAACGCACACAAACTAAAGTTCTGTGCTGCCCGTGTCTCCGTTTCACAGTGGTGTGAATACTGAGTATTTTAAAGTGAGAAGCAAATTAAATTCGGTAGATTTTGCCCCTCTTTGCTTTTCAGAGAGTGTTGAAAAATGCTCAGGAAAACTTTTCAGAGAATCAGAGATTACAAAAACACTCTGTTACCCAAGAAGAAAGAGTTAATGTGCGTTATCCAGGGGACTAGAAATTATTTCTAAACCTTTCTAGAAAACAGCTGTGGCCCATTTCAGATTTCAGCTCATCCCACTAAAAAGGACAGAAACAATCAGTGTAAACTGGGGCAATACGGCTGCTCCGTGTCCCTGATACGCTATGTGTACCATCTTTGTATCTCCAGAGAAATGTTGTGTTCTCCGCTCAAAGCAATTCCAGATTGGGGCTTTTGCTGTGTTGGCCTCTTTCAGCTCAGTAGGATTGATTTATTTAATGGTTTCTTCAGATGGCAGCCCAGTCTCAATGACAACATTTACACTTCAGATCCACCACGAATATGAAAGACATCTTCAGGTCTTTTGGGGGTGCTCAGAACCTGGTAGAGATGTTCTTGCCATTGAGATGGTCTTTCAAGTCTTGGTGAGGTACATGGGACGTTTATGATTAAAATTAGTAATCTCTTTTTGGCAAGAATATTTCATAATGTGTATCAATTGCCTGCAATCCTCTCCCAGGTGAATTTCCTACAAAATGTCTTGAAGCATCTGATTGCATGAATAGAGCACAGTCATACAAATGTAGAGGAGTGGGGGGGTTATTTGTTTACAAATAAATTACGTGGAATTATTCTTTGCATTGAACAAAAAGTTGTTTCCTTTGAGGAAACTGGAATATAGAGGACAGGTTCTCCTCTCCATCAGCTGCTTGCCAGAGATAACGCCCAAATGCAAAGAGGGACAGTAATATGATACATTGAATTTATGCTCTTTGGCATGAGCTGTCCTTAGAAAATGATTGATTTACTTTCTCATTTGAATTAATTTCAAGGGGCATCTTAACTGAATGTGTGTCCTAAGATAACTCACTGAAGGAGCTATAAAAAAAGGACCATACAGAAATTATTAAACCTCCGCAAACCGCTCTAATGAGACCTAATTTAGTCTATTTTAAGCTTCGATGATTTTTTTTTTTTCCTTCTAATGGCTCCCAGCTAAAATTTGTGTCTCAACCAAAGCTGAAATGATAAATAGCTCATAGTCTACCACTAGCAGGAGAAATTTATTGCTGCCCACATTACTTGGCAAAGGGAAAGGATTTTAGAAGGGTTTTCAAAGTCAGGAGGAGGCGGTAGATGGAGCAAAGGCTCTGCTGGGAAAGTGAGGTTGAGATATCAAGGTCCATACTGTGTGAAACGGTCAACGGAGAGAGAGGCAGAAAACACCGAGTATTGCTGTTATCTCATTTTCATGAGTGCAGAGATCTTCTCCCTTTTCATCTCTCATGGTTTTTTCCAAAATTAATTTGCTTTCGCAGCTTCAAAGTAGTTGGATCCCAAGCACTAAACAAAACAGCCACGTGCAAACAAAGAAAACGCTGATTTTCAGCTGCAGGAGTTTGCGTTGTACACAACTGGCCTTTTCCCAAGCAGCAAATCACTTGGCACGAGGTTCCGAATTTCAAACAGCCAGCTAGAAGTGCAGCTACTATCTCCGGCAATATTTATTGCATAATTTGCGGATTTAGGTTTAATGAATGGGAAGATATAAAGCTGTATGGCAAGCGAAGTGTGGGTTCCTATTCTGAAAAGGAAAGGGCCTGGAGAAGTCAGATGTGTGGGACACGTCACAGTTTTGTTTCCAAGTTGGAAATAAACACATTTTTTCACTCTTCTCCATTTAACTGCACTGCTTCTCTGGAGCAACAACATCCACTTTTTCACCTTAAATAAGCATGTATAAATTATTAATCATCCTGTTTTGTCCTGGGACATGAACTTGTTATATAGAGATGATGAGGAAAATACTATAATCAAGTCTTTGTGGCCTTTTATTTGAGTAAGAACAAGGAATTCTCTCCATCATTATTCTATACACCTTGTTCACTTTTTGGGAACATTGGCACGAGTGAGAGGAACATGTTGTGAAACTAAGCAAATACTTACACAGGAATATTCCCGTACCGTGTGTATTTACATAAATATTCATTTGAGGAGTATTTAATGGCCGCTTTGACAGGCCATGTGCTGAAGCGAGCTGAAATAATACCCTGTAACTTGGTAACCGGTTGCCCAGGGTAAATTTGGATCTAATTTATTTAGCAAAAATGAAGCTGAGAGATGCAGGGAGAGCGATGGCATGAGGACCCCTGGGTGGTGTGCTGGGGGTGGAGGAAAAGGGGAATGAGGGTTCCTTAGGAGAGCGGAGGGGACCGGAGCATCTTTGCGGGCAGGGAAATGCCAGCCTGGCACAACGTCCCGGTCCTTCCCCTGGACATTCCGCCTCTGTCCCTGGGGCAGAATTTGTCCCCAAAGCGCATGCGATACACACATACAGTGTACAGGGTTGAATGGTTGAATGTGTGTGAAATGTTTCAATTACCTCTAAAATAATGTTTAACATGTTCCAGACATACTGCATTAAGCAAATACCCAAGCAGTATTTGAAGCATATTCTGTTTTTCATTTTAATAGATTGTAAATGTATTAAACACATGTTAAGAATATATTTCATATAGTGCATTTGTAAAATATTATCAAATTTATATAGGCGGAAACCACAGAGCCACCACAGGATCGGCCCGAGAGCAATACCGGTTTGTGAGTTAACCTTTTAGCACCATTCTATCAGAAGGATAGAATGCAGGATTTGATTTCATTTTGTTCAATTTCATTTCATTTTTAAAGAAGAGCCTGTAAGTGGAATCCCACCCTGTCATTCACCCTTGTAGCTGTTACCCTGATGCTGTCTATAAAGTTTATAGCCAAGGCATCCGAAGGAGAAGCTCTTGAGTTACCTGGGTTTGTGCAGAGAGAGGTTGTGAATGTCAGAGCTGAAAAACTGTGCCTGTAGCCATCTGATTAGATGTCTGCTCCGTGTTTTAAGCACTCCCTCAAATAATCTGATAGTGTTAAACATCTCTTTTAAAAGGCAACACCAGTAGACATTTCAAAGCTGAAAACCATTATTGAGAACTCAGAATTCAACTCAGCTTCTTCCCCTCTGTCTTGCAAACTCTTGGAGCAAATTGGAAGTGGGTTTTGGGTTTTGTCCAAGTCGGGGAGAATGGTTTGCGTTTGACAAAGTATTCCGAGTTTCTTTGAAAGCAGAATCTAGAGCTAGGTCTATTCCTCGGAAATTATTCCCATCTCCTCGCTCAGCTCGGCCAAAATCCTGGAAGTCAGCACTTAGCACAAAGCAGAGCTTGGTGTCCGTGAGACAACTTGACTTAAACTACAGGAGTTAATCCTAGGTACCCATAAAGTACCACTCGAAGTATATAGGAATCCAACACATTTCAAGACTCAGCCTCTGTTGCTTGTAATACAGGAATAATTTCAGTAGCTGGCTGTTACATTAGATTCTTCTTCTTTTATGTGAATGAAAAAAAGCAAAGCCAGCCCAGACCCATAACTTGCTAGTGAGAACTAAGACTTCCAAATTTCACACTTTGCGCCGCACTGAGTGGGAATCCCAGAGCTCCAGGTGTCGGAGGCGCAGATGTGCCCGACCTGCTCGTCACTCCCATCACTCGCTTTTCCCCTCTGCTCCTCTCAGCTCCAGAGCACAGGCAGCACCTTGGGGACAGAAATTGTCACTTCCAAAACTGGACTGGAATTATTGTTTTGCTCTAGAAAAAGCCACCGATGGGTAATGCAGAAGGAAGAGATTTTTCGTAACACAGCAGAAGTTATCGTACCAGCGCTCAGATAAATCAGCCCAGGAACTCAGCACAAAACCAGATTTCTAAGTGTCCTGGAATGATAAACCATATCAGAAAGTTAAGCTAAGATAAAATAATCTAAAGCTTTGAGCAGGTTTACAGCAGTTTATTTTCCCTTTTTTTTTTTAGCTGTGGAAAATGAGACACTGGTGCTATTTTTTCACCTTCACTTTGTGCATTTTTAGCTAAAATGTAATGGTAGGACTGTCTTTCAAACTGGAAATTCTTACCTCACTGTCCAGCCCAGTCCGTGAAAGCATCCACCAGCTTCTCAGGAGTCGTCAGGCCTGTCCTGCCCTTGTCCAGGAGTTTCCAGAGTGGTTGGTACATGCAGAAATCAGGAGGGTTGCCAGGCTGAGGGCGCGGGGCTGTGGTAGCACACGCGTGAGTCCGGAACCCGCCGAGGTGCTGGGCTCCCCCAGGAAAACAAATTGCAAAGCTCTGCAAGCCAGGGCACAGGTGGAAAAGAAGATTCTTGAGAACAAGATGAGACCTTGCTGTTACTACACGCTGCCATTGTAACCATATACTGTATTGACACTATAAAGTATATTGCCATTGACCTGTGGATATTCGGTTTCCATAGGTCTGCTGCAGTTCTAGAGATACATTACAGCTCCGAGCATCTGAGATCAGACACATGATGAAGCTCCCTGTAAGAGTTATGACAGATGTGTCACAGTGACTTAACTGTACTCTGAAAAAATATTAACTCTGAAGTGTGTTGGTTTTTACAGGCTCATTTCACACCATTATCCACTTAACTATCCAATAACGTACCAGGTATGTCCAACAAGCGGCAGGAGATACTTGCTGTGCTTTGACTTCCCAATGATTCTGAAATGGATGTTCAAGATGAAATAACAGTCAGACATGCTGAAAAAACACTCAAATATGCCCCAGCGCTGCAGAAGAATTCCCTTCCTCTCACTTTTAATAATGCAGGTTTTACCTTATCACATTTGATAAACTTTTGCTCTATTAGTTCTCAGATCTGCAAATTTAAAGATTGAAAACAGTCCATTTCCCACTTTGCTATGTGAAATGTGGGATTTGGTTATTTTAAAATGTGGGATTCGGTTATTTTAAAATGTGGGATTCAGTTGTTTTAAAATGTGGGATTCAGTTGTTTTAAAACGTGTATTTTTCGGACAGGACAAAAATATTGACAAGCAATAGAGTCAAAATTTCAGTCTGTGTAACCGCCAGCTCGCGCTGCCTCTGATTCGGATTTGTCCTTCCAGCAGCTACTGTGTGACCTAGCGGGGAAACCACTTCTGGAAGTGATTTTTCCCATCTGATAGCATTTTCCTTTGCAGTAAATGTGCAGAGTAACTGAGAGAGAGAGAGAGAGAGAGATCCCAGGCTGCTTTCTGAATATAAAAATCAGAGTGTGTTTCTTAACTGACAGATTCACCAGAAATTCAGCCAACTTTTAAGGTTTTGTTGTTTGGGCCAATTCGAAAGCCGCTAAAGTGGATTCAGTAAAATCACACTGATATATTTGCAGGACAGAGAGAAGTATAAAGCTCCTTCCTTGTCTTCCTTGCTTTTATTAAATGTGTGCGTAAAACATGTAATCTATTAAAGATTTTGGGGACACAGAGGTTTGAGGGAGCAAAAGCAGCTGCTCTCCTCATGGGAGCAGGACAGGTACATGATTAGAGTCAGCCAGAACAGAAGAAAACATAATATTTACTTACCCGATCATACACAATCATATTTTTGAAAGCAAAACGCTCGTAAGTTCATCTTGCTGGTTTGCTTTCAGTTTTTTTGTTTAATTTTCCACAGTGGTTGCCCTTGAATTCAATAGGTAGTAGATGCCAGAATATATTTTTTTAAGCTGACCTTTAGTATCTAAAAGCAAAAGCTCAGGGGATTTTGTTGTTTTTTCTGGTCAAAATGGAAGGATGTATTTGGTGGCAAAAGGAACATCGTGTGTCTTATTTTTCCTCTTTATCAGATAACTGCTGTTGCTGCAAGGTTCACACTGTCACGTAATTTTCAAGAGACCTGCGCACGTGGCTTTGAAAAAGTTACACTGGCATGAATTCAACCTGAGAGTCTTTCTGCACAGCCATGAAATAACGTGATAAGACATGAGATTTGAGAGCAACCACCTTACAACCTGCTCAGACGGGTATACTTGCACTTTCCAGCTCTGGTAGGAGATGCACTGAGTTCTAAGTGAGATTTGCTGAAGCACCTCGTTGTTCTTTTGTGATGTGAAGCGATCAACCCGAACTGGGAATTAACATCTGTCCACATCTGTCTTCTGCAAATCCCACTCGGCTTCGTGCGTTCAGAACAAATTCTAGGCAAGAGGCCACAGGGAACTTGTCCAGTTCCCTGTACCCCATGCCCAGCTCTGTCACACTGGCTGCAGAATAATTTATTTCATACCGTTCCTCTGGCCAAGGAAAACATATGTGTGCCCTGTGGCAGGGAAGCTCTGCAATGGAGGCACCGTGGTGCAAATCATCCACCCAGGGGGCTGCCCCTCGCTGTGTGCCTTCTGGCCTGCAGGAAACCGTGCAAGCAGACAGGGGCAAATCAGAAATGCACTTTATTGGCCCTCGCACCTTAGTCTATAACCAATGGTGTGTGTTAACTTCACATCACAATAGTCTGTGATGAATTGATTTTGTTCTTTTTTATTATTACTATTTACAACTATATGCAAGGTAAAATCTGCTTCTAAAAGGCAGAAGAAAGGACCCTTCAAAATGAAGTATCAAGGTGTTTTATGTCTAAGTGAATCTGGGCTTTGGGGGGAGAAATGTCTGTGTATCCAGACCCAAACTTAATTTCCCCAGGTTTTTCCTGGAATGTATTTTTTAAAGGTCTATTGGGACACCTTTTCTTTGAAAACAACCACCCCAACAAACTCTGTTCCTCATTCCTCTACCCCAGACCTAGTTTACATCAAAGGAGCGGGATGTGGTGCTTTACCTCCATTGTACCACGGCACCGTGCAAAATATTGTCGCTGGAACCTAATTTGGGGCAAAACCGTAATAACTTAGAAAGTCAGTGAGAGAGTTGCTGCAGAATTCAGTGGGTGCAGGGTCTCCCCTTTCACACTCCCCTTTCAGCTGCTCCATTTTCTCCTGCATTCCCGGTGGCTCTGACAGGGTTTATCTGTAGTGTTGGTTCACGAGGAGGAGCGAGAGATGAGATTCTGCTAGCACGAAGATTAGAGGAACATGAAGGATTTATTTCTGAATCATAACTTCCTTTCGAACTTTCATAGATCATTTTGGTCGCATAAAACCTTTAAGATCATTTAATATGATTTTAATGCCAAGTAGTTCAGAGCAGCCCAAACTCTCATCTCTCATCTGACTCTGAGACTGTCACTCAAAGCCAGTCTGATAATTCAATCTTTTACAAGCCCTGCCGCCCCTATGTTTCAAGATTTTCTACTCTACAGATTTCACCAGAAACCTGTTGCAAGGCTTCTCAGTTCTTATTGTTATCAGCTCCTGCGGGTATTATCAGAAGGGCCCGATTCAGCAGATGTAAAGCACAGTAAAGCGGAGCTTTAGCTGGTGCAAGTCAAGGTGGTTTCTGCTGAGGTCCCAGCATTTGGCATATCAGTATTCTTCACCTAAATAGACAGCACAGGGGCTACTCACATGAAGAAAGTTACATATGTGTTTGCAGGACCTCACTCCTAATGATCTAAGACATCATATTATTAAAAAACAGCGCAAATTATGCTTTCAGTTACACTAGTGCCATCGTGATATAACTCCTTTGACAACTCATTGTATTTACTTTGGCTTCCCAGTAGCTCAAGTCCAGTGAATTCACTGGAGTTTCTCTAGATTTACAATGGCATAGCAAAAATTGGGACTGTGGATGTGGAGAACCCGTGGTCAGCTGAAGACATAATAGTTCCCAAGAACTGCTGTGGAAGTTAAATGCACAGCGAATTCAGTGCGTGTATATTCTAATTGGAAATGAAAACGTTGTAGTGAAATGAAATAACCTAGTGCAGACGTTCAAGTTTTAAGATCTTTCAGCCTTTGGCTGAATTCCAGGTATTAAATTCCTCCGTCATTTCTGATGGAAATCCGAAGGATCTCTCTTGATACAGTGAATTTAATTTCAATTTTGTACTGTGCGTGAAGAGGACCCAGGCTCTGTCCTTCACTGTCCTCAGGGCTACTCTAAAGTGGTTTTGAGTCGTGTCCTGTTTCCACCAGGTAGCAGACTCATCCTGGTCCTTTTTCTGAAGCATGGAGGCAGGAAGGTGTCTCAGGATCAAAGGTGTCCCAAGATTAAGGGTGTCCCAGGATCAAGGGTGTCTCAGGTTTGAGGGTGTCCCAGGATCGATGGTGTCCCACGATCGAGGGCATCCCAGGTTTGAGGGTGTCCCAGGATCAGGGCTGTGAGCGGGGAGCTCTGTCTGCTGGTGGCTTTACAGACCAGGTCGTGCCACAGGGTGGGGATATGGATCTATGAACAAGGGAAAATCCGTCCCTGAGACGCTTCCATACAGCGTGTCCTGCACGAACCAGCAGCGTGTCCAGCCCGTGGGACTCGGAAACCACAACCGAGGGAGTCACTAAAGGGCTCTTTTAAGAAAAACGGGAGGGATGTTGCTTTGAAATGTTGCGCAGCAGTTTCCTACCTGAGGAAATGTGTGAAAGGCTTGGCTCAGCTCCCACAAGGACTTAGCCCTGTTATCAAGTATATTTGGTTTCAGTCAACTTGCAAGAAAACAACATTTAAATTACTTGCTTTATTTAGTGGCCTCTACTCCAGTGCAGCTCCACACAGCAAACCAGAAAGGCTGAAGAAGAAGGCAGCTCGTTAATTCTCTGCTTGAATTCCTCTTTCTGAGCAACATTTGAGTGCGTATCTGATGAAATCTTTCAGCATCGCATCTGCTTGTTGCAGAGCAACTTGTTGCAAGTCTACCCATGCTGCTGTGTATATGTGGGCCTGTAGGAACTCCAGCCCATGCAGACTTTGTGTGTGTAAACTCTGTGCCACATCCCAACCTACACCTTTTGGACTGGAATTTTACAGAACCATAATGAAAACAGAAAGATTCCCCCCGCTCATACCCTTCTTTGTCTGTGACTTGCCCAATGCTCGGTGAGACACAACCCTGCTAAGGAAATTGGCTGAAATTTGGGGCTCAGAAGAAAGGGAGGTTTTGTGCGTAGGTGTGGGTATGTGGAAGGAGGTAGAAAGGGCAGCCTACCTACATTTTTAATAGTTTCTTTATGAGTGTGATACAGGTATTTTCCTATAATAAAACAGTAATGTTCCCAACCAGCAAGTGCTGTTCTTGGCATCTCATTTTATTCCAATTTGCTTTTCTTGCAACTGTGGGTGAGATTCATGAAAGGGCCATGCCTAACAGGTAGGTAAGAGAAGGCACTATTTTTTATACAAATAAATGTCATTCCTAAATTATCTACTTTCAGAGTACACCATATGGTTCTAGGCTATCCATGCTTCTCTCCCACCTTCTAATTGGCAGCTGCCATGAAATACAGAAAGGTGATTAAATAGTGGCTTGTTCCACTGAATCTGCAGCTAACCTGCTGCCAAAAGGAAAGACAAATGAGTCCTTGCAAATATCAATAAGTAGAACTGATTTAGAAGTTTCCTTCAAAATGAAGGAACCCCTGAAGGTTTAATTTTTAACAGTAAATTATGAGTGTTAGTGTTTCCCAACAATTTCTCAAGAAATGGCTGAAGTTTTTCCATGTTTTTCGGACAGTCAGCTCTCAGCTTATTTCAAAAATGTTCTTAGAGAAAACACAGAATCCATGGAATAAGAAAGGCCTGCGAGTTGGAAGTCAGGGAACAGAAATGTGCTTTATTCTGCTGTTTCCCTCCAGCTGAGCTGCACAGTCTTCTGTCATTTTGCTGTGCCTGTGTACGTCTGTAAAAATCATCATCATCCTCCTCATGTCCACCAACCGGTCTTTTATATTTATTAATTATATTCTACATTTAACCCCTCTTGTCAGCCAGCCCATTTCTGACGAGGCTTTTAATATTCCTACTGAGACCAGGACATGTAGTTTAAATACCAGTTTAGGGACCAAAACTCATCCTTAATTAGAGATTACTTCCAAATTGTTTTTTTCTGTTAGAAATTGAGTCAGACTAGTTTTTATTAAGTTCCTAAATAAATGGTGATGCTGTGAATGGAGTGCAGAGCAAGACATTCCCCACAAAAATGTGTATGTTTTCTTATCCCAGTAATAAGTATGACAACAGTGAACAAAATGACATGATATAAATAACAGAAATGACCCAAGAGTCACTGTCAAACTTTACCTCAAGAGGCTAAGAAGGGACCTTTCTTTCATTAAGCCAATTTCAGGAGAAAACAAAGTCCTGTTCAGTTAAACTCGGGCTTTGGGGGTTGTTCAGCCTGGTTGCAGGTAACTGCTGATGAAAAGGCTTTTGCTGCTCACAGTAACCTATGGGATTATATTACCTGGGCAAAAACTTCACCTGTCTGCAAGCACCTTATTTGAACCTTGCACTGCCGTATTCTGCCTTGGAATGAAAAATGGAAGGACTGTTCCTAGCTCATCTGGTTCTAAAGCTTTGGAAAAACTGTGTATCAGTGCTGGATAACACTTCAACCTTCTGGTTTTGCAGCCACAGGCTCAAAACCACTTTACAAATTAAAATCATATTGCGAAAGGAGGGCTCAAATCTCACATTTCAGAATGCAGGGGAAGGGTCTCTGGCTGTAAGTCGAAGGCTGAGGGACATCCCAGGTCCCCGTTGCTTTGGTCCTTTTGTTGGGCACTTTCTCGGGTGTGCGCCTCTTCTGCAGCGAATCTGTGAAATGGAATTGCTGATTTAAGGCCGCTTGTGCCTTGAATCTGATCTGCAAAAGCCTCGGTGTTAATTCTGGAGATAACACTGAGCATGGATCGTTTATTTGGCCACAGCAGCCAAAGGTGCACTTTTCTATAGGGAATCTCTCTGTTTTCTGAATTCAATCTTTCCTGAGGTTCCTGAAAGCCCTCCTTGCACTGATGGTAACAGTAAACTTCCCACCTTGCAATTCCAGGAATATTGCTGCTGAGGTTTCCTGTACCAGCTCCAAAGGGCCAAGACAAACCCAGTGCTGGTGGGTCCTCCAGAATACTTCAGTAAGAATAGGATGTTTCCACCCACCACTGTATATTGACTCTTGCTACGCTTCTGACCTTAAATCAGTTGATGACATCACATTGTTACTTTGAGTCTGTGCACAAATAAGCTGTATTTCCATTAGGGAACATAAAATGGTCCATTTTGACTCACTCTGCAAACTGTTTATGGGTTACTTGCAGCTTTCAGGGTTTTTACAAGAGAACATCCACTGTTCAGACCCTGGCTCAGCTCCAACTGGACATGTTAACTTTGCCTAATTTCCAAGACATTTGGTGGGAAGGCTTCATAATAGAAGCATGTTTTTCCACCAGGGAACTTATACCACTCTTTTTAAAGTCTATTTTTCCCAGACAAATTAAACCTACTTTTTATGAGCTCCTTCTAAAGGGTAGAACAGTAGCTCGCCTTGTTAGATCTTAGTGCTTCTGTTCGGAAGGGTGATCGTGTAACTGCAGGGCCTCAGTATTTTACACTTTCTGGAGTTCATTAACCAGAGGCTTCTGTATTTGAACCTGTAACGTTTTAGCTGGACGAGACCCAGAAAGCGAAATCAATCCAGTCCCGTAGCACAGAACTAATTGTCATCATATCCAATGCGCAAATATACAAGAAGCATATAGGAACGGAGGCGGGGGAAAATTGAGGGCTTTAGATTTTAGAGTATTATGTTGCTGAAAAGTTTTTACATGCTTCCTCACGGACATAAAACACAAAATTGAAAATATGTTTCCTAAGTCAAAATATCTACACCAAATTGAATGGTTTTATATACCTACATTCATCTAATCAAATGCTTTCCGCTTAAGTTATAGATTTGACCACATCTTGGGCTGGGTAGAAGTTGGAGGAGATTCCTCTGTTGTCAGAGCCGGTAATGTCACCAGGGAATTCCAGGAGAGAGGCACCTTTTTCCAGCACGGGTTTCCAGCCCGGGCAGCGCTGTCACCGGCTCCTCCTCAGCGCCTTGCACACTAGCTAAATATTAATATTAAGCAGCCCACACCATGGGAAGCGCCAAACCTCTTCCAGTTCTGGTTTGCAGAGCAGGAGCTAATATCAATCAGAACTTTTCTACTTCATGTAAAGTCCTCTGACGTCTTTCAAACGACAGCGAAGAGTGGGGGCTCCTTCCAGGGACAATATTATTGTACTGTTGTCTGGCTTGGCAGAGGAAAGCTCTCATCCTCTAATCGATGCCTTAATTTAATAGGCTTCACAAAAGCTGAGTTTAGCCAAAATTAAATACATTATTCAGCTTAGAGACGAAGAGGCTATTAATAGAAAAGCAACCATTAAGTTGTCTCCCGTTGCGACTCAGAGCAGTCGCATATTGGCAGTTTAATTCTTGGAGCAGAAATGGGGTCTATGTCTAATCCGAACAGATCCTTTCTAAATAAATACCACTCTATTTAATTCATATACATTTTGAAAACTCCGAGGATGCTTCCAGAGAAGGGCGCTTTTTTTAAGGTGTTGCCATATGGTTTTAATTTCTCAGAAATATATAGACTGGCTTGTTCAGCGAGCAATCCGTGCCAAACATGGCATGTCGAGATAGCTGAAAATGGAATTTAACATCGAGGCTTTTCCTACAGTGACTTTTTGCTAATCCAGTGGTAACGCTTCCAACTGGAAAGTCAAACGAACAGTAAAGGGACGAAATCAAAAATCTTATTTACTGGACGTGGAAAAGAAAACCTTTTTATTTCCTATATTCACAACACTCATATCTAATAATTTTGACAACCCTTTCAAAAATGGTAAATCGCATTTGCTGCTGCAGGTAGAACCTGAACAGTTACAAATAGACCAAACAGCTTGCAGGACATGAAATATTCTGTGGAAAGAGAAAAGCTGAAACTCCAAACTTGCTACACAGGCAGTGAAAAGCTGTGGCTAAATTAATAAAATCCATCATTTAGATTTTCCAGGCAATGATTTCATGACCACTGAAGCTCATATCCTTCTCTCTGTCTCGGTTATCTATCTTTTTTTGACTCAAATATGAGTGTACTGGGTAATTAAAAGTGAATCTTACATTAGAGACCATGGCTTCAGCAAAGCATTTTCTGTGTAAATATAAACTGAAAAGCGGATCCATGTATTTGCCATCACTGCGGTTGGTCCATTTTCACACTATTATTATTTTGTCTCAGGACTCCTGTGTTTATAAAATAGACACAGGAACAGACTAAATATAAATCCAATCGCCTTTGCACCAGAGAAACTAAAAAAGAAGCCTGAATTCAGAATATTCCCAAATATCCTGGAAGGTGCCTGAAAGTTCCTCAGGCATAAACTTGAAATAGTTTTAGCCCTTGGAAGGGACTGTGGAGAATTACATACGTTGTAAGGATGATAAAACTATTGATGGAATACGCCTGCCAGATCGCGGGGAAATAAAGAGAAGCATTTGAGGCAGTTGGTTTTATTTCTATGGCTCATTTACCCCCTGCCAGAGACCCAGGGCTGATGTGGAACTGCAGAAGAGAAAAGCAGCATCGCAGAACCCATCACAACGTCCCAGCTTCTTCAAACACCAAAACCAAAAGATCACATGAAAGAAGTGGATCCCGGTCAAAATCAAGGAAGAGAGGAAAAACTAAAAGCCAAAATGGGGGAATAATGATTGCAGGTACAACGGTGAGAGCCTTTACAGTTTAAAGGAAATTGCTGACGGGATTTTGAAGGGCTCAAGGATGCAGCAAGACAAATTTAAGGAAATAATTGGGAATTTCACACTATAAATTCCCACCCATGCAAAGAAAACAAAATCATCCCTGTTGCTCAGGGCAGATAGATACACTTGTGTGGATTAAATTGCAAATATAAACCCAGCGCCATTATATTAATGAGGGCACCGAGGTCCTGGATGGCTCTTCCCACAGCAGTAAAGCAGATTTCTTCTTATGAAAAAACTAGAAATATCTTTTTACATTTCCTTTCACTCCCAGTATCTCCTCCCATCAAAGCTTTTCCTGCCGAACTCCTGGATTTTCGTAATGGTTCTACAGTCTGGGCTGCCAGGTGCAATTCATCACAGAGCTCAGAAGAGATGAATGGGCTTTGGAATGAATATTATAAGACACGGCCAATCCATCATTTTAGTGATTTTTCTTTTCCTCTAGACAGTCATTAAGAAAATAGCCCAGTACAGCAAAAACTATATTTGTAAAACAATTGTATATAGCGTTTATAATTTGAAACTTGCGTTTCCTTTATATAAAGCAAGCACACGCCCAGATCACTGTACAGGCTAGATTATTAGCCATTAGAATAGGATGCTACGAAGGAAATTTTTGTTCTAAAACATGATTTTATTGATATAAAATTGGGCTATTGTTTGTTAATTTCTACAGAATGTGTGTGTGAACGCATGTGCATGCAGCGGTGCACGGAGAGCACCAGCGCGGAGCTGGTTGGGGTGTTTTCTGTTCCAGGGCTCCAGCATCACTTGTTCCATGGTGCTCCTGGGAGCAATGAGCAAAGCTGCTCGGGCTTAACACTTACGGCTCTGCCGAGCTCTCAGGTGCACACCTGAAAAATACGTGATGTGCAAAATTTGCCTCCGACGTTTAGTTGTGTAACCTTGATGAGAAGACAGGATGGAACCTGCGAGGCCAAACTGGAGTGCGTTGGCAACTTAACCCCCATTTTTTGTTTGTTTGTTGGGTTATTGGGAAGAAAGGGCAAGTTTCATCTCATGCAAATAAATAAATAAATCCAAAGGGCCGTTTTCACCGCCCTTCTGTTGACTTTGAATGTTGCTGTTTAAAGTACAGCGTCAACAAATCAGCTCTCCCGTCTGCTTTTGCGAAAACACCCGTCTATTCTGGAGCTCTGGACACAATTTGAGTACAATAGCCTTCCCTTTTTGACACTGGTTTCCTACCAACACTATGTATGTACAGGACTTTTTGTGCTTTGAGTACTGGCAGCTCAGCCAGCATGAGGTGGTTCAGGCCAACGAACCTGATCCAGAGGGGTGAGAGCATTTCTGGGGCCAGGACCAGGACACAGCACCGGGAGAGTGGCTTTGACCTTGGCTTGGTCCCACATCTCGTGATGCATCTGCTGTAAAGTCACACAATCTAGCAAAGGATCAGAAAAACCTTCATGTAATTATGGAGTCAATCATTAATCACAAGCAAGAATCAATCATCCTTTGCACACCCCTGTGTATATTGTCTGTGATCTTGTTTTGAGTGGAGGAAAACGTGGCCAAAGCAAGTCGCCGTTCATCGCCAGTCACTTGGTCTCCGGGAGCTGGAGAACATGGGACCACTGGGATCGTAGCAGCCCCTGGGGAATTGTTTTTCTGAACACTCTATATTGGATTAAAATTTATATCACATCCAGGTTGTGATCTAATACTTGTAGCAGCTCCTCCACTGGATGCTAATGGGCTATCGCATCCTGTCCTGCATATTTTTTTAGCACTAGCTGATGTATTTTAGCCTCAGCTTTTCTGATTCCTGTGGCTATGCTGATAAATACGCTCAACCATTTCATCACTTTCTGGGGACCGACGGCAGACAGATTTTTTGCCGTCGATGTTACAGTCTCCAGCATGAAGCACATTGTGCAAAGCTTGCACTTTTTGCTAAAACCCAATTTTCTTTCTCCCTGCCTTGCCTGCTAATGGCCAAACCCCCATCTTTTAGCTGCGCGGCCTCTTAGGAAAGCAAAAACCACGGGAGCAAACTGAGACAACACGATTTGCGTCTGCCTGCAGCTTCCCATGGCGCCCGGCAACTGCGGAGCGGCCGCAGAACATAGAGGGTCTTTCTACAAAGCCAAGGCAGCGGAAATCGCCACCAAGGTTAATTCGAACCAGAATGAGATGGCCGCAGCGCGGGGCCTTGAGCGAGCGCACAAAGAGCTTTTCTTGCTCGCAGGGCGCTGACAGTGCGGGCGAGAGCCCATCCTGTGCAGGCCAGGCCAGGGACCGCACGTCCGTCCATCTCAGCACCCGGACACGACTCGGAGACCCCGGGAGAACGGAGAAGGTTCCTGTGAATGCCACTGGGGGATCCTGGGAGGCGTCTGCAGCTGCCCGGCTGAATAGCTGCTGCAAAAGGGGGTTTAAATGAACTTTGGGATCTCTAGAAAGGCTCGTTTGTCAATGTAAACAAAATACAGCTGTTTAATAAATCTGTTTTCTTTCCTTCTTTTCATCAGGTGTTGCTATGTTGGCTTCCATAATGTGATCAGCTGCTACGTCAAAAAGCTCTGTGTGCAAGCAGATAAAGGTGAGTTAAAGGGGTTTTTTATGATTTCTTTTAAATACTAGCTCAGTTTGGCCCATGCGTGCTTAGCATTCTTCTTTTTATTCCATTTCAGAGCTGCATCTCTTCTAGGGATGGGTAAATTGCTATGGAAAAACAAGAACTGGCCAAACCAAACCTCAGCCCAAACACTGACATCAACCCAAACATTTTTGAAGGTCAGTGTTAGTTTGGATAAGTAACCCATCTACCCAGCCGTAAGTAGGGCTGGTTAGAAAATGGATTTTCCACCTTCTAAAAAATTTGGAGAATATATCTATGTTTATAATCATAGTTCTTTGCAAAGCTAAAATGTTGATACCCTTTTTCCAGAACTGAGACAAATCGATTCAAGTGGCAATTTTATTAGCATTGTATCACCTCTTTTTTTTTCTATTTGGATTTTTTTGGTATATTTTAGTATAGAGAAGAAAAATATAGGCAAAGGAGCGGTTGGCTTAGTAAATGCACCTCCTCCAAGCCAGCTGATCGCTCCATACTTTGCACGGTTGCTCTAGTATAGAGATGAACTGCATCTCTGGTGGCTGGAATAACTGGATTGTAGGATTGGTTTCGTTTCCATGGGGTGTTTGCTGTCAAAAGCAGCGCCATTTGAGCAGAAAGGGATTCCACTGAGGAAAACGGTTATAATTTCGTGTGTTTTTATGAGTGTGGTGCTTGTCATCCCAAAACACAGGGCCTGCTGAGGAAGGTTGACTTTGGGCAGAAGCGAATTGCAGAAAATTTGGGAAGAAAAATATTGGCATTTTTTTAATTTGTTTGAAATAATAATATTAAAAAAAAATGCTCTTCAGGAGGTCTCTTTTCACTCACAAATTGAATATGAGACCAAAATAATCATGCAGACACTTCCCTGTCGTTTCCAAAGCGGTGTTAGTTTTTCCCTTTTTTCATGAGCATTTAATTAGATACTGTGAAAAACAAGGCAAACAAACGAGACCCCAGCAGCTCAATGCTGAGCTTTGTGTATAAAGGAAACTCCATGAAATGTGAATCAGGTTAAATAGTTCAATGATTGTCCATTGCTTACATGTCGGAGAAGGAGTGCAACTGTTTGAAATTGTTTAAGTAGTTAGTAAGGTGATCGTAACATTTACCAGCAAATGACATAAATCCAGAATTAATTATAATGGCTTAAATGGTTAAAAAGAAAGGGGATCATTGGTCCCATGGTTTATTGTGAACTGTCAGGATAATGGAATTTTAATCAGTCCGTTTATTTTAGGAAGGATTAATTGCACGGCGTGATGCAGAAAATACAGTGACTAACTTTGGAAACTGAGCCGTCTGCGTAATTTTATTAAAGCAGATCACTTGTAGCATCTTAATTTCCTTAGACATGTTTATGGGGAGCCATTTGCTTTGTCAAGATTCTTTCCTGCCTGTTGGAGCTGCTGAGAATGAATGTGTTTCTGAGAGCAGCGCCCGGACTGAGCCCCGTCCCACCTGCCCTGGGCCTGGATGCAGGGGCTTCCTATGGAAAATTACATCAGGGAGCTTCTCAGGGCTGGAATACATATATATATATATATATTTAAAATATATATAAATATATATATATATAAAATATATATATAAAAAATATATATAAAATATATATAATATATATATTATATATATATATATATAATATATATATATATTATATATATATATATATATATATATATTTTAAATCTGGGACATGCCCCAAAAGTCCCGATTTCCCAGGATCTTTCAGACATTTCAAATTATTTCTTCCTATAAGCACAAACCAACAATTTGGGATAAGAAAACAACTCTTTTTTTCCCCCTGTAAAAGATGGAGATGAGGAAACCCAAGCAGACCCATAAACATCTTGCAGCTCCACTTTGGTTTATGCCAAAAGATTTTGGTCGGGGGCGGGAAAAAAGGCCAAAAAGAAAATGATTTCCCTGAAAACTGAAAGCATTTCATGTTGACAGTATAAGAAGAAATCCCAGCAATATGTGCTATGGGAGAAGGTTAACAGGAAATTTCCTGCAATTTTGTTGCAAATACTTTTGAACACTAAAAAGTTCCAAACCATAAAAGTGTCGTTTCAGCCAAATGTATTTTTTGCTGAGCAACTGTGTGTCGGTTGGGTTCATTCTCTCTCTCATTAAGGTTGGGTTTGCAAGAGAACTGGAAATTCCAGTTCTAGATACAGCGTGCATCATTTCTGATATTTCACTGGGACATGGCACAATAGCAATTATCCCCATTGTCCCCATTTGACACCCAGGTTCCCTTAATGTCCGTGACGACAGAAATTAAAGCTCCAGAAGTGCCCCAGCCCATTCGTTACCCATTGGCCGTTCTTCAGCACCAGCTTAGAATAAATACTTCTTTTAGGTGTTTTTTTGGACGCTGTAAGTGACCTTCCCCGTGTACGTTCAGTCCTCTTTGGCATTTCAACTCAGAAGAGCTGGGGGTGGTTTTGGTTTGGTAGAATTTTGGTTAGCTTATTTGCCTTACAAAACAAAAGCTCGGGCACTTTGTGTTTTGCTTGTACTGGAGCCAAATCTTGGGAGGCTACGTGTGGAAATTTCAGCTAGTTGCTAATGGTCGTGCTGCACCTTCATTTTGTTTTCGGTTGCTTTTCTTTTTTATAATTAGAGGGAAAGAAGATGTTTTAAATTGCTTAATATCAAGACAGGCTGTCCTTTCTGAAGTTGTTTGTTGTGAAGCTATTATTAGGCTGTATTCGTCAGCTGGTCTAAATTAAAAGCTGGTTATGCAGTGAAGTTTGCCTGGTGTGCTAAAATAAAGCGGCACAAAACAAGAGAGGTGGAAAGAAGGTTTGCAAGCAGCATCACTTCTCCTTCCTTCTTCCTTTGAAGAGAATGGAAAGTGTGACGGTGTACCTGATGAGTGGGGCCACGTGAATATCATAAAGCACAAAATAGAGGAAAGCGAATGTTGCAGTTGTGGCTGATCTGAAGGGGAAAAATATTTCAACTGGAAGTGCAGTGGTGGAGAGCTCAGCATGGGAGGCAGCGCTGGACCGGTCACCGATGCGATGGTCGGGACAGCCCCGGTGTGATGGTTGGGAGTGGCCCCGGTGTGATGGTTGGGATGACGCCGGTGTGATGGTTGGGATGGCCCCCATGTGATGGTTGGGATGGCCCCCGTGTGATGGTCAGGATGGCCCCAGTGTGATTCTTGGGATGGCCCCGGTGTGGTGGTTGGGACAGACCCTGTGTGATGGTTGGGGTGACCCTGGTGTGATGCTTGAGGTGGCCCCAACATGATGCTTGGGATGTCCCCTTTGTGATGCTTGGGATGGCCCTGGCACGTGTCAGCAGTTTTTACCTGCACACCCTTCTGATTTACTAGGAACACTTCCTAATTCTGCTTATAGAAGCTGAAAGAAAGGAAGTTTTGCTTGATTCTGCTATTAAGAATGTATTTATTTATTTTCAGTTTGGTGCCCATGCCACTTCTAGATTCAGTTACAGCTTAAATTACTTGCAGCAGGCACACTGTCAATTCAGAACTTCTAATTGGAAGATCTATGTTCTCTGACATGCATTTATAGAGAATCAACCCCCCCATGCATTTCCATCTCTAGATATCATATTCAGATATGCTGTGGAAAGGAATGCAGTTCCTGGTCGTTTACTAGAACTTGAGACTGCTCTGTTTGAAATGAGGACAGTGATTTTTCTAGCAATTATATGCCATTTTCTGGTATCAGTTGTAGGAATCACCTCAAGAACACACAACTGAAAATTTCTGAACAATCTCCAAAGCACAACTCAGTTTTCAAGAATTAGGCTGGGTTGCCAGTTTGAGAAGCAAAGGGGCTGAGATGAGGCTGAAGAAGCAAAGGAGGATGCAGGATTAGAATGCTGTGACTTTTAACCCTTCAGTAAATGCACCGCGCTGTACCGAGCCCCGTGACAGCGCTGCCTTGGCATGAATGGAGCTTTGTCCCATACATTTGGAGTTCCCTTCTCACCGCAAATGTTTTGAAAAGCAATTAAGTTATTTAAAAGCAGCCAACATGCCTACCAGTTAACAGTAGTTAACATTTAAAGTGAATAACTATAACGTGTTATTTTTTGGGAGATCAGACCTTAATCAATGGATACAGATACTTGCATAACATGAAACTGTGTTTTTATTTTAATATTGCTTTGGCATTCAAAAAATCTCTATCCTGGCTCAGATCAGTCATTTGCTGTTTTTAAAAGTGAGAGAGAAAGAGCCAAAATCAGAATCCTATTTGAATTTGAAGATTAGCTTTATATACTTGGAATTTCACTGCAATCGAGTACGAGGTGGTAAAACCAGAACCAATAATCAACTATCAGTGTCACTTTTGTTCTTGCAAGCAATGGTTTCCTAACACATCCAGGTATATTCTCACATGTATATGTACATACAAATGTACTTAGCATTCAAGGACTTCAGCTCTCATCACCTGCAGTATCTGTCCCTGACATGGAAGGATCTGGGTGATCTTGTTGCTGCTCTCCACACATTAAGTTCATTAGGATTAGTTGAATTAGTCACCTTTGCAATATAGTTAGTAGAAGCCTGTCTACCACGGTTCCCCAGAAATAAGGTAGATTGTAATTAATATTAATGAGTTGATTTAAAAAAATATATAATAATCACTTTATTTTTTTCAAATGTAGGTTTTTAGTAAGAGATGATCCAGGGTGCATAACCACTGCCACGTTTGTCACAACAGCCGGAGAAAGCAGAGCGGCCGGGAGCTGGGCCGGGACGCTGACATTCGCTGCTGCTCTCCCTCACTCTTTCTTAAATCAAATGATTTGTTTAGTTGGAAAGACAATACCCGGCTGGGCCCCGGGGAGTGTGCTCGGTGAGCTAATGCCGGCAGCTGGCACCACCACAATGAGCGGAGCTGCACCCTTCCAAGAGGAAAAAAGGCTCAGATGACAATATAAGTTACTCAAAACAAATAGTGATGAAATGGAGTGGAAGAGAGTTCTCCACTTGAATTACTATAATGTTCCATTTATAGTTTTGGGCTTCTCATAGACTGCCATTATGAAATGTTGGCTGGCATCTACAAAAAGGAAAGAAAATATTCTCCTGGAGGTAAAGAATCTAGATTATCAAGTGGATTTTTGTTTGATATCAATAATAAATCACTACTGGGCTAACTTTGTTGCAGGCAGGATGTAAAATACACCCATTAGCAGGGTTGTAGGGTGTGCTAAACTTCAACTGCAAACTCACTTTTCTTTACAGTGCCTTATGCCAGCGGGTCCACGCTTGTGATGATCTCTTGGGGGCCCTTCACTCAACAATAGCGTTTGATATTGGTTCAGATTCGAAACGCTGCCTTCGACCAGAAAATAGGACCCTTTTTTGATATTAAGATGATGGAATGGGGCATTTTGACACTTTGGAAATACAGCTTCACTTCAGATGTACTTTGAACAAGGAACCGCACTGCAAACAAAACTCCTGCACATAAGTTGGACCTCAGTAAAATGGTGTTTTCCCATTGAAAAACACTTCCTTTTGATTATCCTCATTAGTCTGGGTCTATTCTGCAGCAAAGCCCCTCGCTGCCCAGCCCTGGCCTCTGCGCCGCTGTACAGGATGGTAACGGAGGCACAGAGCTCCCGGGGTGATTATTTTTTCAACAAAAGAAAACACTGGAAAGGTAAATGTTTGAAAGCAGTAGTCGTCCGAAGAGAAATGACAAAGTGGTTGCTTGGGTTCAAAACAAAACAAAACACAACTGCCACATTTTTTATTTTTGTCAGAAAAGCTGTCCAAGGGGGAGCAGTGGATTGTGTGGAGGCAAAAGAAAATAGAAATCAAAGACGGGGAGAAAAAGGAGGGTAAGAAATCATCTGAAGATAGATGATAATAAATGAGTAGGAAGGCCACTCTGTCACGAAGAGCTGCTTTAATGTGCTCCCTTCCTGCCTCTGTATATAAAAGCTTTTTTGTCAGACATGCTTGACTAAAATCAAATGGAAATACCCTTAGTAGCAATCCACAGGACTAGCACTGATTTCCATCACACGAGAGCCTGACCCGAATGCCATGTGGTGGTTTATGGCATGAAAAACCTGTCTTAGTGTCCGCGGGTGCATCCGTGCAGCGCCGGTCCCTCTGCTCCTCCTCCAGCTTCTGGTCCCTGATGTGGCTCCGGTGGGTGCTGGAAATGTGTGATTCTGCCTCCAAAGCTCCTGTGTCCATGGTTGTGTCTAAGGAAATGGGAAAAAAAAAAAAATAAGAAGAAATAAAGCAAGGATGCTGGTGGATGGATGTGCCGTGTCTCCCCGGGGCAGCAGATCCAGGGTGCGCTGGGAACAGAGCCAATCTACCATTTTTTTCCCAAAGAAGTTCCAGCCCGCCAGCACACATTCAGCCACATGAATGCATCCAGCCCTGGTGTGTGACGTTCACCGAGACTCGACAGATTTGGGATGTGACCCTTTGGATGGGGAGCAGGGAGCCCGGGAGTGCACACAGCACAGCTTCGCCCTTTGCTCTTGCCAGAGATGAGATGAGGAGCAAGCAGCAGAGAAGGGAGAAAAAAGTGCATTTGTCACTGTCATGTTGATAATATTTCCTCAAATCCTGCAAACCAGTCAGATGGGGAGGACAATTTAAGGCAACAGAAGCGTTCTCAACTGCTTGCACTGGGTGCAAGGAGGGCTGTCCCTCAAGCTTGGTACCACTTGGAAATGATGCATCCCCTTCCTGCAACATGATCAGCAGTTAATCTCTGCCAGATAAACAGCGTGGCTTCTCAGCTGGAAAATCCAAAATGAGAGGAAGAGAAGCACACAGGTTATGTATACGATGCTGCGTTTGGTGGCCGAGGGCTGTGGGAGCCATCCCTTTCCCTGCTCCGAGGTCGCTGGCAGTGCTGGCAGCCCCATGGACCCCAGCGGTGCCCGGGGGGGCTGAGTTTTCCTCCCCATGTGCAAGCTGTGGTTTTCTCTCCTTGGCCGTGTTCCCCGCGGTGCTCGCAGTTACCTGCGGAAACCAAAAAGCACCGGTCTACGCAGGCGGCTGTCTCCATAGTCCCTGTGTAGACAAGCGGAGCCAGAGGGCTGATCCCCCGGCCCCAGCACACAGCCTTCCTTTCAGCACCTTCCCCTTACACAAAGACTAACTTATCCCACCTTTCCCCCCCCAACAGTCTGTCCCTGCTCCCCGAAGCCCTCGCAATGAAAAGCCCTCCATGCACAGGCTAATAGGGTCCTGTGCCACCTCCTTCCCCTCCCACCCAGAACAGCGCTGCCAAAAAGGAAAAAAAAAAAAAAAAAAAAAAAAAAAAATTAAAAAAAAAAGAGGAGAGTGAAAGCTGGGGGGGGGTGGGGAGTTAAACCTGGAACTCATTTAGCAAAAGGGACTTTAGTTAACAAGAAAGTTACCCATCATGAACTGCCGGTAACACCTCGAGTGATCCTAAATCCATTACCCAGAGACTTAGCCCTGGCTGAGTTTGATTTTATGAACTGTGAGGCTGCTATGTTGAAAGTCTGCAAATTGGACATAAATTGGGCTGCAGAAGGCTGGGGAACTGAAAGGGTTGGGGCTTTTTCTTGCTCTGGTGACGTACCAGGCTCCGGCTGCAGGAGCTGTTGATGAGACTCTCAAGGACAGAGGTTGGACATTGGATTTTTGGCTCTGCTGCTGCACCACCTGTACGAGGATGGGCAAGTTGCTGCACTTGCTGTGCCTCAGGTCTTACCCTTGTGCATCCTGTGAGCTTTCACTCTCCTTATTCACTGGTGTCTTCATCACCTCGCTTTGTTTTGTTTTCATTGTAGTTTTGGCTACAAAATACTGTGATACTGATCAAACTCTAAAAAAACAAACTAGGTTTGGCAAAATACTAAAAGCTGTTCCACGTACTCCCAGAACTGAGCACAAAGATGCTGCTGCCCCGTCAGAGCAAAGGGCAGGGCCGGTGCCTCGACACGATGCTGCAGCTTTGGCTGCTCTGTTTGAAACCCGGGGCTGCTTTGCACGAGACGTTGCTGCAAATGCAGCTCCAGGGCCTCACATTTTCTCATGTACAATCTGAGTCTGGTAGCTGACACAACTTGCAAAATAAAGAGGCTTCAAACCAAGTCTCAGGCAATCTTACATCCTCAGATAATTTACACGAAAGCAGAAGTACGAGGCATATCAGAGACAGGTAGGAAAGAGAACGGCTTTCAGATGGTTAGAGGGACAGGCAGGAGACAGATGTTACCACACTTTGCATCACCTGTGCTATCCCTGAAATTTAGAGTTTTGATAGTTTTTTATTTCCTTATTGTGATATTTTGTAGTAAAAAACCCTTGGCTCATATGCATGAATTATATTTACTGGTGATGGTGCTTTGTAATGTAGGCAGCCTAAGGAAAATGAAGATGTCAGGACTTAGAAGCAAAATTTGGGTCTGGCTTGAAGAGGCCTGTTCCCCAGCAGAATTCCTGGTGCCATCAGGTTGCCCAGGACGATGATCCGGCTGCAGCAGGAGGCACATTGGGTTTGGTGCTCACCCCCATAACCTGGGCAACCAGCGGCAGCAGAATCCTCCCCCTGGTCCCACCAGCCTTTGGATTCCTTAGTGAGATAGAAAACAGAAACAGGACTGTCATTCTCTGATGTAACCTTTCTTTTTACTATCGATGTTGTAAAATGTGGGCAAATTTTGAAACAGTTCATTTTAACAATGAAAAATCTGATGCTTTCTTTTAAAAAATCATTCTACAAAAGGAAGATCACTGCAAAACTGCATTTGTCAATGAAACAAACTATTTCTTGAACCCATTTCAGCATTAAAGCTTCAGGACAATTGAGTAGAGACCTGAGTTTGCATAGCCATAAAATCACTCGGTTCCTTCCTAACTTAGAACTGCTTTTTACCTTCAAATGAAGCGCATATTCAGATGCATTTTACATGGGGAAAGCATACCCACCACAGCACAGAGCTCTGAAAATTTGATTTAAAAGATTAGTCAACAAAATTCTGCGAGATACCTTTCCCTCTCTTAAGCCATCAAGCGCTGGTCGGTGCCGATTTTGGAGAGTCCTTTGACCTGACGTAGGGCAGCTCAGCACCTCTTCTGATACTTGACAAGCAAAGGTAACGTTGTGAAACACGTGGCTAATTTTACCAGCAAGGTGGCAACAATTCAGAACGTGATATGTGAGGGCAAAGCGCAGGCAGTTCATTTGGGTAATTTCTTAGCCTGCTGGCTTCTGCAATGTTTCTTTAGGGGGCACTGAATATGAGTGATTGAGTGAGAGAGAGTCCGACAGAATTAGCACACACTGGATCTTTTGACCAAGGGGGGAAAAAAAAGCCCCAAACAAAACAGTCTAATGTTGGTCTAGGGGCACGTTCCCCTAGGATTTGGGAAAGAAAAACACCAAACGACGTTAGTTTGGTGCACCTCGAGCAGAGCAGCGCGTTCAATTAAAATCCATTTCAACGAAATAAAAAGACACTTAATCTTGGATCAAAAATACCTACAAAATAACAGGCGGCACCTCCCAGCCCAAGTGGCGGTGCCATTTCCAAGGCAAATTCAACTCGCTGATACTGTACCACGAAACGCATTTCTAAGAAACTGCTGGCAATTCCCTCTTGGAGTTTCCAGCAACAGGCGCCTCTCAATGAAAGGACACGGGTTCCTCCCACAGTCACCTATGGGCCACGGAGAACTTTCCAGACAGTTTGTGCAAAGGGCATGTTTGCCATACAACCTCAACACAGGTAAAATGTTCAGCTCTTTTAGCATTTTTCCCATTTCTTTCCTTTTCCTTTTTTTTTTTTGTTTTTCCCAATTCTTGTTTCTGATTCAATGTGTCCCTCTGTCTGTATGGAAACGTCCACATTTTTTTCTCTATCATAATAAGTACAAGGAGAAACAGCATCTGATTTTAACACCAATGCCTTGCAGAATCTCTGTCTTATAATCCTTCGTGTGCTTTAACAGGATCTGTTTGCTGTGCTGGGAAAATTAAAGCCCTGATTTCCAGCTTGTCCCTTCCCTTTGCACCTGCCCTTCTGTGAGCTCATGTAGTATTATCTTGGATACCCAGTGATATCTAATTACTCAGCTGTCCATCAAGGACGTTTCCAAGGCTGTGGTTGCTCTGCAGTGATAGTGGTCACGTCCCCGTCGCCCTTGGAGAAGCTCGCTTGGGTCTCAACAGTGGTGCATAGAGTGCAGCCTCCCTTCTCCATCACTGTCCTGGACAACGTGTTCTCCGTGCCCTTGACTTGAGGTGGTCATGTTGCCCTGGTGTCCTCCATCCCCAGGAGGGACCCCCAGGGACCCCCGAGGCAGCTGGCAGTTGGAGGAGCCTCTGGGATTGTCACATGTTAGACCCAAACTCAGTACTTGTTGCGTTGCAACTCTGGGTTTAGTCCCCAGAGGTCCTCTGTGAGCTGCTAAACTCTTCACTGAATCCATCCCACAATGTTTTGCAGTACAGCCTGTGGGCTTTTAGGGCTTAACTTCCAGACAGGCTGAGCATCCATGGTTCTTACTTACCACAAAACCACCTATAAATGTGGTCCTAGCACCAGCTCTACTGATCTCTGGAGCGTATGATGGAGCTCGGAGGAGCAGATCACGCAGGGCAGTCTCTCTGCTCGGAGCTGTGGACTTTATTTTAACAAGGGTGAACGCTGCTTCTCCCCAGCTCCACAGCCTCGCATGCAGGCTTGAGCTCCTCACTCTACCAGGAGAGCCTAAAAAAGTATTTAAAGATAATTTATTCTCGCCAAGCAACAATAGCAATAGTTAACCTCTTATATTAGAAACTTTACTGACTGAGGGGACATATGAAACCATCGGAACCTGTTTAAAAAATGCCTGCTCGGGCCCATACTTTCCAAAGCTTAAATCTTTAATAGAGCAGAAAAGAAATTCACAACAATTGAGGCGGGGGGGCGGAATAAGGGGGAGCTGTACTGAAATTTATGGAGTTGTTTGGTTTCCAGGACTCCTGTTCCTGCTGGGCAATGCTCTAATGATGTATTACGGTAACATGTCATCAGGGCAATGGAGCTTCATGATGCATTACAGCAATAAGTCGTTTGTAATACATCATCAGAGCAGCTGCTGCCCCAGGTTGGGAGTCTCAGACAAAAATTAGGCAGGCAATTCAATGCGCACCAAAGATACTTTCTTCCTTTCTCTCTTTCCTTCCCTTTCTCCAGGTCTTGCTCTCTTCCTTGCTCCTGCTCTTGCCCTGCCACTAGCAATTTGCTGGTAATTTATTCATTCTGGCTCTCCCATGAAAATTCCTTTCTGGTGGAACCAATCGAGCACAATGCTCTGCACCCCAGGAACACACCGCAAGGGAGATGAGGATGGCGGTGAGGAATTCCATGTGCAATCCCTTTGGACTGGTCGCCCAGGTCCGACAGTGGCCGGCACCAGATGGTTAAGGGGAGACAGCTCATGATCGCGACTTGCAGGGTGTAGGGCAATGAAATCCTATTTCACTATTACTAATTAAGAGTTAATAGTTAAGCCTCCCTTTAATTGCACCTCGTTTTTACTTCTCATATTTTTCTTCTGTTAGCAACGTTACCAATTCTCACTGCTCCATGGAAATATCCAAAATGGCTCAATAAACTGGGATAAGCCCTCAGCCACAGCAGCGACTGATCTCAGGAGTTTTCAGCAAACGGCTCCATCACATTTCTCGCCTTTACTCAAAAACCGAGCAGGTTCTGGTGCCAGAGCACAGGTTGGGAAGTGAATCCTGGCAGTGTCCAGGTGTCAGTGCCAGCCTGGTGGCATCCCAATAATCTTGCAGTTGCCTTTCCGAGCTTTTCCCGTCTATTGTGCTTACTGGGCCTTTTACACATGTGGCAAACAGATCTCTGGAAACTCGTCAAATACACTGAACCCCCTTTTTTTTTCAGCCTTGAAAACTCATTTTGCTCTGTTTCTCTTCTGCTGTTTTCTTCAGAGAGGGGGCCCAGGTGAAAAGTTTCAGACCTGACTCTGTTTCCCAAGCTGGAAGGTACTTGGACTTGGCAGCAAAGCCAGGGCGATGTTTCAGTCCATGACAGAGGAAAGGAACAATTGGGACCAGATGTAGCCCCTGAGAGGGTGCCTGGGTATTGGAGCCAGGATTAGGACTTTGCTCTGGAGCTTTCTGCTCTTCTCTTCAATGGATGCTGGCTCAGGAGATAATATAATGTTCAGTGGGGAACCACTGGATACACCATCCATATGCACACACTGCAGAGTTTGTTGTGTTTCAAGGGATTGTTTTGATTTTTCTTTTTCTGTAGTGCTCCTTTAGTGTCTGATGCCCTGCACTTATTAAATCACCCAGCACAGCGGAAAGAAAGAGAAGAAAATCACATCCATGGGTTGTTACAATGCATGAGGCATAACCAAGTGCTTCAAATCCCTGAGGGGATTACTTCGAAATCACCAGGCCACCTGGAGTTTCATTATGGCTCTTACAAACAGGCTTTTAGCAAGAAGGATGAGGTGGGGGGAGAAGGGGTCTTCTATTTAAGCACTGAAAAGAGATAAAGTTCAGAGAGCTGAACAATGGCTTCCAATGGGCTCAGCCGAGTCAGCTGAGACCAGGGACTGGAAAGGATTAATCAGAGCAAAAAATGTCAGCTTACAACAAAATCTTTAGCGAAGTGTCCAAGCCACAGAGCTCAGTGGAGACCAGAGTTAGTCATTCCCTAATCACGTACTACTTTTTCCCTTGCTTGGTCTGTGAGTCAAGAGTTTGTCTTTGAATCCAAGTCGTCTTTGCTGGATCTGTGTCACAAACTGTTCTCCAGCCCTGAAGTCTGTCTAGAGGAGAGTTCCTCTCTTGCTCCAGGTCTTTCCTGGCCTTTTGGTTATCCCGTACATCCTCCTCTGATTTGTGCTTTTGATAATTATGCAGTACATATGTCTACAGAAGTATATTGTATCTTTGGAGTCGTCTTAACCAGGATGGAGGAGTCCGGTGCTTTATTGGCACCCAAGTGAATAGATGACAAAAGCTGAGGGTTCATTAGTCCTGAATGACAACCAGCAGTTTTGACTGGATCTTCTTCACCTTTGAAACAGTTTTGCCACCTTTGTAAATTTGTTTTATTCATGCTCCAATTAATGTTTTAACATACCTCTTTAGGGGAAAAAGCAATCTATTAAACCTCTTCACCCCTGAACTCCTTCAATCCCTGCCCACGCATTACTCTTTCATGTAAACATATAATGCTATGACTCTTGGAAGAACATAAGGTACGTTTGTGTAATATTTTGCAAAATTGAAATAAGGAATCAGCAGGTAAAATCTTCTGGCCTACATTAAGAAAACAAGTAACTGGCTACAAGGATTGTCTTGAACGTCACTTTCAATTAGAGTTAATCCTAGGTGGTGAAAGAACGGATGACGCATCTGTAAGATATGCTGGCACTGTTCTCAGGCTTTGCAAGACCAATTCAGGGTTTCCAGCTCAGGACTCTTCTTTGTAGGAATGTATTGTATATTAGACTTAGAAATATGACTTATATACAGTACGTCTTACGTACTCTGGACAGTGCATTTCTTCTCTCTCTGGGTTGTTCCTTCATAACCATCAAGGGTTTTTATTCTGCTGTACTTTCAGTAGCGCTGGTTGAAGTGGGGATTCCTGAACACCGCCCTGGGAATGCTGGACTCCTGCATCTAATCTGCAACATTTCACCTCCTTGGAAATGAGTGTGAAACAGCACATAGTCCATGCTGACTAATTCCAGTTCCAGAGACAAGGGCTGAGGCCAGGCAGGAGTCTAGGAATTCAAGTTCAGGGAACCCTAAGGTGACCAGAGTATCATTTTCTCTCTGTCTCAACCTTTATCGTGTCATTGAGGATAAAAAGGATGCCACCAAATGCCTTTACTACGGGCACTGGAATTAAAATCCCTCATCACCAGCTTTCATCTGGATGCCAGTTTGAAACTGTTAGTAAAGAATCTAACCTAAAAATCTACTTACGCATTTGTTCTGTCACTCTGTTAAAAAAGAACAGCTGAACAAATTATCAGCATTTTGTGAGGATTAGGAAAATTGATACAGGCTGACTCACCGCATGCCTATATAACCCAAAGTAATGTTAAAACCCAGGAAATGAGGCTGGGACTGGAAAGGCTGAGAGAATTATTGTATTATTGTAGCATCCTATAATGCCAGATTATTGGACTCAGTTTTCCACTGCCTGTTTATGCCCTTGTAAATGCTGGAACATTCTTGTTCCAACCTGATCACCGTTTATTCTTGTGATGCATCGTCATTTCCCTCCAAGAGCTTTATTACTCTACGGAAGCACAACTTTCATGAAATAATTAATTCAGTTCAAGCTGCATATGCGAAATATCAGAAACTGGTTAAAAATTAAACCAACATTACAGACCAAGTGTTATGATATTCTATTTAATACAAAGTAATAGATAATGAGAACTTAGCCCTTTCGGGAAATGTAGGAACTAGTAAATGTGATCTTTACATTGAAGAACTTCAAGGAGGGAGAAAATCCCCAAAATATGTGTATTCCCAGCTGTCAGTGTTCAAAGGGATGGTATTTATATGTGTATCTTGGTAAAAGTAGAGAATTTTGACCCAGAATTTTTGTTTCTGCTACTCTGTATACATGCTTATATGAGAAGAGATAGGGCAGCCTTCAGCAAGCTCCTACCTGGTAATAGGGTTATATTCAGTACAACCTGAGCTGCTGGAAAAGTCTCGCCTCAAAGGCAGTTTGTAATATTAGAGACATTATTATAACTAGAGAGGAATCCGACCTCCAGAGGTCACTTCGGAGGCTGTGAGTTCTGCTGCCTGTTTTTACAGCCAGCTCACTGCAATCTCCGCCTGCCTTCGCCTTGCGGATGGAAGGAGCGGACTCCGCATCCCCTGCCCCGTTCCCCGAGGCCAGAACTTTCATTTTAGCGCCAGTGCTGGTTGAATAATCCATAAAACCCTGCTCCGCCTTGCTGGGACGAGCAAACACGGTGCAGCCAGCCTGTAATCAGCTGTTTCCCTGGCTTTGATCCCCAGGGAGCCCCTGGGCAGCCCCCAGGCTCCACCAGCCCTTTGTGGGCTTTGTGCTTGGGGAAGGCATCACCTGTCAAAGTGAATGGCTGCAACCTTTCCCTGACCGTGGGAGGCCTTTTGATGCAGCGGGTGTTGATAATTAGGGTCTAATTGAGTGATTAACACCCCCAGCAGCTCATGCCTTTAAAGGGATGTGAGGAGCAGGGCGGGGTTTCTCTGCGGGTCCCAGATCCGAAGCTCTGAAGATGCGTTTTTCCAGCTCCATCAGCCCCAGCAGGATCGTTGGTCGTGGCTCCAGGTTGGTTGGGCTTTTTCTCGGGTCAGGCTGAACACGATCTTCCCCAGAAATGTGCAGAGCCAGCAAAATCATAGAAGGTGATTACATTTTCTCCTGAGTGCTATAATCACTTGCTCTAAACCTCTATTGATAATACCTGTTGCAGGAATAGGCTCCCATTTGCCAAGACACATGATCTCTGCAGGCAATGAAAATCTGTCTAGATATACTGAACTTAATTAACTGAATTTGAAGAGCCTATTAAGGCGATATTAAAAGAAGCCTATCTCAGCAGGCCCTCACAGTGGGGAGATGCAGCAGAGCTTTCAATTTAAGACTTATTGCCCAGATCTCCTGCTGCCCAGCTCCATGGGCTGCCCGGGAGCTGTTTAATAGACGGTTTGGGAGCAGCGTAAGAGGGTTTACACAGAGAGCTGGGTAAGTGGTGGGGATATCAAAGGAAATCAACCTGTAATATATGCTCACTTTGTGGATGGGGGGAAAAAAGGTATATAAATGGGGAGATTATTCAGCACTGAATGAAACAAATGACAGTGTGGATGTGTTTACAAACTTTAAAACAGGACTTAGGGAATCCAAAGATAAGCTTTTCCTGAATCATTTTGGCATACTGCAGAGCGGTAGTAAGCCGCTTCTTGCTAAGAGTGTAAACTTCTCACGTAAAATCAAAGGGCTCCCTGCATCTTGTACTTTCTTCTCCCCTTCCCACCCTCATACATAAGTTAATGACTAGTTTTGGATTCCTGTTTAGTTCTCAAGAAAACTGGGTGTTGTCACCAGTCTGAGTGTCACTAGTGGGTTATGTTGCTGGCTATAGGAGAATAAAACAAAGCTAAGAAGTTGTCTGTTGCCTTCCCCATGAATAAGGAGCTCTGTCCTGCGGAGTTTTCCTCAAGCCACTATTTATTATAAGCTGCTGAATTGCAAAACTACAGTAAAAATAACAAAAAAATAACAAAATGTGTTGGTTTTGCCTTAGTACAACCTGCAAATAGAACGGCATGGAAGTTCAAATGTAATAACATCACTAACAATAATTCCTAGTTTTTATAGAACCTTTTCTTGATTTAGAAGGCTGCTCAACCAGTATGTGCAACATTGTGAAACCAGGATTTGCATTAAATTGAATGGTACGGAGTTGAAGTCAATGTGAGTTAGAACCTTTAGGCCCAGGGGAATGCTCCTGGCTGGCCCAAGGCCCAGCTCTTGACATCAACGGGCTATATTCAAGTGTCTATTGAGATGAGAAGTTTGGTTTTTGCCCTCATGGTTGTAGGAATAAACTTGAAAATATAACCCGACTTGACTCAATTTATAAAGAGATGGGTGAGAGAGAAAACACTGTTTGTTAGGATATAAAATCCCAGGGGGTTCAACTGAAACAAATGGTCTATTTAGAGGGTTTGGCGTGGTAGTGCAAGATTTGTCTCCACCTGGGACTGAATAGTCCTGCCCATCCACTGGTAGGTAGGTGGATGCTTAAGGTATGAGTTGATGTTCACTAGAGCATCTACCATAGGCTGCTCAGGACATTGGCTGAGCCTAAACCATGTGGCTCGTCTCATGCTTGCATGACTACAAGTGCTATTCTCTTTAGAAACTTGTAAAACTAATTCTTGTAAACCAACTGATTCCTGTAAATCACTGAAGTCATCTTTGGATGGGGGTAATGGATGGTAAACTCTGCTCAGCCCCATCAGCCACTACAGCTGCCCAGTTGGTGCTGCAGCAGCTGCGTGGACAGAAGGGAAAAACTGCCCCATCTCCCCTGCAAATCAAGGGAAGAAATTCAGCTTCCCAGGTTAGATTTCTTAGGCTGACAAGCTATTTTTTTACTCTGCATGAAAGGAAATTAGGAGGCGGTCTTCTCCATGTGCCAAGCTCTGCCACCTTTGCTCACATGTGTTTTAGAACCCCAAGTGACTGTGGTGTGAGCAGCCCCAAAGCTGCACAGCCTGGATCCATGCGGAGCAAATGCTCCCAGAGTGCTCTAACTCCTGCATTCCTAATTAGAACCAAACCCAAATTATTATTTGCATGAATAATGTACCATGTATGTGTTTACGCTGCAGTTGTTCCTAATGTTTTATTTTTATACCAAATAACAAGGGGTTGTAAAGCCCAGAATCCTTAGTCAGTTTAGTGCTGTAGCTGGATTAAAAATAGAAGATCCTACTGAAGAATGTCTATTCAGTGCAGCTGAAGTATAATTGTGTGTGGCTTCAGTTTGTTTGGCATAGGAAAACCTGGTGTAACTTGAGAATTCATTACGAGAAAAGTACAGGACTCTTGCCATCTTCTAATGGCCTCCTTACAGCTTTAAACGCAAAATTTACAAGGAAAGTCTTAAAGAGATGACAGGAAAATCTGAGAAGATAACGAAACCAGCAGGGAAATTAATAGAAGCCTTGGGTTCTCTAATCCACGGTGATTAATATCTTTTAGTTCCATGATCCTTGGTTTCCACTGGAATTGATGAACTACCAAATGTGGCTTCTCTGCTTTAAATCAATACAAAAAAATCTTGGTTGGCCTCACTGGCCTATCTGTCATCTCTTTTGTAGCTGAAGGTTGGACATGATACTTATTAGCTGTAACAGTGAGATGGATTATTTTTTCCAGTTATATTTCAATTTCTTTTTTATTTTAATTCTGTTGTGCCCAGAAGATGGTGTGAGCAGCATTTGTGATGGTGATCATTTTCAGCACATTGCCAAAGCCAAGAGGTTTAATTATGTTTTACCAGATTTTTAAGAATATCCACCCCTTAAGTATGAGTTGTGTTTGACACATCCCTGGCCTGGGGTGTCTGCACAGCCCCTGGGCCAAAGCCTTTCACAGACATCCACACATTCATCTGATTTGTGTGGTTTCTTGGTGTCTTTTGAGTTCTTCGTAGTGACCAGACAACTTAGTCTGGGATTAGCAGGACCCAGAAGGTTCCCGGGATTAGATTATGTGGGAAGCCTTCCTCTTTTAGAGGTGATGGCTTGGATTATAAACATTACTTCAACAATGTTAAACAGCAATGTATAGGTGCTGAGCTTTACTGGAAGTCTCATCCTTTTGCAGTTTAAGTTAAAAGTTAGAAAATTTGTGGAGAAAGTCAAATAGGAAAAACGGAAATGATGCTGTGTTGCTGCTTGACAGTAAACCAAGAAAGAACAGGTAGGAAACTATTCAGATGTGTGCTGCATTGCAAATATAATTCTCTGATCTCTCAGACTTCTAATTTTCTATAGAAATTATTGTTGATGCATTGTCTTTAAACGCGGTTTGTGGGACAGAGGTGCCTTCAGACTTGAAATACAAATTTTTGTTGCCTTGAATATTATTTACCATAAATGCATCCTTACCTTGCTTTAACCTTCAGTGCTAGATGCATGTAATTATGTTATAAGAAGTGGTGGGCTTGCAGGGCTGCTGTTAAGCAGAACCTCTGCACAGTCGTCACTGTGACTTGTGTTTCTGCTTCAATTCTTACTTTCAAATGTGCCGCCTCCTTCTTTGGGGAAAGCAAAACCGACCTTGCTCCCGTGGTTTTGCTCCACGCTCCTTTCCTCAATTTAGTCACAGTCTATTTTCCTTCACACTTATTTGACATCATGGAAATTCAATTGATGCCAGTAATTTATTACGGTCTATGTGGGAGATGTAGGTGTTTCTGCCATTAGAGCATTAGATTGCTTTCCCAGCTCGGCTCTCAGGAGCAGCAAACCCGGTGTGTCCGCCAGCTCCTTCGCCTCCCCGGCTCACAAGAGCAAGACTTACAAAGCCATCCCCAAACTCTCATCTCCTGTAGCTGGCATGGCTTAACGCTGCTCCTGCTTCTTGAAGGGCTGTCACTCATTAATATTTAGATCTCTGTTCCACAGTAATTACTCCCCCAAAATCCCTTCACAGGAGGAGATCTTGCTAGTTTGGAAAATGAGCATGTCATGATGAGTTGCCCTTGCGTAAATGTATCTTTTTGCATGAAATAAGCCCATAATTCAGACATATGTTGTGTTTATTTTTGAATGTGGGGTTTTTGTCAGGGAATGTGCAGCTTGACCTTACACTCAACAGGAAAATGTTTATCCAAAGAGTTAACGCAGATGAGTAATCTGGGATGCTCCTGCCAGTTCTCGGGTGGTGGGATTCCCGTAAACAGTGAGACACTTTGAACTTACGGGGTTTACTTTATGTCATACTCCAACCACTGAAACAACACGCCACCATGGAGTCCTTCCCTGTTAAACCAAAACACAGATTAAGCCATGGAAACTTGGGCTGAGAGTATCATTTAGGGGGGACCTTCTGTTCATCATCATGTCCTCCTTAATTCAGTCTGTCTTGAGATAGGTGCTGAAGTATCATTTGTGTAGTATGGTGGTTTATTCCAACAGTAGTAAAGCTGTGCTGGGTCTGTGTAACACCTATAGACATGGAGATGTAGTGGGCATAATAGAAGATGTGTGAAAAGTGAGGGAGAATTGATCTTGGGGAGCCTGGGGCTAACATTTGTGTGCACAAGTGTCCTCCTGGTTGCTTTCACTGGAAATTTAATCTTGGGCTGGTTATTCCTTATCTCCCTGGTTCCAGCTTCCCCCATCGCTCCAAAATGCCTTTTCTGGGGGACCAGGTACTGGTCTGGTGAGATCACTCCCCTGTCCCTACACAGTAATTTCAATCCAGATCAGCATTCACCTTCTTTTGTTTGTGCATGTCAATTATCAGCACTGCCAGAAAGCAACCTTGATTTTATGAAACCGTGGTCAATTTTTGTGGGATATAATTACGTGTGCAATAAATACTTCCTCTTGTATCTAATTTTCGAGTTGGTCCTAAAAGCTTGGTTCTGCCTACTTGTTGGTGCTAATCATGGACTTGATTTGGGAACTGTATTGATAAGATTTGCAAATTTTCTGTGGGTGTTATGCAGCTCACATACACTGGGATAATTGCTCAATATTAATACCATGCGGAGTTATTAGACTGGAGTATCCAAGAAATAATAAGAATAATGTGCATCACATGTTAAGGACATTACATAACCATTCTGTTCCACTGGCATGAGTCACTGTTAAAGTGCCCTGTATATCTTTCAGGGAGGATTAAGGCTACAAGCCACTGGGTATCATGGAGGCTGCTACAATGCTCCATAATGCCTCTGAAATGTGCAATGTCTTTTGAAAGCAGCTATGGAAAATAGCCATTCCTCATATGTAGTAAATAACTTGGTCACTGGGGAGGTCAATAGCTAAAGGCTCCCATCCAGGTTGTGGATTAATGACCTGCAAAATACCAGTTTAAAAATAGGCTCTTCTTCCACTTAAAGACATGCAATAATGAAGCATCTCCTTCCATTCCTTAGCCAAGTTTCAGACAGAAAAATGGGGTTTTCACTGGATGCACAGAGCTGAGTTAAGCAGTGATATAATGGACACTATGTAAATCACGGGCTAGTGGCACTGCACCCTGTTTCTTATGCTGTCAGGATGTGGCACGCAGGACCAGAAACATCCCGGAGTCGTTATGTCAGGAACAATTGGGAGCGGGAAGGCTGAGATCCGTGTGCTTGCTCGTGATGTGTTCACGTTGGTCCAACATCCGATGACAAGTCATAAATGTCCCTACGGTGGACAAATTTCCATTGCAGAAGGGGAATATTTATTATGAGATTAAACGGTATAGAACGGTGAAAGGGAAGGCAGAAAACCAACCTGTCCTGTGCTGGGAGGATCGATGAGGTGACTTAGTTCTTCGTGCTCTGTGTTGTAATGTCCTCGTGTGTACGCCCATGACTAATGGACTGGGCTGGGCTGCGTAGAGTAATTTTTCAGAGAATTTGGTGTCTTCAGGTTTGCCAAGATGGTTTTGCAATATGTTAAGAGGCTCTGAAATAAATAATAATAATAATCTTGTTCTAGCCCTGCTTCTTTTGCATGTCTTATTAATGAGGCTAGAAGCCACGATTAAAGGGACATGCCTCAAACAGGTAGAAGTGGAGGCAAACTGAACAAAGCTCTAAAGGGATTTTCTTTAACAGAAAGTGACTAAAGGATGAAGCGTATTGTGCCTTACATGGCCCTGTAGATAAGTCTCTGCAACCGAACTGGGCTGGTAGCTCTGGGAACCTTAATACAATAAAATGTGGGTCAAGACCATTCAGTAGTTGTGAACTGGTATCAGATACTTTGAACTTCTGAACATCTATAGAGACAAAAGTTGACCATCCAGAATCACAGCAGTTACTTCAAATAGAGCCATTGAGGCTGTTCTTCCACAAGGTTGTTGTCTCATTTTTGCCTTGCATTCCTGTTTCCTTCAAACCAAGAGAAAATTAAATAAAATAAAATTAAGGATCTGTCTAGCAGACTGAACTCTGCTGCTTTCTTACCCTGTATGGTACAGGACAGATGCTTTGTTTTTCAGTCGGCAAAGGGCAGAGCTTCCTCCTGGCTTCTTTATTTTAAACAGGAGAGGCCACCCACAGCTCCGAACATGCCTACCGAGAGGAAAAATAAATGGCCAAGCAGCTCCTCACCAGACACACATGCACGGAGCGTATCTGTGAGGAGAAACTGTTTGGAAAGAGCTATTCCCACTGTTCCCATCCCACCCAGGTGCTGCTGTTGGATGGGGCTGGGGACATCAGCACCTATGGGCAGGGGGGAGCGGCACTGAGAGTGTCCCGGGATGGGGGGAACCTGAAATCACTCCTGCCCAGGCAGAAGCAAGGCAGCATTCAGCAAGCTAGACCTGTACAGACACTGAGGAAGGTAATTTGGGAAGCTTTCAATGTGGGGATGGCAGCTCGCTTGCTTCATAGGAAGGCAAAGTTAAGCGGTGCTTTATTGGCTTGTGGCTGTGGTATCCAGCAAAGGTCCTCCCACCATTCTGAACCAGTGGGAGCTTTTTCTTCTAAACGGCAGCAGAAAAGGGATCAGAGGGGATGCTTTGCAGTGGTCATCTTCTTCAGGGGACATTTGGGTGCTCACAGGGTTGGCACAGGTGTCACAGGGTGGTGAAAGCACTAACACTGCCAGCATGGGAGGTGTCCCCACTCCCAGGCCCATGGAAACCACTTGACCATGAAACAGAAGAAGGAATGAAAAGTGAGGACCCACACGTTTATTATTTCCAACCAGCTGGTTCATTTTTGAAGGTCCCCATCCTGGCTGGAGCAGGGGGAACCCGCGAGCTCTGCCTGTCTGTAATGTCTTGTCCGGCCTGGTCTGAATGGGAACCCCATTGTTTTGAGGCTAATTGCTGCTACGAGTGGTTTGGGGTTTTTATTTTATGTAATCATTTAAAAACATGTAGAATACACGAGCTGGATGTTGGATTTGGAGATTTCCCATGCCTGTTCGTGTAAAGTGCCTTCCTAATACAGCAAGAACAGGAATCGGAGCCGGCTCCCTCTGAGGATGACGCTGGCTCCGCAACTCAGCTGAAACCTGAGAATCATGTTTGAAATTGTGAAAGCCTCACATGTTTTTAAGGATTGTGCTTTCCTGCCTTGCTTCTCTGTACAGGCTAAAAAAACTGCTTTTCCTTCTAATGGAAAGTTGAGACCCACCTACAAAATGTCATTAAATTTGGGATGAAGTCAATAGAACTGGCAGCACAGATGTCTCACTGCTGCCTCTGCCATCACATTTTTCTTCTTGCAGTAAATGTTCAGCTGTGGGTAGAGTTTGTATCCGAGATTCGAGAGCAAAATTGTAACATGGATATATTAGCCTAAATGCAGGCAGGAATGTGTGTATCCCTCTGTGTGATATTCGCAGTGATTTTAATCCATCTGTTGTTTAAGGCTCTGTCTAAAGAAAGGCCAGATCCTGCGCTGGGTTAAACCGGGGTAGATCTGAAGAGGGCAGTGGAGCGATGCCAGAGCAGCTCAGCTGCAGACAGACCTACGAACACCTGAGGTGTGCACATTTCACATTGAACCGGGGTACACGTTGCATTGAAACAGGCTAACGGCAATGGGCAAAGGAGGAGAATGAGTGCACGTTCCACTTACACTGGTAAATAATGTGCACAAGACTAAGTTTTGGAGGAGGTCCCTGGGGAGGTGACCGGTGGGCACAGAGGTGGCAGCTCAACACGTTGGGCTCCACTGTTGCCAGCACCCCCTTCACAGATTATTTTTCCTTTTGTTGCTCTTTCCTTATACCCCCGGAGTAGCAAGTGCTGTGTTTCAGCATTGCATCCCTATCCTGAGCTACCCTGCAGTCAACCAGCAGCCTGATAGCAGCTTCATGCCAGAGATCAATAGGTTGTTCCGTGTTTATTTACAAGCTCCTTTTATTTTACCCTTAGTGGTAATAACTAATCTGAACACTGCATTGTGCATCACAGTTTTACAAAAAATTCTTGATTAAGGATCATGTCTTGATAGGTTTAATAAGTTACAATTAAAGCCACCTGAACGTGTGGGAGGGTGAAGCTCAATGGGACGTGGCATTCGATGTCCATATTGTTCATATATGCATGAGGCTGTAAGCCAGCATTCGGCTTTGCATTTAGGTTTGGACTAATGAAAACCTTAATGCAAATCTTCAGGTGAAGCAGCTTCATCAAAACCATAGTTTGTGTGCATGTTTTCCACTGTTATTGAGGCAAAATTAATGTGGAGCCTTGTCCAGCCTGGTCTGAATGGGAACCCCAGTGAATCTTTCTAAGTCAAGCCAGGGATGTTGTGTATTAGGAAAAAAACCAACCAAGTAATAGTTGCAATACTTCAGCATGGAAAGTGTTTGTGTAGGAAATCACTTTGTTTTCATTTTATTTATTTGTTTACATTCCACTGACCACTTACCATTTAAACTCTTTGAGATACTTGAAAAAACAGGAAATTTCGTTCTCCAGACTTGTTCCTATTAAGACATTTTCTTTCTCAGATGATGTCAGAATCATCTGTTCATGGTATAATGGAGATTGCTGTGGCCAAATGGTAAACATTAGAATGTACATTTAAACCAACTTTTCTCAGCTAAGGTTTTGTTGTTGTTGTCTTGGAGGTGGTGGCGCCAGCCCTGCTCGAGCTTCTCCCAGGGAGAGACTCCCTCATGGAGCTATGTTTAAATTTATTTAAACAGAAAGCGAATATGTGTGAAGGTTTGAAGAACCAGCCTATTGGATTTCTGGAGGTAAAAGGACTAAGGAAAAAAGTTCCTTTTCCAAAAAAGTTGCAAAATATATAGGTTGCAAAGCAAAAACAAGAGCGAGCTTGATAAACTTAGCGAAAATCAGCATATGGAAATGCTGGTTTATTTTTGGAACCTACATACAGCTTCATTTCATTGGAGAGTTATTCACAGATCCCGTTCCTGAAACCGCTCTGGCTTTGGGAAGGGGAAGAAGCCGCGGCGGCTCTGGCGTGACCTGCGCTCCGGGGCGCGCTGGACGCGGCCGGGGCCGGTGCCAGCCATGGCAGAGACCACCGGGCTGGCCCCAGCCCAGCCAGCAACACGGCCATTCACACTTGAACGCACTTATTGCAACTTTGAGTAATGTCATTTTAGAAGTGCCTTGGGTCCAAAAATATGACAATGCACTGAGCGCAAAAACCAGACTGCGGAGGTTCATTTTATTTCCACTAAACTCCACCGTGAGTATTGCAGAAGCTTTGGTTTTATTATTGCTAGTTCCAAGCATAATAAATACGCTTCAGGATCTAGGCTGATTTATTATCATTTTAAACAGCAAGATATTTGCAGCTTTTAATAAATCTATGAAATAATGTCTATTTCTAATTTCAGCCTTTTGGTTTAACTTGAGACACCATCAGTATTAAAATCAGGTATTTAAAATAACATAATTACTTCTCTGTACCTTTAAAGATCTTCAACTGAAGGAATCGAGGATAGATTTGTTTTCTCTTGTCACCTTGTCAATCTGGAGATTTGTTTCTGTTAAAAATCACGGAACTGGACCATTGAGGTTTATCAAGTTCCAGAACCCTTTCCATGTTATTGTTTGCACTTTTTTGTGAGTTCAGATAGTGAAAGTAGGTGGTAATTTCATAATCACTTGCACTTTTTGTAGTTTGTACAGTTGAAAAACATTTTGTTCCTGCTAATAATAGTCAATAAGTTACTGAATTAGAAATTATATCAACATCCAACCAAAACAAAATTTAAAAAAAATACCTGTTTTTGTTATCAATCATATTGAGAGTAAATGGTCATTTCAGATTTTATACCAACTTCTTTGGCTGATGTGAGGCCACTTTCTATGCAAATAATAATCCCAGTCCTAAACACTGCATGGAGGGCTCCTGCTTTTTGGTTCTGGGGGTAGAAAAACACACATTTACCCACAGGTGTGTTCACCCCAGGGCTACTAAAGCAGAGAAATTCTCCCAAGTCCATTCAGAAAACGTGTTGGCTTTTCTTTTAATTAGGGTAATCATAATGAAGTGAAATCTGAACTTAATGGCTTGGCCCAGAAAATCCCCAGCGTGGCTCATGAGATTCACATGAACCCCCAGACAAGTTTTGCCAGCGGGTTCCTGAGACACTGTTTGCTGTTTTACATTAATTGATTCAGTCTGAAAATAAACAAGGGGCTGATCAGTCCCCAAACCTCTGACCTGCTGATCCGGAGCAATGGCCAATAAACTGTTGTTCAACCCATTTTTCCAGCTCTCTTGAGGTTGATATCTCTGCACTTGCAGAAAGGGATCGGCTACTTGTGCTCCCACGTGCTGACCTGAGCATCTGTGACACTCATTTTTAGACTTAATATGGATATTTTATTCATGTAGCTTGTACATGACCTGGTCCTGACACTGTTCATCTGCTCTGAAACGTGGTCAGGACAGTTAATGTACCCAAGTCTCGACATTTCAGGAGGAGCCTGACAGCCCTGAGAATTAATGGAGCAAAATGAGATAACACGGTAACCTGTGGCTTTCAGTCCCCGAGTGATACAAGGGGCCAATCGGAGTTTAAATAAAGGATGAAACATTAAATCTTCGGGGGCTATTAACAATGTCACTTACTGAGAGACTCCTGATTGCAGCTTACATTAGCTTCTGCTCCTGAATATTTGTCTGACCTGATGTGGTGGTTTTCATGTTAATTGGAAGCTGTTTCTGGAGATGTCGAGTGGCTTTGCTGGGACGGGATCGCGGAGAGCGATGCAGATGGACTGTTCAAATGATGGGAATGGCTCCTGTGTGCTCCAGACTTCAGCAGACCCAGAATTTTATCAGTTATTGAGGGCTGGAATTAAATCTTCCTCCCAGTAACAACTATTAAAAACTGAATATAAATCCCTCAGAGGGCAGCAGCACAAGAGCGACGCGGGCATCTCCCTTCAGTGTTAAAAGCACTTAGTGTTAGATTAGAGTCCTGCCCTGAGTAATATCTGCCCCTGATTTATTCCGTGTAGTGGTTATGGGCTGTGGGAAAACAATCCTCCTGCAAATTCCCATGTCTGTCTCTGTTCAGCTTTGGAAATGCAGATCTGGATTGTTCTCTCTTCCAGTTCAATGGCTCATGGAGTTTTTTACTTAACTCCATGTATTGATTTCAACCCTTTTCTTTATCACAGCTTATTTGTCCGGAATGGTTGGACAGATAGTTCATTCAGTGCTAGGACAACATGAATTTTTGAAAGCTGTTGTGTTAATGTATAAAATGAACTCATTCTCCTATTACTGACAGTACAGACATAGGTTTGTCTTCCTCTTTGTCATGCTGGAGGACATCCTGCCTTTTATATTCTATTTTCTTTGGAGAGCTGCAGCAGTTCATAAGATGAGTCTTTATGATCTTGGCTGCTTAGCTATTTTATTTTTATGAGAGTCTTTCAAGATTTTACTGTTAGCAGTTAAACCTTCCTAGAGAGCCATTTGCCCCTTGAAAATGTGGTGACCTACCGCGCTGGGATAACTGCAGTGCCTCGGGTCTGGAGCCTCCTTGCACTGAGAAGAAACACAAGGAGAACTTACAGTAATCTAAGCTTTTAACCCCAGAAATAAAGATGAGGTATTATTCAGGACATAAACGATTACTTATGCATGAGACTCATTTGTTACTTATGTGCCTGTTTGCAGAAAACCCTCCTGCTCACATGTACAACACTTACACAGTGGTTCGATGTCTGTCTTTGCAATATATTTTCTTGAATCTCCCTTTTGTATAATCAGACAGTAATTTTGCTTTTTTTTTTTTTTTTGCTAACTTTTATTTTGGCCCTTAAATTTCATTCATTTTAATGTTGAAATTAAATTGTCTCCTACTGGATTGAATACCAAGGACTCCCCAAAGGCACAGAGTACAAAACAGTGAATAGACACCTCCCAGGTTTGTCCAGCATGTCCTTGGCCAAGGAGCCGTTGATCACAATGTTACTGGAATCAGAGCAAGTGCCTTCAAAAGGCAAAGAGGGATGATCAAACTTAAGCGTAATGCTCCAAAATCTGACTTGCAGAGTAAAGCAGGAGAAGGCAAAATAAATCTCTTTTTGGGAATCTGTCCTCTAACCGGGCATTGTATTGATTATTGATCAGCATCTATGCAGCGCAAAGTGTTTTAAACTTCTATTTCTGTCTCTTAATGAGTCTTTGCAGACTGGCTTTGATGCTGAGTTTCCTCCCTCTGTGTGATGTTTTCATCAATCAGTTACTAATATGGGTTCTCCCACTTATTGTAGTTTCCTGCACAGACGCCCCTGTGCTCCTGGACACGTGCGGAGGTGGGGGCCAAGGTAGCATTTGGCTTTTCGAGGGTCTGAGCTGTCATTTGCATTTGTGAAACACAATTTCTGCCGGACTCCACCCCTTCTCCCTCCAAACCAGATGAAATATTTATTGCGTTGGAGTGTAAGGGCTCAGTGTTTCGTCTGCAGAGGAACAGGGGAGTCCTGGTTCTGACCAGAAATTTCTAAGACTTCTTTGTGGCTACTAAATGTTGGAGGAAAAACCACAAATTACCATTGGAGTGGGGCTGGGCCCTGTGTCCTGGCTCCAGTGCTTCCCCATCCCCTTCCCCCCTCCTCCCATTTTAAAACGCTCTGCATCTGTGTCAATAAGTACCCCACATATACAGCAGGGTAATATTTAGTGTGCATGTTGTGTGTGCGAAATTAACCACTGACAGGGTGGGGGAGTGAAGGAAGAGCAGAGTTTGTAATTATACACAAAATTAAGCTATTACTGTGATTAAGATATTTCTTTAATACGTAGCTGAGGAACCTCCTTTCCCTCTAAACTGGTCACAATTCATCTCCTGTGTGTCATTTTCTGGCTACTCCTAAGTTGTGTTTTTCCCTTGCCACACCTAATCCTGTGTTACCTGGGGTGGTCCCAACGGGCTCTGCCCATGGGCGAGGTGCATCTGCCCCGGGGTGGGGGACACCAGCTCCTTCCCCATCACTTTGACCAGGTTTCTGGGGTCTTGGAAGCACCAAGTTCTTCCCAGTCCATCCATCCCCACGTGTCTCAGTGGAAGTTTGTCCCATGTTATCATCTTAACCTTCCCATGAAGTTAATTTGGAGATATTTTGATGAATTGCGTTAGTTTGCAGGTGGAGTTGGGCATCTGTAAAATAATAGCATGAAAGAAAAAGGAAGAGAAGGATGGATTGTGGTTGGACTTGACGGTCATGAGAGTCTCTTCCAACTGAAATGATCCTATGATTCTAAAACAGGGAAATTTTGGCATATTCAATAGCAAGCTGTGTTGGAAATGGGAAAGTGAGGAAAACCGATGTGATTCTCTGTTTTGGTGGGATGGGAAAGAAGAGTTAATGCACCCAATGTCTCCAAGTCTGAGGACAGCAAGGATGGCAGAACGCTTGTTCAAAGACGCCCATTTGAAATTAAGCTTTGCTGAGCAGCCTTTCCCTTCTCATCAGCACATAATTGAGTCACAACGCTGTAAATGGCATGAAGTTTGGGGATGGTTGTTAGAGCCACTCAAAACTTGAGAACATGAACTATTGTGCTACCACAAGCAACATTTCTTACATTTCATCATATTACAGATGACCGTATTTTGCACTTCTTTCCAACGTATTTTGTCAGGTAAGAATGCTACATATGTGATGAATTGACAAAGATTTGGTAACATTTCCAGTAAAATTTTCTAGAAACATTGCTTAACTAAAGTCAATTGTTTATAGAAAAGGGAATATTTCAACAATATATCATCACATTCAGAAAAATTATTTTCAGGAAATTTTTTTTTAAATGAAAACATTTTTCTTAGAAATACCATTGGTCAGCTCTATTAATGACATTGGGAGGGTTCGAAGTGACAATGAGCAAACCATGAAAAATGGACAGAAAACAAACACAGAATCACTCCAGTCCTGGCCTGCTTTTTGGTTATATTGGAGACTTTCCAGGGCTTCCATTTTTCCACCAGTGTTTAATGGGCTCTCTGTTTGCATTTATGTTTTCCTGATCTTTCAATCTGCAGAAAAAGCTGCTTCTGGCAGGACTCTGTAAGCATCACACCCCGTGCCCCCAATTTTGAGTGTGTGTGCGCGCCTCTTTTTTTCCTGAGGTGGTAGGAACACCCTGATATGAATGTGTGGAGGCTAAATATAAAAGAAGTTTGGAGATCAGGGGTTTCAAAGACTCTGTGAGACTCCATCAGTGAATTCAGCTTGTACACGCACTCCCTGGAAAAAGTCCCTGCCCCAGAGGGACTATGCCAATTAAAATTAAAAAAAAATTACATCAGTGAAATTAACCGAAATTTTGCTTGACCTGGAATTTAGGTCAGTTTAGATCATCGTCTTACCAGGGCTGCCGAAGATTCAAATGCAGGCGGGGAGCTACAGAAACAGAAATGTGCTGGAGAGCAGAGGCAGCTCCAGTGCTGGATGTGGGGTGGTCACCAGCACGTCCACATATGTGCTGGGATGAGAAACTGCACAGGGCATGGCTGATGAACGTGCAGTTGGTACCCCGTGGCCACCAGAAGGTGGATGGTGGCTCAGCAAATGGACATGGTGCACCAGGCAGTGTTGTCTTGTTCAAACATGACTCCCTGGTGCTTGGCTGGGACTTTAAGTGGCTCCAGCCCCGTTAATTTTGCTGTCTTTGACCTACAGTGCTGTAGTCTCTGAAAAGGTGAAGGATGGGATGTTCACTGGGTACCACTTTCATCTGAATTCTGTGACAAAGCTCCCGCAGCTCTTGGTTCTCTTGTACCACCCTGTACAGGCTTGAAGTGCCAAAAGGGCTTTTTCAAATGCCCAGCTGTGTCTGTACGTTGTACCTACCTCTGGGCACGTGTTCCTGGAAATGCAATGACCTCCCCTTGTTCATTCACACTCTTTTATTTCCTGAGATGATGCTGTTGCCATAGGTTGCTCAGTTCCAGCATTGAAACACCTCAAAAGATAAGAACCCACCAATTGCCCGCTCCTTCCAATGCTTTTCACCTTGTAGCACAGCCTCTGTGGAATTCTGTTTGCAATTTTGCTTGTACCAATTTGTGCTGTGTTTGTCCCTGTATGTAATTATTGACAATCACTGGAATAGAAAAAAAGCTCTTTAAAATAATGGAGATGAGTGGTCAGCATGTGCACGTCAAGTGTCATGTACAAGAGATATTCTAGGGGCTGCATTTGCAGTCTGCCTGTATATGCTTATTCTTCCTTCCTTGAGCCTCAAGGATGGACATAGATCCAAATTTATTTTCACCGTGCATTTCCCCAGTAGCATAATGCATCTTTCTTCATACAGTACTGCAGGCTTGCATGCAATTAAATATTTTCCACTTCTAAGATGAAGACGAATGGCCCTCGCAAGCAAGCTCAGTGCTTCGTCCTGCAGAGCTCGTTCTGATCAAGTGGTGGCAGTAGGTTGCTTCGTTAGAATAATTCCTCCGTGGATTTACACGCCCCACCCTCGTGTAAATAGAGTTGGGATTTAGAAGGTGTGAGCTGGCATGGCAATGAAGTCTGCAAAATGTAAGCTGCAGTAGCCCTTTTTCCGAAGTCTTGACAGTAAGCAGAGTTAAATAAGAGACTGGGATCTCATTCAGTATCTGTGAGTGGGAGAAGTGTTGGGGAAAATAGAGTCATGCGTTGCTCTAATCCATTCCTCCCTTAGAGCTCGCTGTGGTTTTAGTTGGGTTTGTTTGTTTAAATGTGAGGGGGGGGCGGTTTGTGCTGTTGGATGTGTTCTGCGGGAATAGCTGCGAATTATCACGGTATCAGCGTAGGGGTGTGGGTGGCAGGGACTGAAAACCATCTCAGCATGTGTTTCCTAAAGTTGGAGTGATGTGAGGTGCCTTTTCGGAGCATCCATGTGCTCTCCGGAGAGGTGAGGGCTCCCAAGGACTTCAGTCACTAATGGTCTGGAATATGCAGCACCACGACTTGGAAATGTTTCAGACTAATTTAGCTACGTGTTCTTGTTCTTCAGGACTCAGTCCAAACTCCGACTTGCCAAATACAGACAGAAATCTCTTAGTGTTCGGTTATCTGGTGTCTGGCTGCTGTAAGGTGTCTGCCATGGCAGCTGGTACCGCTGTTTGCTGGGGTACCTGGGGCACTGCAGATGATTTTGTAGCTGGGAGCAAAGGTCTGATTGCCCATGGGTGTAACAGACTGAGCAATGGAGTTTTTGTCTCTCAATGTCCGTCTCCCCTTCGTGAAGCAGAAATTGTGGGTGCTCCTTTCCCCTTAGTACAACGTAACTGCCATTGTCACCTTACAGGCATCTGTAACACCATGAGTAATACAAATTAAATGTGTTCAGTACCTTTAGACAGTGAGGAGGACATTGCCCCACCCTTCTGTTTAATGGTGGGACAATTCTGCCCAGATTATGCCGCTCCTTGGCAGGCACTTGTGATCTGCATGTGCAGCTGCCAGCTTTTAATAGGTTATAGTTATTAATTTCTATACTTCTGCACATTAGGTGATTTTTTTTGTTGTACTGTCACTGACAGCTACCTATGTCAAATTCTCTTTCCCAAGTGCTTTTTTTATTTTGTAGTACTTTAAAGTGATGTGCTGACATCTTTCCAAGAAAATGCAAGCCATGTGAATTGTTCTCAGGCTGAGTGTACTTCCTGAGCTCGGTTTAAAGCCTGGATTATCCCAGGGCAAGGGGAGGACCAGGAGCATGAGCACAGCCAAATGGACACAGTGTTCCAGAGGGGGCTTCTGAGCGTCTGAGGGGGTGTGGGTCAATTCTTGCAGAAGAAAAAGCTACAGCACTGAAATGTCAGTCTGGGGTGGTTTCCTACCTGCCCCGAGCAGCAGGCTGATGGGTGAGCTGGGATTCATCCAGCCCGACCCTGGTCCTCCAGGTTGTGTAGGATCCCTTGATGATCAACAGGAGGATGAATCGTCCCTCTGTCAGACAGCAGTCCAAGATGAGTGGGCTGGTTTGTCTTCTGGATAAGTCTGTCTCCTCCTTTCATTACGAAGATGCCTAATATTTAGGTGGCCAAAGAGCAGGAAAAGTCCACACTAAATCTCTCTCTGCCTCAGCCGTCCACCTGTAAAATGCAGACCATTCGTGCGACTGCGTTTTGATGGCAAACCCTTCATGGTGTAGTGTCCCTGGAGCTAATGCTGGCTGCTCTGTTCACTAAAAAAGGGGATTTCAGGTTGTTCCTAAATTCAGCATCATAATAGAGATGAGTAGAAAGCTTGGGAGCTACCAGTGATAGATTATTGAACTTCAGGTTGTGCACGTGTTGAGGTTTATTTTTTCATGTGGAATAAGAAGGGAAGCAGTTTCTTGTGAGGAAATAATATTATGGTTGAGATGATTGTATTTCACATACTATGTTGTAGGACCAACAAAATTTAGCCAAAGTGGTTCTAGCTTTTAAGTTGTCTGATCAAAAATCATGACTGGAAAAGCAGGCTTCCAAATTTATTACTTGGTTTAGTTCAAAAACTTGTTTTCAAGTACTAAGGCAACATGGAAACCCACATTCGTTTAACACTTTGCCCATTTTTTTTTTCTTTCAATGTGAGCAATAATTATCAAGAGTTACAAGAAAAAGCCTTATTTACTTGCTTTGGTTTCCACTTGTGGTTGTCTTAGATTTGGTACACAAACCAGTAGTTTATTTTTATTGTGAGTAATCTCTCAAAAAATTCACCAATACGTACAGTGTTATTCAGACATCAGCAGAAGACACGGGGAAGTCGCCAGTCCACTTTGGCTTCCAAACTCAAAGACAACACAGAAACTCTCTTGACCCAAAGCTTTTTAGCCAGAAGAACAAGAACACGGAGTCTTCCTTTGGAAGCAGATGCTGTTGAGGTGTTATCACTTAGAACTGAACCCTGTACCGTTCATACCAGGAATGTCCATTTCCTCGCCTGTGGATACTCGCAGGAGTCTTGATAATCTCCACAACAGCAGTACCATGCTTTTTTCTTAAGGGAAAAAAAAGCTGCCACTGGTGGGTTGAGCCACCTTAGATGTTCTGGTCCTCAAAGCAAACCTGGTGATGACCCCGCACCCTGTCTCACCTCACCTCTGTTTCGTGGGCAGAGGTTCCCTCACTCAGCCCCGTGTAAGATACAATCATGTTTTGTTTGTTCGTTTGCCAGCTTCTTGCTGGTTTAAAGACATGACTCCATTAGGCTAAGCTGGGTCTAGCGTGGTGTCTCCCAGCTTGGGCGGCTGCGGGGGCTTAGGTGATTGATTGGAGCTTTGATCACGGGAGTCGAGACAAGGCTGCCAAGGGGTAGCAGTGCTCTGTAGTCCCTTCGTGTCGAGCCCGACTGTATGATTTGTATTAGTATATGTTGCCATACACTTCCAGATTAATGTGCTGCACTCCCGTATGAAATAACCCCACTTCCTGCTGAATCTGAAAATTTGCAGGTATCTTTATATAGTTCCACAGCACGTTTAATGAGAGAGACTAAAACAAGCAGCTACCCAAATACTATAAGAGAAGGGTAGTGGATACAGTCATCGATTTTATCTTTTAACTCATAAGACAAGATGGGAAACACGGTCCATATGTCAGATTGGCAGCTCTCAGGAGCTCCTCGTTCTTCAATCAGCTTCACCCATGCTTGGAAGCAGAAAACCAATATTTTAAAAATACATCTGTTCCTAAAAAAAAGTCTCTGTTATTCCTGCCTCTTTTTACCCAGAACAAGTATGAACAACAACAAATGAAGGCATCACAGCCACAAGAATGTCCTTGTTGTTCTGTACACATCACTGTGTTTCCATAAATACCAGCCCAGCTGCTGTTGAAATCTTCAGGTTTTTAGTCTATTCTATTCTGCTTGTGTGTCCCTATTAAACGTGTTGTTTTCATAAGGCCAAAATACCTCTTTCCGATGAACTGAATGTAGCTTTCAGCAAATGCTGCTCAACAATCCCTCAGACCATTACATTTGTAAATTATTTTGGGGCTTTGGCAAAACCATCAGCATGAGCCTCAGAACAGCCCTTCAAAATGTGTGCTCAGCTAAATTCACTTCATATAAAAAAATACTTAAAGGTCCAACCGAGTCGCCCACCTTCCTTTCTGCTTCCCATCCTATGGGATTGTTTTCAACCAAAATACCACGTGGGCGCATATATTCTACTGCCTCATCCAAATGGATGTGGATATGGATTATTATGATTGATTTGCATGCATTTACATTTTCCTGAAGAACACTTTGAGAAGGGGAATGAGTACCTTGCATGACACATAAGAACTTTAAAATGTTTAGGAAAAATTAAAAGTATCCTCTGTTTTTCAGGAATCTAAGGTCATTGGGTTGGAGGACACCAGCTGAGTCAGCAAGTTTGTCATCCCCTGCACTCTGAAATGGCCACATAATCCCCTGGTAGTCCAGTAAGATCCAAGGAAACGTCCAGTCCAGAAACAACCACATACCGTAAGTTTTGAAACCCAGTCAAAATTGAAGTAATAATTTTACATGTGTCTTAGAAACTTTCTGGACTTTAGACTAAATCCTCCAAAGGTATTCTGCTTGTTTCATGCTGGTGGAAATCAAGTGGAATTCTTTAGTTGATTTTCTTTATGGTGAATTTATACTTGATAATGATGTTAAACTAATGTTGATGTCCACCCGGTTGGTTTTAATATAAGCCAACAGCACTGTCTTACAAATCGCTGCCTTTTTTGATGACATGACGTTGAGATGGCAAGTCAATAGGTATAAGTTACACTTAATTTACTTAAGAAACAAGCCTGCATCACCAACATAGGAAAGACATCCAGCATCACTTCTACCATGCATACATAGTCCAAGGAAAGCAAATAACTAACAACAAAGATCTCAGAAGGAACCTTCCCAGGGCATTCACGGGTCCTCTTGGAAGGATAAAAATGGTCCATGATCCATCATTCCTAAGTTCACTGATCATATCAGCCTGTTTATAAGCAAACGCGGTTTCATGTGGTGCCAGACAAAGATGTAAACACTGGCTGGTGCCGGCAAGGAACATCACAACCCACATCGCGCCGCGCGGCACTCAGGGAGAATACGTGGGAATGATGAGGGGTTTTATTTGGGGACTAAATAACAGTCTAAATCACTGAAAATCATTGTTTCGATACAATATTTGGAGAGGCACGTTAGGCGGGCTGAGCCAATTTTGCGGTAATTGCTTCTGCAAGTCTGTAGCTGACTAAAACTGTCTGCAACAAAAAGGGATGTGTTTGGAAACGGGCCCGCCATTTCCAAGGATTTCAGGCTCCTGGGATGGCTCCCCGAGGTGAGGGGAAACAACTGCTGTCTTAAAGGCAGGAAAAACACCACCAATGGTCAGCAAGTTGTTTATGTTAGAAACTATTGATACCCTCACACTGTGCACGAGGTACAGAAAAGTAACTTGGAATGGGATAAAAGGGACAAATTTGTAATAACATTAAGACATGCTTGCACCAACAATAGCGTGTAGGCACCAGGGATTAATAAAGGTATTAACCTTACCCATGTTTTCTTAAACTTCGTATTTGACAAAGCTGATAGTGGTCTGTATTTCCAAATTGTTTCATATCTAAAAGATATGTCCAGCACTGCATAATAAGACCGGAGGCTTTTAAAAGCTTTTCCCATGCAAAGATGGAGATTGTGCAGGTCTGAATCCAGCATGATACGCTGAAATAAGTTGTGTCCCATCTGCAGTGACTATAACCTCAGCTAAACATAGGAGTTAACCCTCCTGAGCATTGGTTTATCCAATTTGCTTTGCTCAGTAGTGACTTTTGGCAATACCAGAATGAAACGACTAAACTGCCTGCTCGACTCCCCAGGAGATAAACCCGGCTTTGCCTCCTCCTCCCTGCCCAGGTAACCGAGCTCAAAGCTCGTCACTCTGCAGTGGTTTGGATCCAACCAAACAGCCTGACCAGTAACCAGAGATGAAGACAGCTGAATTCTGGTCAATAAAACATGGTGTAAGAGAATAGTATTTTTTTTATGGAATCAAGGAAATTAGGAGAAAAGATTTAATCCTATATGTTAGTTAGGTGGAGACTCCCTGATCCCCATTAACAGAATATATTTATTAATCAGCAGGATTTTTTGGGTAAGCCCATCACCATTTCTTTACCCTGAGAGTTTACTGCAGGGTTAGTATTTTATTTTAAATTTGTTTGTTTGTCTGTTTTTTTTCCTAAGCAACACTGGTGGTTTTATATCTACTTCAATCTCAGCCCCAGCTTTGTAAATATTTAGTCTTATCTTAAAGAACTCCAAAACGAGGTTGAAAGAAAGCAAACTTCCTGTTCAGAAACCAAATATCCATTTTTAACTTAGAAAGCACTCTTTGGATAAGTTCAGAATGGAAATGGCAAGACAACCTGGTTCAGACAGACCTGTGTCATGGTTTAAACCCACTGTCCCCTTCCTCCCATTGCTGTTGATATGGAATAAGTGTGGTTTTCTGGCACGTGGCTGAGCCCCCAGGCACAGAGAATGGCCCAGAGCATCACCCGCTGTGCAGTCCCTGGACGGAAAATCTTCCCCACATTAAACCTGTGTTTCTTTTCCTATTGACTAAAAGAAGAATAAATTGTCATTGCCACCTTTTAGAGTCTGAAAGCACAATTCAAATAGTCCTTATTTATGACTGTTTGCTGGAAATATGCTAGGACTAAATTGCAGAGTGGGAGGCAAGCTGTTGGAATTGAAGGATGGTTTGAGAACAAGAACTACCAGGTGTGAATTGACAGCGAATGCGTTCTGGCTGGGAATTGAAAGGAGGATTTTGACCATCAAAACAGAGAGGTTCTGGAAAAATGTTTGAGAGCAGAAGTTGACAATCTACCTTTTGAAAAAATGCAAAACAAATGGAACAGGTTGCATGTTATGATAACTTGTCATCTATTGTGATAGTTTCACAGGGATGCAGTACCTATTCAAGGTGCAATATCTATTTATTTCCACTGCACGTTTCTGCTGTGTATCACATGGGTGTGATAGTGCATGTGCAAATTAGTCTTCAGTCTGTTAAACTCTTGCCTAACTTTGAGCAGGCAGTACAGCGGCACGGGGAGCTGCAGGAATAACTAGTACAGGCAAGAAAGATTAAATACACATTTATACTTACCTCACAAAAATGCTTGTATGGAAATATCCGATTAGGGATGAAAAATCAGAAGGTTCACGGACACGTCATGTCACTGGGGTCTCCTCATACAACGCAGTTCCCCTCTTGTTAATCTGCTCTTCTCTTTAAAGCAAATTACGGGGCTGTGCAGGGAATAACAGCACACAGTGTGTGCGCAAGCAGACACTATTCACAGCCCTCTCGCTGGATCATTAAAGAAATAATCCGTCAAAAATTCATTGAGTTTGATGCGCTGTACCAGTGGTGATTTTAGGTCTTGCAAAACACTCCAATTGCACTTTAGAAGCGGAGGCTCAGGGATCAATGACAACGTGGTTTCCCAGAATGGAGCCTTAGAAGCAAATTTACCAAGTAGCTGCAGTTAAATTCTCTGTAATTTCTGTACTTTGCTTATAATACAATGATGATCATCACTAGCACCAGGTTCTCCCAGATGACTTCCCCAAAAAGAATAGGAATGGGAAAAGAGGGTAAATGATACTCAAATGTGACTGCAGGAAACACATTGGGTTGAACTCTAAATTTCAAGCATGTCAAGACGAATGGATCTAGTGGAGACTAGTGGCTAATTCACGCATACAAATACCACAATAAATTTGATAATGGGTCCCTGAGGCAGAGGGCTATAAAGGGTTTATAAACTAGTCGTAGCACTGGAGAATCAGACCAGGTTATGGGAGCCTATGTGTTAATACCTCACACTTTTATAATCCCCCTTCCCACCTTTTTTATATCAATAGTATGCAGAATGGTCATTTTGTGACTGTTCCCTGTCTGATGGTTCTGTTTTGGCATTATATTGCTTGCCACATGTTACCATTTAAATGCTCTGATTAGAAGACACATTCAATTACCTGCCAGTAAGGCTCTACAGGTATTAGGACACTATGAAATTACTCTAAGTTTACAGAATTTAAGAGAGCGGATCATTCAATATACCCTCCCAGCAATGCTGTAGAGCAGAACTAGTCTTTTGAGAATGGCTTAACTTAATTAAATCAAATTCACATTTTTGAAGAACAACCTCTGTAATACCTGAAAAAATTTCCATCGAGCACTGTTGGATTCATCGGAGTTGAACCACAAAGGTCTCAGCTCACACTGACGTTCATGCAAACCTTACGCTTTGCAGATACATTTAATCGAAGGCACTGGTTTGGCACTGGTGTCCAAGGAGCAATGTTCTGCAGCGTGTTTGCTTGTTCAGTGGCGTCTTTCTGGTGAGGTCCGAGGCGAGTCAAGAAGATGATGGGTCAGAAAGGACAAGGCAGGAAATGTTTTGCTTTTACTATGGTCCCCGCAGAGTGGAAACTTCGGAGGAATCCCATCTCTAAGAGAATATTGATCGTAGTTTATTATGTACTATGTTTCAACTAGCTAAAGAGAAAAGAAAATCATAAGTCCAGTGTTTGGCCATGGAGAGATACCTGGTTTAAAAAACAATAATAATAATAATAATAATAATAATAATAATCACCAGTTGACACAGAAGAAGTGTGTGAAAAGTAGAGAGTGAATCACTGGCAATGGGAACTCTGTCAGAATTAGGAAATTAAGGTCATTAAAGGTGTGGTAACTTAATTTTCTATGCAAGCATATAATGATGAGGGTTGGGCAGGGCAACAAAAAAAGTGCAGACATCCAATTTAACACAAACCCACCCAGACTTGGCAAGGTGGAGCATCCCCAGCTCAGCACAGCCTTCTGGCTCCCTGGTTTTATTGCATTTGCTCCAAACAGTCCCAATTAGCCCTGAACTACGTACCCTCCTTATGCCCTTCACCATGTTCCCCCTGGAGGACTTTATGTCAGTCAAGTTCTAACACAAATGCTCCAGAATCATATAATCCTCCTATTAAGCATCAGCATTCCCTGGTCTTGCTGTTCTTCTGAGGCGGATTTATGCATAAGCGTGTGGTAAATGAACACGCTCTGATTGAGAGAAAACCCAGAGGTGAAACCTTTTTACTCAAATCGACTCCTTATATTCATTTCCTGATTCAAAACAAAGGCGTAACACCAAAGCAACATCTGCTTTGACCTCAGCACATGGTGCTTTTACAACTAAAACTTTACAAGTAGGTTGCTTCAGAATCTCTCTTGTTGCCTCACTTATCCTTAAAACGCTTAAACTAAAATGAAAAACAATGTTTCCCAAACAAATCCTGAGATTTTACTCTTTCTAGTTTTAGTGAGGGTCATGTCATTGCTGAGTCCAAACTGAGATCCTAGATTAATTTACCAAAGCCCATTAAATCACTCTGGTTCATCTCTCTATACCAAAAATGAGACTTCTGTCCACATTCTGTAATTCTCTGCGTAGAGTTATTCCTATAGCCAAACTTTCTGGTGGCCTATTAGTGTTATATAAAACTATAAAGATTTCCTGTTCCAGCAAGCAGCAGGTCTCACGGAAAATCTGAACTGGATTATTTCAAGAAAAAGTCAGTCAAAAGCCACAGTGAGAGACATCGCTGAGCCACCGGGGTGTCCCCAGGGGTCTCTGCTGCCCACGCGGGGGGTCCCTCCACCCCAGCCATCCATGGCGCGGTCCAACCTTCCTCCTTGCACTTGGGCATAAAAGACTTCTAGATGCTATAGCAACATGTCAACCGAGATGCCGAGGGGCGTAACAGGAATCTTATGGCTTTGGTGGAGCTAAAATTGGTAAGAACAGGGACTGAAATTTCAAATCCATTTCTGACCGCTGATGGGGCATCTCCTTTTGGATTCAGAACAGGCTCTTACTAATGCTGGTCTTGCCACCTGTGCCCAAAGGTGGGGATTAATATAGTTCCAATTAATGTTTGTTTCCACACCACCTGAATCAAATTGTGACCTATGGCCTCCTAAGGAGGAGATGAATCCCAAGAGACGGTCCAGAAACCCCGGCTCTATCCTCAGCATCATCCTCAGCATCATTCCCATCATCATCCCCATCAGCTGCTGGGGGGCAAAGAGGGAGCTCTCACCACCAAGACAGGTGACTTGGTAAATATGGACTTTCGACACCACACATTTCACTGCAGATTTGCTGTGATTTTATTCTGCCTTCCGAAAGCTGTGAGAGTGAACATTATTAAAATAAAATCAAACAAAAATAAAGAAGGCAAAAAGAAAACAGTGAAAAGCAACAAGGAAGGTTTCTGTCCAAAAAAAAGTCCGAAACTGGCTCCAATTGGACCTCAGTACGGAAATGCTGGAACTTGTACCCTCCAGTGGCAAAATAAAACAGGCTACCATTATTAGAAATTTTCTACAGCTAAAGATGTAACATCATAGCTAAATTCAGTCAGAGACAGGTCGAGCAACAAAAACCAGGAGCCAAGGCAGTCTAGTCTGGTCTGAAACTTGATTCAGGCACCAGATTATGAATAGATTTAACTAGTTTGCCAAATGAAAATGTAGATTTTGGCAGTGTTTGGGCTTTTTTTCATTATTTTTTTATTTTTTTGGTGTGCTATATGTGGAGTCCTATTGCACGCTGTGGGGATAGCAGAAAAGAGCCTTTTTATATTATATAACTACTTGACGCGCATGTGTGTGTATATATAACATAAAAAACACAGTTAACCCCATAAATGCTAAAAAGCCTGGAGTCCCTCAGTAAGGAACACGCTCAGTGCTGCCGATCACAGGAAAACCAGTTACGCTTTTGCCTTTTATTGCAAAACCACCCAGGGCTTACGGAGTCGACTCCTTGTAGGGCACCCGGGCACATTGGGGACCTTGGTCGTTTATAATCTTGATTAATTACTGCATCTACCTATTCACCATGGAAGTTCTATGCAGTATTGTCTAAAACACTCCTGAAAGAGATGGGTGAATATTCCCAAGTAAAACAACAAAAAGAAAAAGGTTTAAAATGCCCAGAATGCTGCAGCCCACGTATGCATGGCAAGAAAAACAAAGAGCCAATCTCTGCAGGAGTATTTTGATGACAGATGCCAGTTCTCTGTGGTCAGATTTGGCTCTGGTTCCATTCAGGTCTGTGATCTAGGAAGCAGGAAAAAAGGCAGAAGTTTAAAGAAGAAAATGCAGTCAAGGTGAGGAGGAGGCGATTGTCAAAGGAGAAGGAGCAGATGCTTTGTGTGACCGCTCCTGGGCTTTTTTGGAGTGTTTCATTAACAAGCAAAATACACATCGGTCTGTGCATGTGTGTGTTTGCTCCATGTCCCAGCACAAATGTCTCTGTCACCCCTTGAGCTCCAGAACTGCTGTCACCCAGACAACAGCCACCGATTCCCCTTTGCACAGCACAAGGTCTCACCAGCTCCTTGTGTCACAAAGCACTTCGGTCAATAGTTTGAAGTGTCTGTGTGTTAATTAATTGCAGTGGAGATGTCACGAAAGAGAACAGGGTTTTGAGAGTTGTATGAACACACATATATAAGAGAGAACGTAACTGTCAAGCTGAGACTCTTAAAAGAACCAACATTTTGTCCCTGCTTGTATATAGTGTAGTACACAGCTGGCTATTTTGTAAGTTGTAATGCTAAGGTTTTGATACAAAATTATATTATACATGTGGAATAACTTGGAATTAATGCCTTCAACCACTGCATGCATCCATATGTTCACTTACTGATTGTAATCCTTTATTAATTTATTCTGCACACATCGAATCACTGGATGTAGCACCTGCACCTCAGTACACGTCTCACCCTTCTTTACTGTGGAGGTGTTGATTAACTCGGTCTTATAAGAACTGCTTTGCTGCCTAAAATCACTTCACTTGCAGTGAGCCCAAATTATGGCCCAAAAGACCACCTAGTATATAAAGTGTTGCTACGTGCCCCAAAGTACCAAAGTGACCCTCAGTACTGATCATCATCTCTCTAATTCAATTTCTTGTCCGATTGCTTGTTGGAGGGTTTGCGGTAAAGCTTCCTTGGGGATGCTGGTCCGGTAGAGCTCAGATTGAATGTAAAGGGACCTTTCTCACCTCAGCACCTCTTTCTGGGCTCTCAGTGGTTTTTCTTATATATTGTTATTTTAAAAAAAATGCCTGAAAAGATACAGTGGTTAGAAAGTACCTTTCTCAGTGGTACCCACATGTGCAATGCAAACAGCAGAGACAGCGCTCGCGGCAGCACATTTCACACTGTGCTGAAGCATCGCAGAGGAGAATCCACATGCTGGGTTTGATATTCATTAATCATCCAGCTAATTTGTTTTTACACAGGAGTGCTGACAGCAAACGAATGTTATTATTGCAACAGCGCACTGCGTAATCCAGACTATTATGGTATTAGCATCGATGAAAACGGCTGCTCTGTGTTCGCTTCTGCTCGATTCCGTATCCAACTGCAACTGTAAATATATCTATTTTTATTCACATCTGCTGAAATAGACCTACCATATGCGGCCAGAAGGATAAAAGGATTGCTGCTCTCTTTTGCTTCCTCCTCCCTCTGCTCCTTATCTCAGGAACATGAGTTGAAATCTGGCCCAGAATTTACTGAGTGTTCAGAGACCTTTTATGAGGCAATGCTTTCTTGGGCTGATATTGAGAATATATATATTTATATATATGTACACACGTGCACACTTGCATTATTGTGCCTAGGGTTATTTCTCCAGTAAATCTCTTTCATATTTGTATACAGTGTGCACAGGCAGTATCTGCACAAGAGAGAGAAAATAATCCAGTAGTAAAGGTTAACTTGGGAATTCAGAGACCTGGTTTTAATTCTTCCCCCTGCTACAGGCTTCCTTTTTAATACATACACACACATATATATATATATACACATATGTATATACGCACCATGGAAAAGGCACATAGGACATTGTCCACACTGTCGTTGAAGTGCAGGATTCTCGGAGCGTTGCATTAGCGCTTTGTCAGCACAGTTGCTCATATGTTGTCACACTGAATAATGGATTTGCTTCTATTCAACACCACATGATTTGAAAGCATTCAAAGCTTGACTATAACTAGAAGAATTATTTTGAAACAGATGGACACCTGGTCTTTCGCAACACGGCATCTCCTTGCACTCCTTTATTTTAACTAATAACACTCATGAAAATCAAGGGTGCCAATAAAGAGAGGAGAAGAGGGTTTTCAGGTGTTTAGTGGCTGCAAAAATTATTAATACCAGTTTCAAATATGTGATTGTGTTATTACTGATAGTACAGTATTAAAAATAAATTGCAACAATAAATTAAAAAAAAAAAAAAATGAGAGCCATTTGTTGCAATAGTTCCAGGATTTGTGCACATGGCCTTTATTATACTGAGATTTTTAACCATTTGTGTTGCTGCAGATTTATAATGGAGTCCTGCTTTACATGGCTGCAGATTGATTTACAAGACTTCATTTTAGCAGGCGATGTATACTGCAAAATGGACCGAAAGCCTAAATCCAGCTCCAGGCTGCTCTAGGGGCGACCCAAAGAGATATAGGAGACCGAATCATAAATACATTGACACCCAGTTCTACCTGGAAAACTTAACGGGCATGGAAAATGAATCGCTCCTTCTCGTATCTGTTTGTCTTCCATTATTTGTGGTCTCTCACACAGTAGGAAAGTTGTGGTTCCCCTGATTTGCTCACTCGTTCTGTTATTAGAGGAGATCTTGCCCTGCACCGTGGGGACCCATTTTTCTGTCCTCACTCTCGAGCCAGCGCGGGGATCCCCGTTCATCAAAACCGTTTGTCAGAAACTTAAAACATGTCTATGCTTCTTCCTTCCCGTTTTCTGTTGTTCAAACGCTGACAGCCAAAAATGTGTTCATATGCTTTATGCATGAGGAAAGGTGACTATTGACGCTAGCAAATGTGTGCTCATTTTTTTCCTTGTCAAAAAATCAGTCTCTGGAATCACTGATGCCTTGTGAAATTACAGTCTAATGTAACCAACTGCAATATAACGTAACCAACTTCTTTACCTTTTAAGAAAATTGTTCTCCTGGAGGTTGAAACACAAAACCAAGAAATATATGAAGTTATTTTTGTCCCTAGTCAGGGGAAATTAATGAAATAGCACCTCCCATTCTGTTGACATTGGCCAAGAGTGCCAAAGTCCTTAGGAATATTGGGGTTCCCATTGTGGGGAATACTGTAATCACAGGAGGGACTCGGAATATTATACTGGTGGGAATGTCCACGTAAGCGCCAATGCAGCCGAGGACTTAAGCTCATGCTTAACTTTAAGCAAATAATCAGTTGGAGTCAACAGTTACAGCGCTATGATAAAACATACGCTACAAGCTGGATCGAATGCCAGAATGAAAAATATGGGCACTGAAAGTCTGACTTGAAATGTCAGGGACATTACTCAATTTATATTCAGGAGTATGTATCCATATTTAAAATGCAATATTTTGGTGACTTTTCTATAATTGGCTTAATTATTTTTAATAACCATGACATTTTCAACACAGTTTTTCAGTTTGCTGTATTTTCCCGTTTAAACAGAAGCACCTAAACCAAATAAACAGAAGCCGTTCTTCCCTTTCAGCTCCTGTCCGAAAACTTTCCCCAGTGTCTTTGAACAAAGTATCTTTGCTTTCACCTTCCTGACACCAGAGTCATTGCACATCAAATATTGTATCGCCACCTCTGTGTGATGAACTCACGAGGGAAATTACACAGGGAGGCCAAATATACACAGTGAAATAAGGAACCCCGGTAAGAAGAAAACATGTTGTTCTTGGCTAAACAAGCCATTAGTCAGCATCTATTTTGATAACAATCTTTGAAAATAGTGATTTTCCTTTGCACAGATATGTTGGTTCACTGCAGCTCTCCCTGGAGTTTGACATTCTTCAGCACTTTCAAACTGCTGGCTTTGCACTACCTCAACAACTCTATCCCTTCTAATTTGTACATTAAACAATAATAGCTATCCATATTAATAAAATTTGCTTGAAAAGTTAAATCTGTGAAGCGGAAATTACTTTTAACTAAATATGTTTTTGGAAGCTGTAATTGACATTCAATCTCATTTGTGTTTAAAAATGTATTTAATTTACTGTGTAAGCGTGTAATTATATTCCTTGATATAATTGGTTTGAAGACATTATTCTCATATAAAGAAGACCTATTATATGAACTTTTATTTGGCCTCCAAAGATACAGTTTCCTCTGGGTAATTCCAGTAGAATTTTTTTTTAAATCTCTGTTTATAGAAAGTATAGCTAATAAAAAGCTACTTAAATAGTCATCAGATGAGGACTGGTTCAAGTCCAGTTTCCACTGGTGTCACCGTGGAATAAATCCCATCATTCCAGTTGGGTGGCTCCTATGTGCACGGGGATGGGGGAACAAGATAACTGGTGTCAGCCCAGCCCCTTCCCCTATCCCAGTGCTGGTGGAGATCCCATCAGGAGAAGGATGGGGTGGTGCAGCACCAACCCCCCCCTACACCTCCTATGTTTGCATCTTGTTTGGTTTTCCCTCTCCCTTTGGGTCCTTTGTGCAAGGAGAGCAGTGGTACCCAAACAGTGATGCTGGACTTGAGCTCCACAAGTCCCAAAACCAACTCCTGGGGTTTAATGGAGCGTAGAGAACCCCAGAAGCACAGCAGGATCAGGCCTGGTTACAAGGTGAAGTTTGTCACTGTTCTTGTGCTCAAATCTAAGAAAACCAAGAAAGTTATTATAGGCTTGTGTAGCTCCTTCTCCTCTTCAAAGACCTGCAGAAACATTTCCCTTCTAATCTTCCTGATACCAAGTGTAGCAAATTGTCAGCAGAGGTCTGAAACCCAAAACCCAGCCCACGAGCATTCTGTTCGGAGCCAACCTTGGCCACGGACCCTTCCCTTTCATATCCCGTCCTGTTTGCCCTCCACACTCCCCCCCATTCTTTCCCTTCCACCCATTGTCTGCCTTCCAAGATTCCTCATGGAAACAACCCCACGGCTTGTTTTCCGTGGCAGGTTAACACCGGATTCAAGGCTGTGTGTCGCCCGTCACACTCTGATTAGGAGAGTTTGCTTGTGAAGAGTTACCTGGGGTGAGGCTGGTTGTGCCGGGGGCCGGGAAGCGCTGCCAGCCCCGCGCACAGGCAGCGGCCGCCTATCCATTAATGCTTTAAATGCAATTATCTTGTAGAATATATTCTGCCTTACTCTGCAAGGCATTGCAGGCTGGATTCTGCCACTCCAAATTGCACAGAGTCTGTCTGGGGCTGTGGCACCGATCTCACCTTTGCTTTGCTGCTCACGCTGATTTTAGCAGCATTGCTAAAAGTGCCGCACAGTGAACACACCAGGGAGAATTCCTTGGAGGGGCTTGGAAGGCTGGCTTGTCATTTTCTGTCTATGTATTTAATAAGAACGTAATGAAAAGTAGCAGCAGAACTGCGCATCTCTGGTGGCACTCCATTGGTTTCACTCCATCAATTAATCTAAGTTTTCCCGTCAGTTTATACCAGCTTTCATCATCTGTTTCTAGCTGAGACCTGGCTGCGTTGATAATGAATAAAATGTCAGGTCCAGAGATCTGGCTCTTCCCAGTAGCGTCAATTGACTTTAAACGCTGCCAGAGAAACACCCTTATTCTGTTTCTTGTCTACCAATTATGCACCATAAAAAGACAAGGGAGGGATAAGGACTCAAATGCCACCACAAGTCATTTTCTGGACCTCGAAGCCTCCGCTAAGCAGACATTAACAGCGGTATTAGCAATGCATGTTTCGTCTGTCTTGGCATTTCAGAGCACAAACAGCAGCTGAGCATCCAAGTCAATTTATTTTCATGAGGTGTTTTAAATAGAACTATTTTATCAGCAGCTGAGTGGGATGACAGCAGGGCAAGGAGACAGTGGGTGAAAAAAACGTTGAAAAGAAGAAATTGGAACTTCGAAAAGGAAAAGAGAGGAGAATTAAGTTTGATTTTCTCTCTCCTGACTTTTTTTCTTTTTGCTTTAAACAAGCTCTAGAGAACATTTTGATGTGGTCTGTGGGATTGTGGCCTCAGAGATGATTAAAAACAAAACCCATCAGCCGTTAGGCCCTTTTGATATGATCATGCTTTTCCATCTAATTTTACCAGCCTAAATGACGACTTAACTGGGAATGAGCACCAGTTGACCAACCTTCTCCCAAAGCGTTTTCCTGACCAAAGGTGGCAAAGGTTCCCGTCATGACTTCTCAGTTTCCATTTACAAACATGTCCAGCAAGCACATACACACACACAAAAAAGCAGACACAGGAGCGAGAAACTAAACCTTTTCTTTACCATTTCTGTACAATCAGATGGTTTAGAGATTAAGAGAAAAGGGGATGGGGGAGTGGAGGAGGGGAAGGTCACATGGGAGGGAACTGAAAAAAAAGACACGTTTTCTATCTCTTCCTACTATTTTTTTGTTGGATTTTTCTTTTTTTTTTTTTTTTAGTTTCCAGCCCCATGTTGTGACTTTGACAAATTATGATGCGTAGAGAAGATTGATGCCAGGTCTCGGAGCATTAGCACATTATCACGAGCAAAACAGAGCCCTCGGTCGGCATCATTGGGGACCCATTGAAAAGTTTTTGGGAAGTGATCTATGGGCCAAGGCCCATGTCAGGAGGAGCCGTGGTGCTGTCCTGCTGGAGGGAGGCTGGGTGGGTGCACGGGGAGGGCCGGGTGAAGACACTGAGCACTGGATGAGAAATGGTCAGTAAAACCCATTCTGGAAAGGAAAGAGGAACCTCTCTGCTCTTGAGGGACCGGCGTGTTGAATGATTTAATGGCTACCTTTAGGAAATGCCTTTTGCTTTATTGCTCTCCTTCAGCCTTTCTCTTTTAAGGAAAAGAAATGCAATGTCGGCTCTTCCCCTCATTATCCCCTCAGTATCCCAACTCCTGCAAGGAGCTTGAGACCCGTCACCTTCACAAAAGATTCCCAAACGGCCTACGGACCCAGACATCCCGAACTGACTAACTACTGAAAGAAACAAATCAAAACCAATTAAAACCCCACAAATGAAATGTATACATCTTTGCTACAAAAGCAAAAGGATTTCTGAGTTCACTACAGAGGGTTTCCACTTCTGGTAACTCCATTTCCAACCCGGCCCCAGTGCAGGGCTGGAGCTCCCAGGATTAAACTGCATAGACTTTCCACTGAGGTGTCAGGAACCACATGGAAAGCTGGTGGGATTTTCAGAGCTACCTGAGGCATCAGCCCAATAGTCTTTATGCTGCTTCACTGCCAAAACGTCTTTGAAATGCTTCTCATCCCCCTGCACAAGAAACTGAATTTGCACGGACACTGAGCTGCTGACAACACTTATTGCGCTTTTAGAACTAAATGCTGGATTTTTAGTATTTCTCTAGAATTAAAACATTCTTAAATATTGGCGACGAACACGAACATATCAATTATAAGGTTTTACTCTCCAATTTGCTTTGAGATTCAAGGAAATCACATAGAATTTGGAAGTGTGTTTCAGTTCATCTGTGACTGAAATCTCAAGACCCAATTTCATTTTCCAGATTTTTATTACTTTTTGGGCCTGAAATTTCAAGAAAGGATTAAGACTTCAGAACCATTTAGCTTCAAATAACCATTGTAGAGACAGTTTACAATTTCAGAATAATTTAAGACTGTTCTTTTAGGACCTTGTTTGTCTTTGCTAAAGCTACCTAAGCTTTAGAAGCCACAATAGTCTCACAGAAGTTATTGGGAAACCTTGGGGTACAGTATGTGTATGACATTAACGCACATAAGATTTTGTACAGGGATGAGAAACTGTAGAAATTGTAGATGTGGTCCCTAAAAATTGGATTGATTCAATTTGTCCCATTGGAATCTCATTTTTTTCCAGAGATGGGTAAATATTAGTAAAATATGTATCACAGTTGTATAATTCGGTCATTTATTTCTTATCTACAGTACTCTGGATGATCTGTGCACAATTTAGCTAGAAATCTAAAATAAATTTTAAAAAAAGACTGGAATTAGCAGAAAATATGTAAAGTTTAAAGGGGTAAAGTCAACACAAGTGAGTTCTTTATCACTCAGAAACGTGCTTTGAGTAAAAATGCCGCTGCATGAAGAAAGACTCAGTCATTCTCGTTTCATATACAACCTACAAAAGTTAAACACACCTTGTAAACAATGAGTAGGGAGCGCCCACATTTCACTGCTCTTATGGAAGTTTTTAAGGGTGCACACAGATAAAGAAAACATTTTGGAGTAAATGACTTGTATCTTTTCAGCACCGTTTCAAGTACAGTGTGTCAAGATGATTGATGATATAAGCCCGTAGCAGCTTCATGACAAATTAGTGATTTTGACATATGTTTGATGCTCTAAGCATTTTTAACTTGAAAGCAGGAGGACTTGCTTTTCAGGTGCTGCCTTTGCTCGGAAGTTTGTAACTGAGTCTGGGAATTCAGTTATCTGGAGGACAGCGATACTTCTGGAAATATCATCAGAGCACCCAACCATCAGAGTGTTCCCAGCGTCTTATTGTGTCTAAAGAGATACAACCCAAATGCGGAAGGAATGTCAGTACAAAAATAAGAGAACTGGATATTAGGTTCAGAAAGGGTTGATAGGTTGACTGTGACAATCTAATCTCACTTCTCTCTTTCAGAAGACAGAGCCTTTTGTTTAGTATTTTATTTATTGTTGCAAATCCTATGGGCCTGCCATTTTTCAGCTTTCTGGCTTTGTATATTAGTGGCATTCTACAAGTGATCAGAGTTGCATTGGCACGGCAGGTCAGCTGTCTTCAAACCCAACAACAACAGAAAATATAGATATTTGGGTTAAAACAACAACAAGAAGCAACCCGCAAACAACTTAGAAACCTAATCTAAAGGAAACACTAATAAACCTAATTTCAGCAGACACCTTGGTTTAGGTGTGACCTCCCCATCACAGGAGCAGAGAACTGAGCAAGGATTGCAAAGTCTTGATCCCCTCCTCTCTTTACTTTGGTATTGAGGTGACCTTTGCTGATGAGTTACTGGCTTTGCATAAGCACATGTGGCAGAATCAGATCCGATATTTTACCGTGGACTGGAAAAAAAGAGGGAAGAAAAAGGGCATTTTGCACAAATAATGCTTCTCAGTGTTGCCGCCAGCTCTACACCGAGTTATCAGCCTGTGCTTGTGCTCTTTGCTCCTCGGACAAAAACAAACCAGTGTTTTGAGAGAGCACCGTTGTAATTGTGGGCAGTTATATGGAGGGGAAAAATAATGTGGTTTGTCATCAATCTCTCGGTGTGGCACACAAGGGCTGACTTGTTGAAATTTTGTAGGCTGTATTTACAGAGAAAACATAGACCTGGTGCTGTGCAGGGCCCTATCAGTCCCAAGGTCTGGAAGAATCATATCGGAGAAAAAGGGGAGGCTTGAATCGTAACCTTTCAGGATAATCTAATCCATAAGGGAACGAAAATTACTCTGCTCCTGTGAGCAAGATCAAAACCTGAAGAATTTAATTATTAGGGACTTATTTGTGAATATATACACAGAGTGGTTTGAGGCAAGAGCTAACAAATAGCAACAATTACTCACATTGCTGTTTTACACAGCCGCAGACCATGGGGAAAATTAAGACTGGATGCTTCCAGCTTTGAAAAACGCTACTTTGGAGTAAAACGAGATGGTGTGTTGCTGTACAATGTTAGAGGAAGGTGCAACACAGCTCTGACCTAAGAGACACCACTCAGAGAATGTGCTGGAATTCAGACTAAGGCACATTTTGCTAAAGTTATTTTGTGTATAGCTTTCATCAGGCTGGTGACCTTAATTTCCACCTACCTGTTAAAATTACCTGGTAGGTCTGGCAAAACAGAGAAAGGAGCCGGGCAGCTCAAGAGGAGGAGTTCTGTTGTAGAGCACGATACGGTGTTATCACCCTGAAACAAAACATGTCTTAGACTGAAGAGTTCATAGTGTTCCAAGTGTGAATCGCATCTACATTTCTGCAACAAGAACATCTCCAGCCTGGCCTTCCCTTGGACAAGTTCTCTTTGCAACTCATACTTAACCTCGTTATTCTGCAAAATTAGATACACCGTATGAAAGGTAAAACCCTCTCAATGTAGTAAACTCATTCTGCAATGTGGCTGGTTTTCTCTTTTGCTTAAATAATTGTGAACATTTCAAAATAAAACTGAATCTATTTCTTGTTAACATTGCCAAAAGATTCACCCACATGCATAGCTCTAATACAAAAAAGGAGCATTTTCTTTTACTTCCATTAAAACATCAAGAGGGCAGTGACAGAGAAAGTAAATTGAGAAGACCCAAGTTAAACCAAACCAGTCTCATACACTTCTGCAACTTCATTGTCTGATATTCATCTTGCAGGAAAAAAAAAGGTGTAGGTTTTCACTGTATGAGTTCTGTAGTTAAAGAAATCATCATAAAAAGCCAATGGCTACTTTAATTAGCTCACTACTTACACGTGCATATAGAGATTTAATTTTCATATTCTGTATCGTTAAGACCATGGTAGGTAGCTGTTGAGTAATTGCTTGTAATGTCACCCCGAATGATTTGAAATTTGCCAACTTTCAGGTTGCGCTCTAAGTCCAAATGTAGGACAGATTTATGGAGTTTTATTACTGAAATGGATAGGTTCATATATCTTGAGCTGACTTGCCTGGAGTCCACAAAATTCCAGAGAATAATTGACTGACCAATCAGTCTCCTGTCTATAAATGTATAAGTCGAATAGAGGTGCTCTCCAAGTCCGAACCTTCCTTCAATATGTTTCTTTCAGTGCTAATTCTTGGAGCGCCGTCCCTGTTAAATGAGCAGCACAACTTCTCCAGAGCCGCAGGAGTTCGGGTCTGGCCTGCAGAGCCTCGTTCACAGGAAGGGAAATGGTTTATTTGCCAAGCACTGTAGTTTTCAGTCGGCAGAAGCTGTTTGCAAATCTTGCATTCCACCGTAGCTCTGCCATTACAAATGAGACAAAACATCAAGGCTATCAACATGGGTCGTTGCAATGGTTTTGACACAGAAATGCTTCAATATTCATGATTCTTTCTTTCCAAAGAGTCCTATTTTTAACTGGGGGGGGAAGAAAATAATGTTAAAAGGCACTTTCAAAATGAAACTGGAATTATTTTTGTCATTTTAAAATTAACTGGGGGCAAATATTTGCTTGATGTGTCCTTTGGGTCAGGCAGTTAAGCAGAAAACCTCTTGCTTGCACAGCTCAGGTAACTGATAACTTCTTGGCTGCTTGCATTAATGTACATAAATGTACATAATGTACACAAAAGTCTTAATTCTTCTTACACAGCCCTGTGTGCAGGAACAGCATCAGGATAACTCAGTAACGACGTTACTGTTTCACAACTCCATGGTGCCTTTAGACACAAATGAAAGATTTCCAAAGCCTTTTGTATCTATAACATCTAGTGGAATATAACTATTCCTTGGCCAGGAATTCTTCACATACATACCTACGTGTAAATAGGTTTGTAGCTATGTCTATATACGCACGTTCTCCTGTTTTAATGCTGAGAGGCATTGCGGTTTATTTTCAGCCCAGTGGAAAAGCAGCAACAGTGTCTTTTGGGATAGATTTCACTATCAATCCCCAAAAGACATGTTCCCTCGCTGAAGTAAATTATTGTATTATTATTTCTTCTTCTGTATTTGAGAAGGTGATGAGATCATTTATTGTTTTTAAGGGTTAATAGAGCCTGTCAGGGTCTTTTTGCCTCGGCTGGTTTCACTGCTGCTGTAGGATCGGTAACAGCTCCAAGCTACATGATGCTAAATCAGACCACACTTTGCTGAAGAAAAGCAAAAGAAAGAAAGAAAACCTAGCAGCAAGCGAAGAAGCAGTTCAGTCTGGTTTAAAGGAAGGGGAGGGAGGGAGGCAGGGGGAACAGGGACTAACTTTGGAGAGAAAATAACAAACTTTAAGTCCTGAGGTCTTTCCTCTATATTGAAAAGGCAGTTTGGAAAGGAAATTAGTAAAAACAAACAGAAGGTGCCAAGGTTTCTTTATCATACCTGGAGTAGGATATGCTAAATTCCACAAGCCCTCGCGCTGGCGCCTGGTGCTGCGCTGGAAAAAAATGGTACCCATGGCTCTATAAAATGATCTATTGGGACTTCAAAGTCGTGGCAGCCCCGTGTGGCACAGGATGTGCTCAATTAATTATGTGATTTTTAAATGACAGGGGTTGGGAAAAGTAAAAATAATAAAAAAGGGAAGAAAAAAAAAAAAAGAACACGATGAAGAAGAAAAAGGTTTTTAAAGAAAATAATATTAAAAAAAAATTGGAGAAGTAAACTGAAAGGCCTTGTTGTCCGTCTGCCAAACAGCAGCAGCAGATAAGGTCCGTAGTTGCCGTGGAAACTCGGGCCCGTAGGAGACAGAATCCAATTTCAGAAACCACAAAATCAACATAAACGTGTGCAAAAATAAAAAGGTTTGTTTGGCAAGTAATAAGTAGAAGGCTACCAATGTATAAACCAGATGAACCGGGGTGACCTTAGCCAACTCCAAGCCATAATAATGACGATGTCCCATGTAGCTTTGGCACCTCCAAAATGAGCAGTAACAAGACGCCGCCCGTGCTGCCGACTGTTATCATCTAATTGCCACCATTTTGCTGTAATACGCCATCCCCCATCTCCCTCCTCCTTTCCCCTGAAAAAACAGAGGAGTGAGGAAGGAGAAATATTCATTAAAGCAATGGTAGTAATCTCATTTTAAACCTCAAAAGGCTGAGGGGTTCACAACTGATGCCTTTAATTCATTTTTCACCTATATATTGTCTACTAGTATTGCCCAAAGCCATTATATGTTAAAAAGTCACTCCCTTCTGTTGCTCTCTATCATATATGGCCAGAGAAGGCCAAACCTCAAGCCATTTCCAAGTCTATGAAGATGATAATGTTACAATATTTGCAGTTTTCCTGGGAAAAATGTTGTAGTTCAGGGGTAACTATCACTGTAGTGAAACAGGCACCACCAAAGAGACCCCATCATACCCCCAGCCCCAGGATTTCTTTAGGGAAGATGGCTTTGGGATACTTGGAAACCAAACTCTACAGGTCTTGGGTTAAGTGTTGTTTTAGCATTCCCTGAGCATATCCAACGTAAAATACTGTACTGGTGCTGAGTAGGACACTTCTTGGCAATGAACTGGGGTTATTCACCGAGGACAGCGAAGCTTAAAGGCTGTTAATCTTAATGGGGTCCTTATTTCTGTATCGCTATGTCCTGTAATTTCTTCTTTCAGCAAGTGTCCGTTCAGGCAAACACAACTGTTTTCCAAGTTGGTCAGCGAACTTCATGGGAGGTTTTGTCTCGATGAGCACGGAGGGAGGCATTCTACTGCAGAACGCATTGAAAATGGTATTTATGGGCAGGAGAGTGTTTTTGAGGCTTTGCGAGGTAAGGATCTGGTAGTTCCTGCACTTCATACAGACCACTGCATTCTTGCTTTACACTGACATTTTCTTGCTTCCAACAGCGGCATATGGGCGAAACAGCCAACAGCTTCTTCAAACACTGTCATTCGTCACTTTTTAAAGTGCACGGTTAAACAGCCACATGGAGTTTAAGTTACTCCAACAAGTGCAGAAGATTGAGGTGGAAGGAGCGAGACTAATGTTTTCACAATTTCACGTCTCCAACGCTTCGTTAGAGCTTTCATCCAACAGCATAACAAGCTTGCTCTCTCTAGCCCTTACTTTGGGAGCTTCAGTTGATGTTTTACCCCCAAACTGACTGATTTTCAGCTATTTTGCAAACTCTTGGGCAGCACGGTTGAGAGTCGGGCATTGCACATAGCTCAGGACTCTCTGTTCCCCTCTCTAAGTTTGTCTTTCTTCGGGAAAAAGCCTCATGATAGAAGCAGAGAACAGTCGGGAAGAAAGAGATGGGAGAAAAGCCCAAGCCGAGAAATACAAGAACATCCCTCGTTACAAAAGCAATTTGCACTTTCAGCTAAATTCGCTGCAGTTTTCCAGTGAGTTGAAGAGAAAAGCATTTCTGTGTCACTGCGCAAGCTTAACGAGCAGCAGGGACACGCGGGGTTTTCATGTCTCGCTGCATGGGGACTCCCCGCGCACAATGTGCTCTGACCCCGCGGGGCCTGAGCTGCCCTTGGCAGGTTGTTCTCTCTGTGGCTTTCACAAGATTTCCTCTGTCAGCAAAATCCAGAGCTAAGGTGCCTCACTTGCCATCCCCAGGCCAGATTTGTCACCTAGCCTCTAACGTCCCCAGCAAATGGAGCGACGCCAAGTTCCCACACTCTGGTCTCCAGTGCAAATATTGGGACTGGTTTGGTGGTGGTTTTTGTTTTTGTCACCTGGGCACCGCAGGGTTTTCCAAGAGCCGTTCGGGGGTTTTGCTTTGACTGCGTGGGCCCGAGCAGCTTGCAAAATGGGACAAAAGCAAGAGGTGCACCCTCGCGGACACGGGCCAGCTCGTAGGAGCCGAGGGACGATGGTGCCGCAGGGGCCGGAATAAAGAGCTCTGTGTTCCCGGCCCGGGGCTGCCAGCAGTTTGCTGCGTGACAGCGGGCGAGTTATTTTGGCCTCGACTTTCCAAAGTGCCCACAAGCCTGGAGGCACGGGGTTTGTTTTTTGCATGGTCAACTCAGCTCGCTTGCATTCTGAGGGACCCAGTTCTCAGAAGCAAATTGTGGTCTGAAGATTTAACTCGCTTCCTTACGGGCTGCAAAAAGTAGATGCTCGTTACCCACAGGCAGACACCAAAAATTAGTGACAACTCCTCTGCCTAGATACATAGCTCGGGAAAAGATAATTACTCCTTCTCTCCTGCACATCTGCACCAGGCCAAATATAATGAAGCCCTATATTTTAATGGGCAGTAATGTTTAATATTTGACATTAGGTAAATATACTTCCCTTGCCGCTAGAATAATTTCATACAGATTTAGGGTGGAGCTTTGAAAAGCTGCTGGGTAATGGAGTACAAACTCAACTGCACTCAAGGCTTATACTGTTTTCAAAGTCCCACCCTTAATCTCTGATCATTATAAACTCTTACCAGCCAGTAAATCTCAACCGCTGTGTTTTCAATAATGGTTATACCAAAAAGCCCAACACCTGAGGTCAGATCTTCTGCGGCTCGGTGACGGTGTTTCTGAGGACAAGCTGTGATGTCACACGCAGCCCGTGGGCTCCGGCGGGGAAAATGTCTATTTATGCAAAAGCCTTGGCAATGCGGAGCAATGGAAAAGGACATAAAGAGCGAAAGTATACAGCTCAAATGCAAATAGCAGTTTTTATGAAATATGTCTCCAAGTTAGTCCATGCCCGACAAAAGTTCTTGAAACATATCTGGATATATTGTAATGTCTTTTTTTTTTTTTTAAGTACTTTACCAGTCTATCGAGGGCAGCTCAGTGGATGTCAGTAGCAGCGCTGTGTTTAAAATGATAGATATTTTAGAATGAAACTATAAATCTTTAGAGACTTACAATCTACTTCCTTTGAAAAAATGTGGTTATGGCAAATGGAAATTCAGACCCATATGGAACCGCGTGGTGGTGGCGTTTGCTCTTGATGCAGCAAACGTGCATCTGTTTTCTTTAAAGGGCTGATTCTCCTCCTGGGCCTGATGTCCAGCAAAGGCACCAGTCAGGAATATCAGGGATATCAGGCACCGAAAATAGTTTCTGTTCCCAACTAGTGACCTTATCACAAGGTACATCAGTATTTTGTGAGATGTTTCTTCCACGATTTTTTCCCATACAAGATAATAAGAGCATAATAAATCATCCTGAACCAGAATAACAGAGCCTCCTTAAATCATAACATTGAGAACCTGAATTGTTTTTCGAAAGAAAATTAAATTGCCCATTATATGATCTATTCTCTTTCGCTACACATGTGAGGCATAACCTATATTTCCATTAAAACCTAGCTGGCCTCCAACAACAAGAAAAGAAAATGCTTGCAAACACCACATTTTTTAGGACTGGTTGAGTTAGAATAAACTTCAAATATCACCTTTGTACATTTAGTACACGTACCAACATTGTCCCATCTCATTTGAGGTCTTTTTCAGGACTATTGCACCAAACAGAAGCATTTCATCTCACCTTGCAAGGACCTGACCCAGCCTCGTGATCCGAGTTTGCTCCACGGATGACTTGATTAGGTAGGTGGGTCCATTTTCTGGCACCACGTATCACACAATAACCATGCTAAGCTTAAAAACAGTCGGTGAAATGGGCTCTGTTTTCTGTGGAGCTGATTAAGCAAGACAAAATCAATTAGTGTCTGAGACCTCACAGGTTTCTGTAGGCAAATTGTTCCAATTACCAACACCCAAGAGCAAATTAGGAGGCAATTAAACAGAGCAGCTGTGATTTCACTAAGTTCCTCTTGTCACTGACATATCCATTCTGGTTTAGGCTCATTAAAAAGGTATATTGTCATTTCAGTTTTTCTTTAACAGTGGCATTTTTCTTTTGAAGAAGTTGAAACTCACACTTCTTACGTTTGGAAATATTTCCTAAAATGGAGATAGGTGAGGGTATGTGCATATTTATATTGAATGTGGCTTAGGTAAATGCCTCTGGAGGGGCTATTGCTGCTACTTATTCCAAGAGCTGATTTGCATGCACAGAAGTCTCAGGAAAAACCAGACCTCTGTGCACAAAATACGCTTTCTTGTGACGTATCTATCGGAAAGAAAAACAAGACGTGAGAAAAATCCATTATCTATGCATCTTCTTGCCCGAAACAAACCAGCAGAGTCCTGTTGTACTGGCATACGCTCACACAAATCATGTCCCAACCGTACTCAAGAGTCCATTGTTATGAAGTCTTTAGTCAAGGATCTCGGGTCACATCACAGATATGAATGAATTCTGCTTCGCTTTAGTTTTGCCTCACAGTCAGAAGAAGTGAGGAATTAAGATTTAAACTACTCAGCATCACATGGGAAATAAGAATCCTAACCTCTAATATTTCCTAAGCAAATTCACCATCCTTAACAGATTCCAATTGAAAGAAAAATTCACGCTATGCAGCCTTGGACCATCAAGTCCAACTTTCCTCGTCTGACTGTTTTCCCTCAACGCAGTCTGCTCTCACCAGCCGCTCTGCCCCAGTTTCTGCCTTTTTCCATTTGCATTCCTCACCCTTTTGGAGATCCTCCCTCTTCTGTACCTCCAGCCTCAGGACTCTGCCTAATCCCAACGTGTTGGATGCTTTGGGTGCTGGCTGGTGTCCTTGGCCTTGGAGCTGTTTAGCGGCGAAAGGCTTCGTGCCAAGGAGGGAACATTTCTGGTCAGTGGGAGGCAGGATCAACCCCAAGTGTGGCGAGGAACAAAGCCACTTTTCTTGGATTTTTACCCATCGATTGATCCACCTCACCTCTTCACACAGCCCCTATTTTCAGCTGGAGCAGCCCCCCCCCACTGCTGAATCCAAATCCCCTTGTAAGGATGAAGGCAAATCACATCAGGAGTACAAATGTCCAGGGTTTTTTATTGGCAAGAAAGGCATTTGCAGTCATACTGAATCACTGCATCTTGTTTAGGGGCAAGAGAAAGAAGAGTTGCTGGACATGTGGCACTTGTTACTGCAAAGGGTGACCAGAGAGGAGATGGGAACCTGAGGAGACCCGTGTTCCTGCGTAAAGGAAAACGGGATGCGGGGGAGACCCCTGCCCTCTGGGAACTGGGAAGCAGAGATAGGGCTGCAGTTTGTAGCAGGAGCAAAAAAAAGATGAGGCGATCCAGAAACACAATTTGGAGGAGCTGGGACGTTAATTGAGTTTGTTCTTGAGCGTTTAAGAGGTTAATAGTCTCTGGTTAAACACCATGTATTAGTCTGAGGAACCACCCAAGGGAAAAAAGAAAAAGACATATTAAAAAACAAGCCTCACACCCACTAGTCTGCAATCGAATCTGCTCCGTCATGCTGAGGGGCCGGTGGAGGAGAGCAGAGGAGCTCGCTCCAGCCCTAATAATTCTGATGATTCATCGCTCCGAAATAACAGAGGCCTTTGGGGACAGAAGCATCAGCATCACGCTGCTGCTCTCGGGCTAATAAACACTCCTGGTAAACATGCCTTTCCCCGTCCCCTAAATATCCACCTCACGCAAACACCGTGAGTCACCGATCCCACCCAGCGGCAGCTCAGACCTTCCTGCAGCGCCGCGTCCGCACCACCCAGCACCGCTCCTCCCCGCACAGCCCGCTGGAGAGCACCCAGGCCTTGTTTGTTTGGACAGAGATGCACATGCAGACATGCACACACATACAGACATGCACACACATACATCTGTATAAGAAAGATTTTATATATATATGTATTTTTTTTTTTTTATAAGGGAGCACGGAAAGGCATCTGGCCAAATAAATGACACTAAGCGGCGCGTTCCATTTTAGGTGTTGACAGTGTATAATAAATCCCGGCCCTACCTAACATTTACAGGAACATTATAAAATAAGTGAAACGGCGTGAGCTGGTTCCCGGGGCAACCAGACAAACACAATAAACGGGCTGCAGAGGCAAGAGTAAGTTACACCATACTCCTGGGTCTCAAATATATCACTTTACATTCGCCTTCTGCTGTTGCTGCTCCCGAAAGCTCTTTGTTTTATTAGTATTTGAAAAAAAAAAATTAAAAAGACTGGTATTTTTGTAGTGCAGATCAGCGTGAAATCGATGAGTTCCTTTGGTTGCTTGTCTTTATAGGTCTTTTACTGCACATTAAAGCTTCTGTGAAAATAATAATGACTATTAATAAATCTTTATAAAGAACTGCATCCCCCTACTGCAGACGAATATTATTAATAAGGTGTCTAGCAACCCAAGGCCTTTGTTGGCCCACTAAAACTAGTTTTGAGGAGTATTTTTCCTCAACACAGATACAAGATTAACTGTAAAACATACAGGGTGGCTAAGCCAGCTTTCCCTGGGTTCAGCAGCCTTACTCCAGCTTTTCATGTCACCAAACCACACGTTTGAGTCGGGCTGTCACTGGTTTTAGGAGACTGTTCTGGACCCAACCAGGTCATTGCATCTTGGGCTCATTGAGTCCCATGACAAGCTGTACAAGACAATGACGTTTAGTTCTCTTATTAACCACCCAAAACATTTTGCTTCACCTGCGTACTGGGGGACTGTGAATATATTACATCAGTATTTTCAGATGCATTCCCTAAACACATGATTTTCAGAATACTGAGTGCCCAAGAAGTACAAGGAACTTCATTCAAGAGGGGAGAAGAGAGGTGAGAGTTGCGATAGGTTTGGGAATGATGCGATAGTTTGGGGAAGATGACCCTAGAGGTTCCTCAGCTTTTTATACCACCCACAACTGATTTATCCACTGGTGCACCATCAGTGTTGAAGGAACTGATTTTTGCCATTTTTCTCCAGACCTCACCATCCACTACTGCAAACCATGTTGTGCCTAAAGCATTCTTATTTATGCTTGTTGAGCCAGAGCCACCTTTTTGTGGCTTCCGTCATTGTTTTGCCTTGTCCTGTTTCCGGATGGGCAAATCTGGGGAGGCTCCATCTCAGAGAAGTGTCCTGGTGATTCTACCTGGGTGTAAACGGGGTGACTCAAAAGGAGTATATGGAACGTGTGAATCTGGGAAGCCCAAATGAAGCAGCAGGAATCATTTGGTTCATCTACCTCTGCTTCTCCTGACCCGTCCTTGTGTGAGCAGCAAGTAATAGTGACCAGAGGGAAATTCCTTGGAAACAAGGGGGTGCTGGTTAATAGCCCCAAAACTTTACAGGTGCTTCAGCAATGACTGGAAACCTTCTCCATGTGTTACCCAAGGTTTTCTGCGCAGTAATGACATTTGGAAGCGTGGATACCAGACTGACTTACAAGCGAAGGGTGGGGTGATCACATGCTCCTGGTTTCTTTGCCATATTTAGCTCCATCCTTTCCAGACTGCCGCGGATTACGGGCCTGGGTTGAGCGGCCCTGCCAAGAAACAAGCTCTTGGCCCGCGGACAGCAGGGTGGACGGCTGCTGAGTGAGAACACATCCACCCGCCCCGGCTGAGAGCAAAGGAGACGCATTTCTGGGTAAAAACTCAGTGGAAAGGCAGAGCTAAGAGAACAGAGGTGGTTTACAAAAAAAATCACTGCCCTATTGATGACTAATTAGAATGAGTGAGGTCCAGACGGCCAGATCCTTTAATGAGGCCAATTAAGGATCCACGTGTTTTCATACAGTGCCCTTTTTCCTAGAAAGACTGAGCAGCAATGGAGGTCCCACCTTCTGCTCCAGCCAGACACAGGCCAGCAACGCCACCCTGCAGCGCTTAAAATATACAAGGCAAATGTGATGAGGAAAACAAGAGTGTAGGTTTTCAGCAGGGAGGCTTTGTGGCATGTCCAAGGTTTATGCCAAAGTCCACCCCTGAACACCTTCTCAAAACTAAAAGCCTTTTCTTGGTAGGGTTGCCCAGCTTCCCGTTCTCATTGTTTTCCTGTTAGAGCCTCTGCTCCCCTGAGTCACGGTCATGAGGAGAAGAGCCTTAAGGCTGTGAAACACAGTTTCCGATTTCCAACCTGAGCAGACACAGTGAGCAGCTCCCGAGGTTTCCACCCTTGTTTTGCAGGTTTTCAATAGGGTGTCTAAGCAACTGGTGTTGGAGTGTTTATTTGAACTGAAGGAGCTTCCTGAGGCTCTGTTGGCGCAAGAGCTCCTTCTGTCTGGCCACCTGAGGTTCAGAGGATATCCACCCCTACATTACAATACTACCCGAGGACCTCTTGAGCTTTTAGCCTATTTCTCTTCCCAAGGCTCCCATGAAACATTGTCACTTTACAGATGGGGAATCTGGGAGAAGACAGACTATTTGTGTTGCTCAGAAAGCAGAAAATGAAATAGAGAAAATAATCCAAATTTCCAAACTCCAGGCTAGTATTTAGCTGCCAAATCGATCTCCTTGCTACTGCATTTCATGGACATTAAGGAAGAAAGCAGACTCCAGTTCTATCATGGTGTAGATATCTGCCACGCTTACTCTAATTAAGAAATACTTATGTACAAAGGCAACTACACCAATGTGCTTTCAGCAGAGATGCTCAGATGAAAACTCACAGACCTGCAGCCAGTCCTTCTTCCCAGTGACTTCAGGGCTGCAAAACTTGTCTCAGTCCTGAGCTGGTCTGCAAGTACAAAACCTAAACATTGATTATTTTTTTTTTCATAAATGAAGCAATGAATTTAAATCCTTCTATTCACAAAACACATTTGACAAAACATATTTTTGTTTTTAGTAACCCAAAGGGGTGAATAAACACTCCACTTTGACGTTCCCAATAGCTAGAAGAACTCCGCCTGATGGTCAGCTTGGGCTCGGGATGGCTGAGGGATGACGGCGACGTTGCAGGGTCGTGGGCTCCGCAGGTCAGCGAGCTCTCCCACCTTAGAAACGGCAGCAGAGGAGCTCTGTGCATTTCAAAATGTCTAAGGGCTACTTGGAAACGTACACGTCTGAGTGCACTGGACTGGATCAACCACAGACATTATGAGGTTTGTGGTGTGTCTGAGTGTAACAATAGCAACCCAAGTCCATACAAGATTTCCCGGACGTGCAAGGCTAATATAGATTACATATGTTCCATTAAATACACTGCGAACCCCAAGAAAGCTGAACTGGAGTCATAGTGCAATTAGCTCCTGAGATCTGTAGGAAATAAGATCAGTGCTGCCAGGATTCACAGCTACGTGATGTTATATATGCTTCCATGTTATCAGGAACACCGTATATAGGAAACATTCCCCTTCCTAGGGTCACCCACTCACCCCTGTTCCGGGACATTGGGTCCCAGTCCTGGTAAGGACCATATAGTGACCACAGAACTGACTCACTCAGAAGACAGGAACCCACTGTTTCTTGTGATAAAAGACCTGAGTTGTTTTTTTTCCATCAAAAATGACAGAAATAATAGGCTTTAGAAAAGTTAGTGCCCTAAAAAGTTGTACGTCAAGTGGAGACCCTGGCTGCTAAAATTGTCAATGAGTTTGAGAAATTATTTACCATGGACCTATTGGAAGCATTGCTGTAGTTTTCAACCTGTTATCAGGTGAACGGCAAGAAACATCCGTGACAATGAACCTTTCACCCAAATTCCTTAACAAACTAAATGAATAGAAACAGATATATGTCCGGAGAGAAACCCTTGGGCTGGGCAGTAAAAGGGGAGACCAAGGGCTCTTACCTGATTTGAATATAGTGGCCCTTCCATTTAGAATATGAATGAAGCTACAAATGTCTTTGTTGAGTTGCTAACTTCATGCAAAACGTGCCTTGCAAATGGGCAAACTAAAGGCAATGTCTGAATAGTTCGTATTTCTGGCAAGACAGAGGCTAATGGGGAGTTACAGGGAGACCGACAGAGCAAAGAAAGATGCTGCCCTTGGCCCCACGGGTACGTGAGCAGATGGAGACCTGAAGGAAGCACAAGGCCAATTAAGGGCAGAAAAGTCTCCTGGGAATTGTTGATGTATTTTGGGGATACGCTGAGGCAAACAGAAAAAGGACTGAAAAACACTAATAGTGGGCAGAGTAGAGACAGCCTAAAAACCCAGAGGTTGAGCTCCCTTTGTAGTTATTTGTGGCGCTGGGTAGGATTTCACTCGTGGTTTCTATTCTTTCCCTCATCCTTAAAAAATGTGATGAATTCAATAAGTTTTCTGACCGGTCCAGCATGGCAAAAGCAGCCGACCCTCCCCATTGCACGGACCCTGCTCCGGACGGGGCTTTCGCGCTGGGTACCCGAAGCGCATCAGGGTTATCCAGCTGCTCTCCAAAGGCTGTGTCACAGCACACAGTTTTCCAGACTCGGCATTATTTCACAGCAATCACCCCAAGTTTTGCAGAGTATCCGAAGAAAAGCTTTATTTCTGCCATTTCGTGCAGGTGGTTGGTAGCGGGAGCCTGATGGCAGTGGGTGGGAGGCTAACGGACCTGATTTACCGATTTATTTCATTCTTTCCCAAAATCTTAGTGTGTGTTTATCTCCACCAACTGCCCCTCCTGTGTCAATGCCTTTGCCCCAAAACACAGTATCCTGACAACTATGTGTGGGCAGGTTATCAGCACCTATTCAGCCCCTGTTTCAGGAGCCCCCTCCAGCACTGAGCCAGCCAACTTGGCCATTTCCCTCAAGACGCTCCTGGCTGCTCCATCATACTGCTCGGAGAGCTCCTTGGCCAGGCTGAGTTTTTGCATGTTCTCTCTCAGGTTACTTTCTAGCCGTACCTGGTTCAGATACTCTGGGTTTGCGGTTTTGATCCTCTCTTCCAGCTCATTCTGGTTCTGAAGCATCGAGCAGATCATTTCCCGAAGCGTCGTTGTTCTCGCAAGGACGCGCTTTGTGGAACGACTCAGCTCCCCCATGTGCCGCTGGACCCGCTTCAGTTTTTCAGGCACTTGCTTCTCCTTTACAACGAGCGAAAAGCTATAGCCCTCCACATGCACCTGCACCTTGGAGGCACCTGAAAGGACAAAGCAACGTTTCTCTTGTGACTTGCATCTGGTTCAAGTCCAACAAAGAGATATCTAAACACTTTTGTTTCTGCAAAACTAAACACATGACGCAAGAGCTCTCCGGTGACCGACTCTGAAAAACATCCAGAAAAATAAACTTGTTTCCAGTTTCCTTATCACTGTCGCTGCTCTGTGTGCGTGTGCTGTATAATAGAGGCGTTTGCCAGTAGCAACCCAATAGACTCATATATAACTTCCTCAAGGACTTCCTGAAGCACACGGGGCCAAAATCATCCCTGATACAGCTGCTCTGGCTTCCCTGCAGTGAAATCAATAGTCTTTCCACCTGGCTAAATGTGAACTATCTTTTCTGTTTGTTCATTTAGCGAAAAGCATGGGGTATTGGGTGAGTCTTTTCTGAAAAGCATGTTGTAAATCCATCCTAATCCTCCATTAGACACCTCATTGTTCTCCTGATCAGATCCCCCCAGGTTTCGGGGCTGGTTCTGCGCAAAGGCAACGTCACAGGGCAGGGCTGGAGTTGGTGCCACTAGAAAAGCCAGATCTCTCAATGTGTTTTAAAGATCAGTCAGCCCAGGTGGAAATGTTATATCATACCATGAAGTAGAAACAAGCTATAAAAATGGACAGAATCCCCAAGAAGTCTGAGATCTATCTATACTGTGTCATACAGCGTGTGAAGCAGCAATGATGGGGGTTCTGACCAGCTCCAGACATGGGTCCGGTGATGCGGTAGCATCAGGTAATTCACATGGTCCTGATTATTCTAAGGCTGGCGTCAATGAGCTGTTGGCTCTGGGGGTACCGTGCTCATGCCGCAGGGTGTCCATGCAGGCGGTGAGAGCGGCCGTGGGAGCGCAGCCACAAACCTCCCGCAGCCCTCGGGCAGCCCGCAGCATCTCAGAGTGATCCCCGTGCTGCTCGTTGAACGCCTCGGCGACATCGGAGAACAGGGTGTCGATGGCACGTACGTTCACCAGCTTCATCGTGAGGGTCCCCTCCTTATTGAAGAGCCCTGGGGAAATCAGAGCCCCGGAGGAGAGTTAGCAGGAGAATAAGTCACGCTGGGATTTGGGGAAAGGGTGAAGGAAAGCAAAGACTTGTTTGAAATGAGCACGGGACGTCACTTACATCAGCTACACACCCTTCATTTGGCTTTGGGAGTCCTTCTGTTACCTGAAATCAAAACTTCACAAAATGATAGATTCTGAGCAATTTCTAACAAAGCCATTTGCAGCCAGGGCGGTGGGAGTGCTGAAATAGTTGAAACAGTCCGTATTGATAACTTCCAAAGTGGCAGAAAAAATTGCAATGGCTTTTCCATTTGAAATGTAAATTGACTATTGAAACATTTTTCTCACTCTCTGCAAGTTTTGGAAATGCTGTATTGCTGAAGGACTCTCCGTAGTTATCAGAAACACCTCATCTGTGATCAGGTCTGAGACTGGATCACACCAAGAACCTCTCCAAAGCAGAAAGCACAATACTGCTGTGCCAGATGCTCCAGAGGGAAGGTGAAGAACCCCTGGGTATGAAGGTCTGGACTATGTGGCCTCCACAAGGCTCTTCCTTTGCTAGGAAGAAAACATGACGGTGGCTTTTACACTTTGTGGCTACAAATGATCCAGTCACATGGGGTAAAGTCCACTGAGTTCCAGCAGCAGAGGATCTCAGCCAGGAATCTTTCAGACCTCCTGTAAAGCTTTTCTCCACTAAGCAAATCCTTCCTTCTTACACAAAGAGAATATATAGGCCAAAGTTTCAGGTCCTTTTCGAGTATGCGCAGTTCACAACAATTTCAATCAGGATTTGACATTCAAATCCCTTAGGCAGCTTTAGGAATTGCAGAACAGTTGCACCGCTGGAGCCCTAATGAAAAGCTCAGTTATCCAACTGGAAATCGGAGCACTGGTTCCATGACAGCACTCGACTATAGTTTGTTTTACAAACCTGCAGAAATCTAATTGCATCTCCCGCGCAATGGAATACATGAGCCATTTGCTAGCAACATTTCCAACAAATGTCACAGAGGTTTGTTTTTTTATAGAAGGAAAACTTCAGTCTCAGTTCTAAACAATAAAATCTGTTTTAGTGAGTTTCCCTGCTGCCAAATTAATGCTGAGTGTGCTTTGCTTTGCTTCTCTGTTTTGCTTTTCTGTGTTTGAGTTTCCCCCTACACAAAAAAGGAGCAGGGGGACGAGCAGGAGGGAGCACAGGGGTTTGCCAATAAAGCCATGGATCCTAGCGATAAAGAGAAATCAAGAACCTTTTCTGCAGGGTGTCACTGAAGATCAAGATGTTCCTATAGATTTATAACAGTATAAGAGAAGGAAAAATGACTTTCTATGAAATTCCATCTAGTTCCATAAAATGTATTTAAAGTAGAGTCAATGATTAAATAAATACTTGATTAGACTACCCCGAAGCACGTTATATAGAACCAATTTAAGGAAAATTCAGAGCAAATTCTGGGATAATTATTTATCGCACAGCTTACTCTCTTCGGCACCCTCTTGGCTCCCGTCCCACTGACCGACCGGGACTGGTCTTTGATGGAAACATGGGGTTTTCAGAAAAGGAAAATATTCACAGAACATGCCTTGTTTTCTGGAGAAAATCAGAGTTTTGTTAAAAAATAGATATCCTGGAAAACATTAAAGGTCTTTGTCTTTACTGAAAGCTTAAACATTTCATCGAAAGTTAAATTGTCGGGGCCCATCAGGAGGGATGGAGTAAGATAAGGTGAGTTGGCCCATGTAGGAAAATTGTGCCTTAATTCATCCAAACTGCAGCACCTACAAACTGAAAAATAAAGTTCACGTTTTGTCAGTTTTAGTTCAACCAATTAAATAAGGTTCTTCTTACTTCTCCTTCTGTGACCCCAACCAAAGCTTCAGTTATTTGGAGCCTCGGGAACATTTTCCATGAGTGAACGGCACAGAGCTGGACTCGTGTCTTGTGTTGGAGAATTTATGACTGAATTAGCATTACAAATGGAAACTGTCCTTGCACACTCCTTTAAATGAACCTTTGCATTGACATGCAGTGTAGTAAAGTCAGCACATCCCACTTGGGCTGGAAAAAATGTCCTCATTTGTTATATACTTTTTGCTCATGCAATGTTATTTTGATCTCCGCTGGAGTTTCTCTGTCACATAAATAAGCCACTGCACATTCTGTAAATAATCCATTGCACATTCTGCAGCTTTGACACTTTTTGAGTCTGAGTTTCTTGTAAACAAGCTATTTTGGGGGATCTTTGAGTTTTCCTTCATTTTTCACTTCCTGTCCTAAATTGTCCCAAAGTGGTTGCCCATTAGCAGCCCTGCAGTGACTTTCCGAACCGCCCAGCAGTTTGCAAAGCAGTCGGGTTCTTCTGGCTGAAAAGCGCTGTATAAATGTGAGCTCATTACCATTTAACATACTCTTTTATAACTGCATGTTTACAGCCTCTGGCAGGGGGTCTGCACCATTAGTTTTTGTTTCTGCCAAGGGCAGCAGTTGGGGTGCTGACAATCTGCGCACACGCGCCTCTTGTGTATCTGTGTACGATTTCAGAGCTGGCGCATTTTTGGATGAGTACCAGAGTTTACTAATTATCACTTCAACCACTATCCACAAAGAAGAGGGCGAGGAGTGAAATGTCCAAAGAAAATAGTTAAAATCTTATTACCAATGTTTCGACAGGGCTGCCTTGTGTTTACAGGAAGGGGTTCCCGCTGTGGAAGAGAAGGAAGGTTAGGATGTCGTTTGCAAACAGAGGAGGAATCAGCTTTCTTTACACAACGGTTTTATATAGACAGAGATATATTCTCCAGAGGGAAAGGGACTCTGAGCAGCCCAGGAAAGCAGGAGGGCTGGGGTGGATCAGACCTGGCCGCAGTTGCCGGACTTGACCACCTGCATGAAGTCCCATCTCACTGGACCACACGTTCACAAAGTGTATAAACCACGCGAAGCAACAAAAGGAAAACTTTCCCTCAAAATACTGACTAAAACTCAGATTTGGAACGTTCTGAGCAGGGCAGGATGCTGGTTTCCCTCACCTCTCCCACCACAGTCCGTACAACTTTCCCTATGACTTTTGCGGCTCCCCCAGCAGAAACTTTGTCGTCTTCCCACCGGTGGGTCCTGAGCCAACATCCAAACGCTCTCCTAACGCTTGGCTACCGCAGAGAAAAGGTGATGCCTGTGCCCTGCGAAGCCATCGGAGGTGATAAATCAGGTACCACCTGCACGCTGTGCTGGCACCAACCCCTCTCCCGGGCTGTGGATGAACAGAGAAGCTCTTTAGGTCTTTTCTGGCTCTGGCACCCAGGCCATGCGCTGGTGTTGCCACCAGAAGCTGCTACCTGCCCATCGTCACCACGCCGCACACTTCATAACTCCCTGTCCCGAATCCTACAGCCCAGCCTGTCCTGGGATGAAATGCTGGAAAAAGCACTTGCCAGTCCGTTCAGGAAGTCTTTAAAAATCAAAAACGTTCAAGAAATCCTGACTTTTTCTACCCTTTCAGTGCCCACGTTTCTTGTTTGGTTTTTTGGGGTTGTTTTTGGTGTTGTTTTCCATTGGAAGCTGAGGGCAGCGACTCTTACCTACCAGGCAGTGAGGCCCGTTCAACTCAGATACTGAACAGTATCTGATTCTGAGAACTATGGCTCAAATCCTGCAGGAAAGTTTCACCTGTTCACTTGATAACTGTGAAATGTCAGGGCTTTAAACACAAAATTAAAAATATCTAAAATAGCAGCTCTATTCAGATTAAAAAGCTGGATTGTCACAGTGCACTAATAGGCAAAGCAACTTAAATATAGCAGAATTGGCTTTAACCCCTGTTTGGAAAATTGGGGAATAATCAGCAATTATATTTGTGAATAATCAGGACTTACATTTGTCTTCAGGATGTTTTATGTGTTGATATAGCAGATGACTATGTCACTATTAAAAATGATATGGTTTGGAACACACTTTCCCTTGAAAATTTAATGTAGAAATTGCCTTTTTAAGTATGAAGAAAGGAGACCAGAGAAATCTTGTTAGTCATCTCATAGCAATAGTAATTAATCAATTACATTTATGCTGTGGTACAGCTGTAACATAGTTCTTGCCCCACAGGATTTACCAGGCCAGTTACTCTCTGAAATCTGTCTGAAAAACCAGCATAACTATTGCCCAAAATTATGAAACGATTTACTGTAATCCTTAAAGGCACATCACACTTTTGGGGGCTGGGCTGGTACCTGCCCTGGGTTCTCTGTCCCACCACCACTTGGGTCACCTTCCCCCACAGTGACCCTGAGCTGAGATGGCAGGAGGGACCATTCGCTGCCTCCTCCATCCTTGGGCAGATCCCCAGAGCAGGATCGGACCCTTCGGTGTGAGCAGTGGGCAGCTTGCTTTGCAAGGTGCATCACAAAATCCTTGTGGGAGATCTGCGGGAAGCTGGGGCGGATGGGGCTGTGGGTGGCCGGAGGTGGGACATGAACCAAACCCACCGGTGGGACGCGTAAGTCCCTGTCACTGTTCCCAACAGCCAAGCACAGGAGGACCAGCCCTTCTCCCAACAGCACGACCCCACAGCAGATCTTGGTACACACCACCATACACTAAAAATCTCCTTCCTCTCCCCTTCTACCCTATGTCCTTCCTGCATTCTTGACAGCAAAGGGGAAGCTGCTTTCTTACCTCTTCTGAAGTAGCTGAGAGACAGCAACAGCAGAGCATGTTAGCCTAAAAAAATCCCAGAAAAGGGGCATATAAAAGTAAAGCGTCTTACTGGGATGTCCAAAAAGCTTTCTCGCACCACAGGAAAACAACAGCAAGCAAACTGCAAAACAGCAGCAGCACAGATATAATCAGGACTTCATGTCACGGCATGTCCAGGGACTTCCCACTGCAAAATGCTCCCTTGCCCAAGCTGACAGCAGTTCTTGTTAAGTCTGCAGTTTTCTTTCAGCAATGCAATGGTGTCTGACAAGTCGCCTTCTCTCCCTTTGTAAATAAAGTTGGGATTATCAAACAAGTGCTTTGCTCTGGATTTCCTCCCCACGCTCCCTCCCGGTCCTTCCGTGTCAGGGAGGGGTGGAGGCCAATCCAGATCAACCAGTGCCGGCACCACGAGGAATGAGACCTGCCCTGGGGACAGGTGGGTACAAACAGCACTGCCCTGCAGTCTGAGCATGCGTCATCATGGAAACACGGGGCTGCACCTCCAACAGAATATTTCATTGTGCCAATAAACATGGTGGATGTTGGTGTTTTAAGCAATGCTCACCTTTGATTTGCACCTTTGCTTCCATTCTGCGTTGGGCTGCTTTCCTTGAGTGACACGTCACAGCAGGGAGATGATCCTGCACAACGCCCCTGGCACTGCGCTTCAACACGTGCTGTGTCTCATCCCATGGGCTCAGACAACTTCTGTGCACGTTTCTGATTGCAGCTGACTGGGTCATTTGTTATATATTCTATTAAACTGGACAAAATTCAGCCTTCCCACTACAGGCTAAGAGTAATTTGGTGTTTAACAGAGCAACACGGGGAGCTGTAGCGCACCTGAAGGGCTGAATTTGTCGGTGTAGGTAGCAGAGCTGGAACCGAGATCTTCCTTGAGACAGAACAGAACCTGCAGAGGTCGGCGTCTCCCTCCTGGCTCCCCAGGAAGCCTTTGATTTTTGGAGGGCTCCTGTAATGCAGCGAGACAATGAGTTTCCAGCCAATAAAAGGCAGAGACACAGATTCATAAAAACTTTCTCCATCTCATAAAACACAAAATGCAACTGTTAAATTAGAAATTCAAATCTTCCATGTACTTGGCTGAATGGAAAGGGAGACTGCAAATTGCTTATTATTAACCACAATGTGCTGGGGCTGGTTTTGCCTTTTTCCCCAAAACCCCTTCCCACTCCTGCCATGACATCTCTTCTCTTTTTCATACCAGTCTTTCAACCACGAATCCCAAGTCATAGTCAGATTTGTGTTTCAGTCTCAGTCTCTTACTCATATGAAATGGTGCAATTAATTTATTGCAGTCTCGCCACAGTTGTTTTATTCATCATCACTGTAAAGCTCCTGTGAAATACGTCCGAGAGAGGTAATATCATTTCAACAAAACTGTCCTGATGAAAGAACGCTGAGGACCCAGGGAGAAACAGTAAGCTCATACACCTAGAGTGTGTTTCTTAGACAATATTTCTTCCAATAAAACGTGATTTCATATGATAACAAGTATGCAGCCTGTTCAGTGAAGAAGCCACGCAGTAAACAGATGCAGAAAAAGTCAGAGAGTGTTCCACAAGGCTGATTTTGCAATGTCTTTTGGTCAACTAAGGCAATTTGATGGGTACTGGCTACTCACGATGCTATCTAGCGATTTACAGGGAGAAAAAGACAGGTCAGCCTCACCACTCAGTGGTCCAAGCAAGCTGCCATGAGGCCGCTGAGGCTGTTTCATGAAGCCGAGCTATGTTTTGTTTTACTTTAAGATCGCCACACATGTGATTGGGTTTTATGGGCTGTAGGTATGCACCTAGTTTGACTCTTGCCATCTAAAATGGTGCGTGTGAGTCTAGATCGTGGTCTATAATGTCTCACTTGATGATTTCTCAATGCCAAGGTGAAGTGCTGAAATGGTCTCTCCATTAATTTTTTTCTCTCAACTGACACCTGAAATTCTCTGAAATCACATTAGCCTGGGCCATTCGCAATTAACTGTCATTTTGCTTCCAGTCTATCTCTGTAGCCCATCAGTTTTTATTATCGTTCTTTTTTTTATGGCTGTGTAGAACATTAGAAGGGTCTACATATTAAAATACATATATACATATATATATATAAATAAACCCAACAAGCTGAGATCCCAAGCTGGCCTGTCTCTCTATGACATAGTGCCATGAGGTTCCCAGACTAAGAAACTCCAGCTCATACGCGGTGCCCCTGCCCAGCTGCGCTCCAGAGCCAGGGCTGTTGAAACGGTGCCTTCCTGGCACCACCTGTATTTACCGCAGCGGCTCTGACTTCATGCGCTGCGGCCCTTTCCACTTGGGCTGCCTCAGCCAAGGTCATCATTGCGTAAAGCACGAGCCCGCAAATAGCAGCTTCTTGCTATTTCTGAGGAGAATTACTAGTTCTGTTTGCATCAAGGGCTGTGAGGAATCCCTGCTACACTTGGGACGTGGCAGAGCTGACTTAGAGTTTCTTGGATGAAGTAGCAAGAAAAAAAAAGAGCTAGAAAGATGAGTCACTGCTGAGTGAAAACGTACTCTGTAGCTCCTCATGGAAATAAAGTGTTCTTAAAAATCATATGATGTGCCTCTAGATATACCTTTTCTATATACTGACATGAGACAAAGGAAGATTGGTACCCGTGCACCCCGAAATGTCTGTCTGTAAGCATGTAACACCAAATTCAGAACGGAGGTGAGTGTAGAGATGCACAGGACATAAAACCCGAATGTCCTGAGGGAACTGTGCAGCATCCCACCACATTCCTCTTTTGTACCTACTTGGCAAAAAAATCAATGCTTAAGAAAATAAATGGACATGAAGCAATGACCCTCTGTGTGAGAGCTGAGGCCCCTCAGATGCAAGTTTTAAAGGTGTTTCACTGCCCAGCTCCTGATGAAATCACAAACCAGATGTTCTGCTCATCTTCTGTCACGTGCCCAGGGCAATGCAGAAGCTCTAAGACATTTCGGAAGTGTGAACTTCTGACTTTAAATTAATGTGTCTTTTCTTCGTGGTTTTACTCTGAATTTCCCCTTTACAGGCAGTCAGGTAATAAAAAGTTACCGGGGGGGGCAAAGAAAATGTCATATGGATAAAAAATCCTAATTCAAGATTTCAACTAGTAGGATAAAGATGCCTAAATAACATTGTTCTTGTAACTAATTACCATCTATATGTTGCATCCATAACAGGAAATAAACATTGATGTTCTTTTTCCTAATGGAGCTAAATCTATTTGACAGTTAATTCCAACTGAAGAGGTTGGCCGTTGGTTATTTCTTATGGCTGTTTTGACTCAGAAGGTACAAGGTGAGTGGATAAGGAGCACAAAAACAATCACAGAAACAGCATCGTACCTCCAGCATGATTTGATTTCTCCTGCTTTCCTGCATCTAATTAAGGTTTTACAAGATGCTGCAAGGCCTGGTCTCTCTCCCCCTCCTGAGAACCCCCTCCGGCACGGTCACCCCACGACAAAGAGACACCTCCGTATAGAACACAGCTGCAAACTATACAGACAATTTACAGGTCTCAGAGATCATATTTACGCAGAGGTCCTGCAGCAGGGAGATTCTGAATGTCGGACCCTGTTGGTGGAATGTCATTAATCAGAGGATAATGGACAGGAAGGTGGGTGGCTGCTGATAGTTTTGGCTCATTTAAGACGCTTTTGGAAGGCTGCCAGATTGAGTGGAGAATTTTTGAAATGTTTTAAACAATGCCGTCTTTACGATGTTATAAAATACTCGGGTGGCTCGAGTGGGTTTCAAACTGGTTCCTGGCCAGTAAAACCTCAGGATTCCAGTTCAGCTGTAACCTGGACTCAAACGTGTGTCTGAGGTCACGGGCACCCCCTGCACCCTCCTCCTGCTCCTGCATCACCGCACAGTGGACGATGTCCACGGCACTCGAGCTTGTGAGAAACATTAAACCCTCCAGCTCGTCTCTTCTTTGCTACTGCAAATATTTCCCCTTTGCAATTCACGGAAATCTCCCCTTCAAGCAAAGACGTTGTGTTGTGCAGTACTGAGATAAAACAGCACACTGATGATCACATAGGGCTGAATCTTCCATATTTCAGGTTGGAGTCCAAAGTCTGCCTTGCCACAGAGGCAAATGGTGTGACGTGAAAAACAGACTGATGCCTGCAGGGACATAAAGAGTTATATTATATATATATATATATATATATATATATATATGTATATATGAGTTTTATATATATATATTATAATATAATAGTTTGGGTTGGAAGGGACCTTTGATGGTCACCTAGTGCATGATGCTCCAGTAACATGCTAACAGGAGCCTTAACCTGAATGGAAATCGAGCCTGCAGTCATCTCAGGTAAAAAAATTATTAATGGCATTGGGTCCATGCTTTGTTTGCTTCTCAATTGCTTCCATCAGCTTCTTAGGTGTCTGACCTGGTTCAATGGGGAAATATCACAGGGCTGAGCAGGACCACAGCACCGTGCTCCCCTCGGTGCCAACCGCATCAGCTCCCATCCCATACGCTCCTTATTCCAGCGCCTTCTGAACTGGGCTGTAACTGGCGTGCACTGGTGTAAATAACCGCACCACATGCACAATAACAAAAGCCACAGCCAGAATCATATGGTTTGTAAATAATTATTGGGCTTGTTTCTGTTGGGTACCACTTGATCGCACAAAGAAGTGAACTAATTGTATTCATATGAACAAACGCTGTAAGTCGTAGACGAGGCTCTTTATTCTTATCCACAGGAGGTAGTTGCACTTTCATTAAAATTAGGGAAACTTTTCCGTGCTCTCTTGAGAGCTGTAACACTGAAGTCTTTCAGCTTTTTAAGAGTAAAAGTTTCCCATGCTGGTAGAAGTGATATTATTTCATTTTATTAATTTAATATTTTTTGTTTTAATCTTATTTTAGTAAAATATCATCCTGATTTTTTTATTATTTTTGTTAACAGAAAATGATTCCATTTCCAAATGAGAAACAGTTCAGAAGGCTTTATTTATAGGAAAGTAAAACCTAAACCTGAAGCTATCTTTTCCTCCCTTCTATGTTTCCATAAACATGATTTCTCCCAATAGAAAAAACAGTAGAAGTAACTTGTCATAATATCATTCATCAAAAGGAATCTGATAATCCCAGACATTTGAAGCCACGTTTGCAAGCAAAACACACTAAATGGAACCAGAACGCTCTAGGAATTAACCAGTTTGCATTTCTTATGCTTCCTATGTTTAAAAAAATATATATACTGTCATGTTATAAGGCTCTTGGTGCGTTATGATGCCTTCTTCGTGCTGTAAATCCAGGGTGAAATAATGAGCTATGGAAGCACAACGCTGTCAGTGCGGCCTCACCGAGGTGCCACTGCAGAAAGGAAACCCCACCGCTGGAGGAGTTCCCCTTTTCTTAAGCCAGACCCAACCGTCCAGCACAGCCCAAGTCCTCGCCAGGGCCTCCTTGTCTCTTCATGGGGCTGGAGCGGATAATTCACGGCTCGAGCACAGGGCACATGGCCGGGACACACGTTCCCTTTCCAGCAGATTGTGATTGATCCCTGAAATAAACCCCGTTGTAACCAGAGAAACTCAAAGGCAGCAGCAGTCCCACTGCCGAGGCCCAACCAGCACCCGCTGCTCCCCAAAGAAAAGAAACGGGTATAAAAGCAAACATATTCTAAATGCTACTGTCCCATTCCTTGCTTGGAGTCTGATGTATATCTCATAATTTAAGAGTTCAGTCTTAAACAACAGATGTTAACATTAAACCTGTATTTCTATTCAGCTTTAAAATGGTCAGGGCAGTTTTGCTGATAAACCTACAGCGTATCTCAGCCCTCAAAGCCTCATGGTCACTTTGCAATGGCTGCTGCACGTCCCTGAATTTATGAAGTCATTTTGTTAATAAAAATTATACTGTGATTATATAGTAGCTGAAAAAAGCAGTAACATTAGAAGTCTTTTCAATATTCCCATAATACTAAAATAAAATGTATGTTATTTTGAATTCCCAGAAATAGAATATTTTCTTGGAAGTAAACCCAGGGTATATAATCGCATGCTCCTCCCCGCCGGTGAACGCACTCCCACCTCTGATCACGGTTCTGTTGTGAGGAGCTTTTAATGACAGAACAGGGGAACATATTGTGGTTTCACACATACACAGATTTTATGGTCACTTATTCCTAACTAGGAGATAGAGACACAGCAGAGAAGCATTCTCTCTTTCTTTCTTTTTGATTCCAAGGCACTTCACCTCCGAGGACAGTAGGTGGTTCCCTGTATTGTAACGTAATATCTTGGAACGAGTTTTATATCAAGGAGAAAGATAAACCAAATAATCCCGGGGGCTAAATTATGGGAAATCGTTTTAGGAGAATTCATTTCAGCCCTAATACCTGTGATTTGGGGTAACTGAACACCCGGTTTATTGCCTCACCACAATAATTCATCAAATTACCTCTCGCTTCTGTGCTGCCGGTCTTTGAAGTGAGCCTGGTTTGAGTTGGTGTGCGAGCGTATAATCAAAAGCTGGTTTATCGGAGCAAGTTGTGCCCGTTGCTGCGAGCAGGAGAGGGGAGAGCTCTGTGCTGATGCACAGGGAGTGACTTTGGTGGGTAAGCAGGCTGTAAGAGATGCTCTTCGGCAGAGTTTCTGCATGTGCAATTCCCCGTTGTGGCGGGTCCTGCTCTCTGCAGCGGCATCAGCTCATTCCAGCCAGGGCTGGTCGATGACAAGCCGTTCAGTGTCTATTTAAGTGCGTTGTGTGTGAGAGCTCAGTGACTAAACTTTAGCCTTGTTACGTGCTTCACTTTACACGGCCACATTTGTAAAGATTGGTCCAACTATGTTTTTGAGTCACTTAAGTCTCTTCTTTCCATGCCCTCCTTGATATTACCATTTTACAGGAATTTGCCTTTAGAAAAGCAATGAAAAACGTATTTTTGAAGTAAACACTACCTAATTTGGTGCTGCTTTTGATTGGCATTTCAGATTTTCTTTTTTTATTATTTTTTTTTAACCAGGATATTAGTAGCTCCTTTACAAGCTGCAAAAATAAACAAGAAAAAGTAAATGCAAGCCTTTGTTTGGGATTTTTTTCCTTTTTTTTTTTTGCCTTGGGTTTCCATGTGAACGTATTTGGCCGTCTGGGGTGAATCAAGGCTGATCCTGGTGCAAAACTGTTCTCCAACAGATAGCCAAGCTGCTTGAACAAATGGTTCGTGTTAGCTGGAGAAAGACACTGAATCGAAACCATGTGCTTCTGGGTCTTGTGGTTTCAAATGGAACCACAAACACTCAGGCAAGCTGTCAGTCTCTATTCGCAATTTCAACCAACCTTGCAGCAAAAAGGGGGGGTCTTTGCCCACCAATCGTGTTTTTAACCCTTCTGTGATGAGTGGGGTGGTTTTAATGCTTTGCATGAGAGAGAGATGCTGTTTTGCAGAAGACATGAGTAGACTGATGGCCTGGGAAGGAAATACAGCCCAACATTTGATGCAATGGGGATAAAAATAAAGATGTTTAGAATGCTACAAGGTAGGGCTTGAAGAGGCCTCCAGTTCAAAACCTTTCCAAGAGGCAAGATCATAAAGACAAAGCCGCCCCTGGCCGGTGTCTGACTCAGCCCAGGGGAGCCCCGGCAGAGCAGCTTCTAACAGCTTTTTTACAGAAGAGCTAATTTATTAAATGCCAGATCTGTGCCATTCTCAGTAAACAGCTGTGAAAGTGCTGTTGCAGCAGAAAATCACCTGTGAGAGCAAGCCTGGGATGTTCTACACCAGAGGATTGTGCTGCAGCACCCGAGCTAAAGATATAACCATTGTGGACTTGGGCTGTGCTGGCTGCTCTGGACCAGAACACTGATGATGGGGGGGGGTGGTTTGAAGCAAATGTCCTGTTTGCTCCCACTTAATATTTGTTGATTTAGATCACACAACAGGGAGCTTAGAGGGTGCCATAGCCTTTACTCCTCCTGCTCCCACTGCTTTGTCAAAAAAACCAGAGTACATGTAAGTCAGTGTGCACAATCCCAGCCTTTGAGACAGCCAAGAAATCCAAGAGAGACACCTAAGAGAAGATGCCTGCCTGTGTTGGAGGACATTATGCATGGCAGCTATTTGCATGTTCCTTGTGGGTTTTTTCCAGCATGTAGGTGACTTACGTGCAAGGAAAGAACTGCTTGTTCAGGAACTGAAGCTGCTGGGGAAAGCACATGGGCACAAGCTGCATTTACGTTCCAGGAATCACGCTGGGTAAAACCCCGCTGCACGGAGCTCAGACACACCTGGTTGCAAGCCCAAAATGGAAATGTGCAAGGGTTGAATATTTTGTGAGGACATGTTCTATACCAGCATTGTTTGGGGGGCTAAAAAAAAATCCTCACTGTAAGGCCTTCGTAAATCTATATCTCCCACCTCAGCACTCTTGAAATACCATCGGAATGTTTGTCTCTCGTATTTGGGACTGCTTGGAGGGCTAAAGAAGGGAAGAAAAGGTAAGGTTTAGAATTTGTAACTCGGAATATTATTAGTGGTTTATATGTTAAAATGAGTTGCAATGTCCTTCCTCCTCACTCTTTATATCTCCACCTACACGATGAGATAGCACAATTGAGATCTTCTCGGGAAGACTACTGAAATTGTTAAGAATCAGCTGATGCGCAAAGCCTTCTCATGCTTTCCATTTCATTTGGAATGGAAAAGCAAGCTTTTATTTGGGAAGAAGTTCCAATACAAATTGTATGTAATTTCACTGCAGTAGAACAGGACTGATTTCAGCAGCTGAGGATTTACCCTGGTACCGAATGCAAGAAATAATGCCAGTGTAAACTGATAGCTTTAAGTATTCAAAGGAGACTTCATGAAGATATGAGACTAACTCCTATATTGTAAGAAACTTAAGCAATTAAGCCTACTGAGGGTGAGCAGAATTGGGTATATTGGGCAGCTAAGTATGTTTGGAAGGAACTAAGATCTGCATACTGGACAACGTTGCCCTTGTTGAAGAGGTTACTCCCATTACTGCTTTTTCATGAGGAGACACCATTAATAACAACCGTAAGGCATTACTGCTCATTGTATTGATTTCTTACGGCACAGCTGTCACACGGCCACAGGGCACTTTGACCCATTTGGTTTAGTTCATCTTCTCCCTTCGTTTCCATTGCCCCCACTTCCAGCTTGGAGAACTTGGGTGAGTCCAGACTCAGCTCTGTGCAGGCAGGGACAGCTCTGGATCAAGAGTGCTGCAGCCCAGAGCTGCCGCCGACTGACGCTGCTGCGAACGAGCGCTGGAACTCTTTAAAAACCAACCTTTTCCAACATCGCATGGAGGTTACATGATCCCCTACTTAACATGCACACGAACCGGGATGCCACAAACTTCCCTGGGGTTTCCTGAGGGCTGAAGTAAAACTTAATTATACCAATTGGTTAGACACACTGTTAAAACTTTTGTTTCACATACACTTTTTATTCCCTTTTCTCCATCTTTTCCCATTTGCCAAAACCTCCTGAAGAGAAAATAGAGATTATTTTACTTCTTACCTTAAAGGGCTCCTTGTGTGCGTTTGCCTTATTAAATAACTGCCAAAATATCTAATATTCCATGGACAGCACTGATGAAAATGAAGCATAACATTGGTCAAATGAACGAGTTTCACGTATAGCATTGTCACTAATCTGGTCTCCAGCCAATTAAAATCCTGTACCATGCATCTGTTCGCTATAGATGAGTCTTTGCATTTAAAAGTGTCTTAGAAAACACAAGCTTTTCTCTTTTATTTTGTTGCTATCATTTTGAGCATCACCATAACCCCTTCATTTATGCCTCCCTGAGCTTTTTGTCAGCCAGACTGCAGTCGTCTTTATCTGTTCCCGCACAAGGCCGAGTCTTCTTTTCCTCCTCGATGCTATTTTTGCCAGTTATGCACAGAGAAACCAGCACATACTGGGTTCAGCAGAGCTGAGTTAGCAATAGATATTATTACTGATTGCAACAGCCTCTAACCTTTCCCAGTTCAGAAATGGTAGAGGGAAATGGAGTTATTGGTATCTACAGTCAGTCTAGTCCCAGGAGGAAATACGGAGCATCAGTGTCTAAAATCCACCAGTCAAACATCCAGAATGCCCGTGTGCATCTGGCTGCAACGCACTCTGCAGGCCGATGTATCATTAAGTTCTCCTCTAACGATTTAAAGGGGAAAAGGCCTTTTGCTGGATTTCCACAGAAGGTTAATTTTCCCTTTTCTGGCAGATCTGCAAGGCCCTTAACGGCAGATGGAAGGAAACGGCGCTGCCTTTCTACACAGACTTTTCTGTAGTTAGACCACTAATGTGAGGACCACCATATTCTTATGTTTTACCTATAAGAAATTAAACACCAGCCATTAATATGTTACCTACTGACGGCAGCTCAGTTCCTTTCCTGTAGGTTTGCCAGTTGTTAACGAGGAGGTTCCATTCCCTGACTTCAGACAGGGATTTCTCCCTCCATGGTGAAGCGTCGCCTACCTGAGGCACCGGGATCTTGTTCAGCATTTCGGTCCAGAAACAGCAAATACAATCTAGCTGTGGCAAGCAGGGGGAAAACTGGAATGCCAAGGGGAAGGCTGGGAATCCAAACCACGATCTGCTGGAAATAGGGCTGGTTCCTGGAGAAGCCAAGAATTTCCACCCTGTTTGTTTGAAAGGATTTCACTTGTCTGTGCCTATGGACAGGCTGGAATATAGAGCTCCAGTCCTCATAACTGCAAATCATGTTAAACTTCAGACCGCACATGGATCAGGAGTTTAAAATAGTTTTCCTGCGAGTCCATCACTGTTAGTACAGGGAGCTGGATTGCTTTCAGGCTTTAAAAACTCATTTCTGGTAATTAGGTTTGTAATTCTGTTCAGAGATGGGGATACCAAAAAACCTGGAGAAGCTGGAACAATGATAATGTTACACTAGATGAGAAGACATCTCCAAAGCTTTTCAACAGTCCTCTGCATTCCAAAATGTTTTCATTTACTGACATTTGTCTTTGTCTCATTCTGCAGTTGCTCTTGCACAGCCAGAAACCTTATACCTCAGACAATGAACCCTCTCCTTTTTCTATTCCTTTTCCTCTTTGCTTTCCAAATGAATCCTCACCATTTTGCAAACTCAGATCACACTTGCAGCCATGTCGTAGAGATGAGATTTAAACCAGGTCTCTAGTTTGTAGAGCAAAGGTGGAATGAATTACCCATTCAGAAGAAAATGACCCATTAAAAGAAAATTGGGCACACAACTGGGAATAATCCATCCGTACACATTTGTCAGCCTTGCACGTTAATACTCATATCAGCACAATGAGTGGGGCTGGAGAAGTGCACGTATAAATTAACATACCAGAGGAACAGGGGGTGTTCAACAAAGTAAATTGGACTGAAGATTTGAACCAAACATTTCAGACAACTGCTCAAGGCCAGAGCAATCAAGAAGATACTTTGAGATGCACAGCTGAAATTTGGAATTCAGTTCAAAAGTCTGAATTAGTCAAAACAATAGCAATTATATTTATTTAGTAATTAATAGCATGGTTGTGAATTTTATTCCTGTAAAAAATAACTGATAGAATATTTCTATCGTTAGAGTTAAATAGGATGTGTTAGGATTAAACAAAAGAGCAGAGATGGGAAAATATGTTCTAATAAATTTTGATATTGCATTGAATTTATGCATTAAAAAATTACTTAGAGAACCAAACTGTTTCAGAAAGATCAAATGTGAATGTGACACACTAAAATGTCACTTTTCATTGTCAAATGAAAGCCAACCTCTTCCCTCTCTGTGTTCAAATTGTTCAGGATTGGTACAAAGAGCCAGTGATGGGCCTTATCCAAAATACAAGGTACCAACTCCTCTGAGCACCCAGAGGGCAAAGAGGAGTCAGAATCCATTCACTTAACCTCCCAAACAGCCCCTTTCCGAGAGGATTTCCACCAAACCAGGCAGCACAAGCACAATACAAAAGTCTATTCCCAGCTCTACTTAGAATGAGTTATTTTCTTTGCACAGCCTCCTGTCTCTTGGCTACTGGTATATTTTGGTTATAAATTATTTTGGGCAGACGTCTTCTCTATATGTATACATGCATTGATACAAATCTATATATATGTGCTTATATTTTTACGTGGACTGCCAGCAGTCCTTCAGTTTTTATTAAGCTTGTAAATGCAACCCTATTCTACTAAAAATTAAATCCTGAACATAAATAATCTCCAGACTGGACCAAAGTCTTCTCCAGATTCAACGTGGAGATAACAAAGAGAGTAATTAACAGGATAAAGTCGCAAATAGTAATTAACAGAATAAAGTCACTGCTTTGCAGACCAGCTTTCCACACGGAGTGCTGGGGCCTCAGAATTTGAAACAGGGTACCTGTGATGTATTATTGCCTCAGAGGTGGCAATGGGAGAACTAACGCCTTGAATCTGGGTGAGAAATAAAGATCCAAACCAAGACTCATTGCGGGAGTAAAAAATGAAAGTGACTGCGCAGTGTGAAAAAATGACATTTATATACTCTACCTGGAGCTTTTCCGTACTATGGAACTGTTTAAGTTTACCCATTTTTTTCTTTTTCTTTTTTTTCTAACTGCAGCCATGGGAAGCATTTTAGGCCGTTTTGTACACCTGCTAGCTCCATTTCATTTGCTCAAACACATTTTATAACTGCAGTTTATATATTTTTCCAAGAAAATAAAAACGCTAAAAATATAATGCGGTGTTTGGGAGAAGGCGGGTGGGGGACTGGAAGGAACACGAGGGCCTCATCTTGGCGCGGGTTCCACTTCATGCCAACTGCAGCCCATTCATCACGAGCGTGCCGGACGGGGATTTCCCCCCCGCGCTCATTCGCACTCACACGCACGTTTCCCCTTCGCGCCAAAGAGCAAAATCATGCACGGGACACAATAGGCCCATTGGGCATGGGTGCTGCTGTATTGCTAATGGCAGGGTTTGCTCTGTGGAGGTGTTGCTGCCATTAGCCTTGAAGCAATTTTCTGCTTGGCTGGTAGGATACGCCTCAGCCCCTTTGGTGCAGTCGTTGTGCTGGAGCACGGCCAGCACCAAGGGGTTTCTACACGGCAAATCTCGCAGTATTCACCCCATGGAAAAGTCTTCACAGGGAGACCCAACTGGAGCTCAGAGAATATCTTGAGATTCTTTTTTACCAATACGTTCTATTCTCTGATATTCCTGTCCTTAGATGTTTTCCCTTTCCTTACTGCCACTGTGTTTCGCAGCTGCTGTGTTTGAAGCAGTTTCACTGCTCGGCTGCAGTACGGTCCGTGTTGATCCTCATGACAGGCAAATGAGAAAAAGGAACCAAAAAAAAGATGCTTTAGAAATGCTTGAGAAACAAAGAGTTTGGAAAAATATGTTTCAGAAATGCTGGCACCTCCTAGCAGCTAATGTGATGTGTTTATCCAAAGCCTTTGATCTGATTACAGAAATACAGAAGAGGGAAGGAGCTTTGGATCCTTCCTCAAGGCCTCCGTTGTCACAAGGAGCACATTATCTTTCACAAATTTCATTTCAAACAATGCAATGCTTACAATTTGGTTCCAGACTTATTATCTCCATCTTACAAAGGGAAGAACACCAAAAACCACCACTGAAGTGCCTTAGTTAAGGTATTGCAATGAATTATTATAGGTCTTGGAGACACAACTCCCCAGGCTCCGCGTGCTGCTCTGAGCAGCACCCACGCTAGACTGGCGATAAATAATCGACCTGTTTCTGTTCTAAGCTCAAGCAAAAGGAATGGTTGGAGTTACGTGAAGTTTCATGGACCATTGTGGACCTGCCTATCTTTCAATACGAAGAAGGTTCCTGACCACTGCCTCTGTGACTTAAACAATGACATCACCTCCCCGCAGAACATGTTCCCTGGCACGAAGGGATCTTTTTCCTTTGCAGGGAGTTGGTTGGTGTTCTTCGAGCCGAGCTCTTGACTAAACTCACCAGCGTGATTCAGATCTGCCAAATGACACATTAGCATAATGCATAAAGAGAGGGAGCCTCCATTCCCCACTAACGCTGATTTAGCTTGGCATTATGTATTCCCTTCCTTAAGCTCCCTTCCCCCAGTACAAGAAATCCATGACTTCTGAATTTCTTTTGGTTTTCACCCTCTGAAATACGTGTGCTCTTCTCATACTGACTCTCCTCTTCTCTATGAATGATGGGGAAGGTCTCACCTCCTCATCTGGTCACACCTGAGTCTCCTTCTCCTGATGCCACAAAGGTGAGAAATAACGAAATAAACAAAAAGGAACTCAAACCAAACCAGAGCACGTTTTGCCTTCTGCATTTGAAGGGGAAAAGAATGGCCTCGAGACAAGAAGACTCCCTTACGGCCAAGACGACCGACAAATTCTTGTGGTTTTCTCCAAAAAGTCAAACCAAAATCCAACTGCCAGCCAAGCCGAGTTCTGGCAATCTTGCATTGCCTGGAAATGAGCGCAATCGTATCCTAATAGCTATTTGGATAATTGTCCGTATGAGTGATCTGCCAACCAGTGTTGGAAACAAGTCTTTATTACAAATATAGCATGAAGTCTAATCTGGAATACATTAAAATGTTATTTCTGTAGCTGCCTTTTCCCGAACTTTAAATAATGGCTAAACCATTTATCAGCTTTTGAGGAGAAAGGTTGTGTGTACTGGACTTTTAGAGCAGAGATGAAAAACAAAAAAAAGTCTTCAATAAAAAAATATTCTCCACACAAACTCTGTAACTTCTGGTCCCTGATACATTGCTAAAAATGATGACAAATCCATTTTAGATTTGCTAAAAGGGGCACGGTATGAACATAATATAACAACCAAACCAGCTTTCCAGGCACCTGCTACAGACCCATACTGGTATCTCCAGAAGGTGCGAGTGGTCAAAGCGGCCAGACCCACTCGGGTTTTGTAGACGATGAGTAAATAGCACACAGCACTTACTAAGACATGCCTGGACAGCCCACTCTATCGGCAATGTAACAGACAACGGCCATCGGATGAGGAGGATCTCCATCGCTTTGGGATCTACTTGGCTTTATGAGATCCCATACACATGCATTTTCTACTTGCGTCCAGTTCAGGAAGCTATTTTATCCTCAGGTTTCATGTGATACCCACAGGAGTTTTCCACCTTGGACAACATGGTTGAGTAGACGATCTTTAAAGGTCCCTTCCAACCCAAACCATTCTATGATTGTATGACCTTTGTCGCCATCTTCAGAGGTCAATACCTGAGATGGGGCTGAGTCACTCTCTGGAAAGACTTGTCTTTCCCCAGGCACAACAGAAATGGTCCAGGTGGCCGAGGTTTTTGTAGCTGGGCTGGATCCACATCCACACAGCCCTGAGTTCGATGAGGTAACTCCAAGTTTTGTAAGCTTAATGTTATGTGATCATAGTTAAGGCACATGGAACATTCCTTAGCATCACAATTTTGAGAAAATATCAAAATATGGGTTTTGTATATAAATCTGAATGGCATCTCAGGCATCAGAACATAACACCATAGCAGGTCTACACTTTATTCAGTTGGTGTGTTCTCCTGTAGCTCAAGAAGAGTATTCTGTGGTTGATGGATGTGCTGAGACTGCCAGATTTCAGTCCCTCCATTTCTCTGCCTTCTTTTTTTGCTTCTTGTTATATCTATTAAAGTGATTTATTCCTTTTTCATTGTTCTGCCTGGAGCTCGGCCAACTCTTGAGATCAAAACCCAAAAAATTCTCCTCAACAAAACATGAGGGTGACCAGGACCTGTGGAAAAGATTCGAATTGCTGGAGAGGAAATAACTCCATCTCTGTGGAAACGCATTCACGTTTTCCAGTTGCTCCTGAACAAATGAAGTTTGTGTTCTCTAATTCCTAGACTTCAATTTCAAGCACACCTTGCCTTAAAGTACCTGGGAAGCCTCTCAAAAGCCCAGGGTTTCTCTGAGCAGCATTGCAGTTTTCCAGGAAATCACCATCCGAGCTCTTCAGAAAATGTCTGCAAAACACACACAACCCACAAGGCACTTATAAGAATTAGCTGCAGCGGCTAAATTTCTACTCTAGAGTTGCAAGGACTCCTAATTCCGTAAGAATCACTATAGTAGCCAGTAATACTTAACGAGCCCCACGTGTGTGACATTATTAACAAAATGGTTAAAGCTTTCAAGCTTCAATTTACATAATACGAGCACCCAGCCAAGTGTTTCACTCCACTTCTCCTTCCCAAGCCGTTCCTGTCTCTCCGCAGGAGGACACCGCGCTCTTTGATTTTTGCATATACAGGAGCACAGATCACTGCAGGCTTGTGACTGTTTCAGCCCCTGCAATATTCCAACAAAACAGGGGGGCGGGATGTCCTCTGTCCCACGCCGTTGCCCACATGGTGATGGGTGTAGACACTCTGAGGCTCCACAACGTTCCCAGTGTATATTGTTGAGCTCCAGGCTGGGATGAGATTGAACTTGCAGGTTGCGTCTGGTAGAATTATTCCTGCCCTTCAGCAGGCCATGGAAATAAATCCAATCTCAGAGCACCTGTGTTGGAGGTTAATTATTTCATTGCGTCATCTGAGAACCAGGATCAATTCCTGTTGGGTTCAGTCTGAAAATTGTCATTATTAGCAGTATGTATTAATTGTAACTGCTCATGGCTTTAAATAAATGGGTCCTGCTTTACTGTATTGCTTTGCTCCTTTTGTGTAAACTAAGAGATCTCACTGGAACATCTTCATTCTCTCATTTAAGAGTCCCCTTTGCACAACTGGTCCACATTCCCCACTTCTCCATTAGCACCTTTCTTTCCCAAACCTGTCACCCTTCCCATGTATCATTTACAGGGGGAAAAGAAAAATTTATGGAAAGAAATAATAAAATACTTCAATTCTGAGAAAATAATGGTTCTGTTCTGCCACAGAATTCTTTTCTGAGCTTCAGGAAAGTACTTTTAGCCTTTTACGTCCTAGTACCAACCTATAAGCCACAAAGAAAGGGAATGGTTCACTTTCCTGATGAGGTTGTGAGTTCCCTGCTCTGCAGCAGGGATCCCACAGCTGGATTTACAGACAAGCAGGTCTAAGAGTCTAAGATGCGAAACCTTTTCTACTTAGTAGATACGATAAGATGCAACTGTGATTAAATCTCTACTGTGGGGCACATTCTGGCCTATGGACGTGACTTTTTAAAATCATGGTCACAACAAAAGAGAGCGTCTAAACAACGTCGTTTTACCAGGAAGATTTTTGGGGATGCTCAGCACGTGCCTTCCCTGTAGATCAGTAGGAAATAAGGTTGCTCAGCACTGTCAGCCACATTATTTGGGGTCACCATACATAGGTGCTCAACGTGAGACATCTAAGCTTGAAATCCTGGCTGCGTCCCGCTGACACTTTTCATTGTCACGGGCCTATCGAATATATTTGTTTTGCAGCACTAGGAATGGTGTAGCTGACACTTCTGCTCTTGCAACGCTTTTTTGGCAGTTCCTGCAAAAGCTTTAAAATGGATTCAACAGCAATGAATTGTCCCTGGCTGCACAAGCGAACAGGTAGAAGGTGTCTGGTCTTCTTTCAGTGTTACACTGCGCTCGCACAGACCCAATAGCTGTGGGGATCAATAACCCCTGTGTTTTCAGGCCGTGCTTATTAAAGGTGGTGCATGGAAAAAAAATAAGAAACTTTCTCTATTTATATCTGGAAGTTAATGAAGTGAAATTATCACAGCCGACAGGCGCTAGTGTTGTAATTCAGAGACATGGCTTGGCTTCGAGGGATCTGCAGGCTGTTTTTATTCCAAATAATAAAAAAAAGAGTGAAACCTAATCCTCTAATCAGTTCCAATTTACATATTCACAGGTCTTATTTCCAGCCTGCTGGAAGAAAAAAAAGATAGTGTTGGAGTCACGAAGCGATTATTTGATTAAGTAATTATTAATCCCAGAGTGCTCTGATTAATTCCGAGCAAGTTAAACAAACGTATTGGAGCTGGGCTGGTCACCTTCACACCATTGTACACGGAGGGGCAGAACTCGTGGCGATGTATTTTTACCTGCTCTACACTGAGGAGTTTTGTTCACTGAAGGTCTCCCATTCGCTTCCCAAGGGGTTAATACTCTGCTAAATGAAGTGTTACAAATTTGAATTTTATCTGTGGCTAACTGCAATACCAAATGTTGATCTTTATTTTCAGGCTGGAAACTCCACCCTGGATCTGTGCACAATTCATTTTTTACATGTTTAAATATTATATTTTTTTTAAAGGAAGAAGAAAAACTCTAAATACATTTTTAGCAACTTTTTGCCAACTGCCCTGAATCTATCACGTAGATAATGTTGTATCTGCGGGTGCCTCAAAGCAGAGTATATCCACTTATTGCAAGAGAGCTGAGACACGCATTGCAAAATATTCATTTTTCTCCTGAAAAAAATCAAAAAACACCCAGAGAAAGTGAGCCTGGAACTTAGGCTTGCCAGTTGCATTGGAGTTTATGTATTTTATTCTAACGCACTGAGATCCCTTGTAGTTGGTTGCTGTATTTCTTCAGACCCACACACACAGCTCCTCCTCAAATCAGCAGGCTGTTCAGCTCAGCTCAAGCTGCCCTTCAAGCCAGGCCTTGCTCAGGCTCTATTTTCCCTTTGCTTACCCCAGATCCAGAAAAAAAAGCTCAGGAGAAAAGAAAGATGATGTGTAACAAACTCACAATACATCGATCTGCAGTATCCTGTGGCAAAGGCCAGAGCGCACTACGGCCCACCAGGCCCAAACCAGCTTCTGAACAGCTTGTTGCTACAACTCAAGTCAATTTATGTCGCAGGGATACGTTGCACTAAAAAGCAGAGTTAAGTAAATGTTGCAGATGTTCTAAAAATGCTGATAAAAGGACCAAGTTACTGACAAGGGACAGAGGAAAGCAATTGGACTTCAACATGGTGGCCGTGTCAGATCATGGAAGGGTATGTGTTATTCGTTGCCCATTATTTTACTGCTTAACGGTGTCTTCTCATCTGATCCTGTGTCCAGATCCATCTGGTTAACCACACCACACAAGTGAAGAATATTTGGAATCAAGAGTTTTGAAGCAATGTGGAGACTGAGATTGGCTTCGGAATGATTTGTTAATGAAATACAATATTCATAACAAACAACTCTTCCCATGGGCATTCTTAACAATGCAAGTCTTTCCATCAGCACGGTCCAGCATAATGTAACCAATCTCAAATCCCCTGGTTAAAATGAGTTTTAAAATTTCCCTTACGATTTGTAAATCAGAAATATGAAAATTATTTTCGCTGAAGATTTTTGTGGGTGGTGGTGATTTTTGGTTTGGTTTGTTTTTTTTTTCACTATTGCTTGTGGATTAGAATAGAGAGATCCCAACTCGGTGTAGTTTGAATATTCATCGTGTCTTTTGGGGGAATCACGCAAACTGTACATTGCTGCAGTGTGAGGAAATGCCTGGTCCCAAGCAATCCTCACGGCTAGAACTTTCTTAATGAGATCAAAAATACTGACCCGAGCCCATTGCCCTCGATCCAGGCTCCTGTATTTCAGCTGAGCACATGGAGGGATGAAAAAGTGTCAGATGCCCCATCTCCTGGGGAATTCAGCACGGGTGGAGCAGCAGAGATGGGAGCAGTGACTCCAGGCTACAACCCAAATAGCTCCTCAGAAGCAATAATGAGCAATAACGTAATTATGGCAAAGGACACTGTGCAATGAGTGGTGCACACAGGCCCAGCTCTTGCCGGTCTCTCATGGTGGGATGTGAGGTTGGAACAGCTCAGCTTTTGAGGGAAGAAAATATTCAGAGGTTGCGTTTGAGAAAGATTAAAGCTTTTGTTTTGAGTGACATGGAAAGTTTTGCTTCTCCTCTGTTCTAGAGACGTCTTTGCCTCAGTCATCCGTGCAGCATTTTAGCATCTTATAGCACAGCATTAACTAAAAGCAACCACAGCCAAAATAATTAGTTCAGACTTATTAATCAAAAAATAGTCTGAAGTGCCTTAGGAATGACAATAAACACACAAGATCAACCTTCTTCCTGGAAAATATTGATTTTGATTTCTCTTCAGAAAATACTTCCTCCAAAATCTTTTGGGCAGCAATCTGCACGGCCACTGCCCCCCAGGCCAGACGGCAGGAGAAGCCGGGAGCCACCGCTGCTGCGGGAATCTGGGCTCCAGGAAGGTTGCAGGGGATGTAATTTAGGGCAGAGTGTGGCCACGACTGTAACGTGCTACAAAATCTGTCTGCAACACCCTGGAGAACGTATGAGCAGGGCTATAAGAATGTAACCAACAACCTCATGCTCTTTCAAAAGTTTCCAAGTTTAAAGGGAACTACTGGTCAACGCAGAGATCTCCAAAAAGAAAATAAGTGCTTAAAATGTGGTTTTATTTTATTTGTTCTGAGATCATGAAATCTTTCTGCTTCTTTGATTTGCAGTCACGCTCATGAGATGCCGTCAAACGCAGTGAAGAAACCTCACTGGCCTCTGGGCTGGTATTTCATCCTCCAAATGTTTGAATGCTCCTGGAAGCAGATGTAGAAGAGCGGAGCTGAGTGTGGCTCCGCTCCAGAGCTGAGGCATCACATCATCCCTGTCACACGTGTCCCACGCGGGGCGGGACCACCCACTGCTTTCCGTAGATCTCCAAACGCAAATCTTCTTTTATTTAGGGTTTGAAAGGATGTTTTTCAGCTCCTGATCTGGCAACAGCTCCCTCAACTTAGTTACCGTGAACCTCTTTGTGTCTGATAAGTGAAGGTGGCCAAGTGACACAGATATTGATTTATAAATATTTTCCTGAAGAAGAACATGGAACACCGTGTATTTTGTTAACCACTGGATCAGATAACTGACTGTTCAGAAACATTTGAAAGCCCCTTGAAAACTCTGCAGTTGAGATAAGCCTTGGAAAAGGCAGGTAGAGCAGCCACTAACCACCTCAGGGAATACAAGAGTAGAAAACTTCAGTAAAACATGGGCACATGCTACCATAAAGTTTCATGTAAGAACATGGCGGCATCCAAAACGTGTGCAAAGGACTTGGACAATACAAGGTGAAATAAATGAGCTTGACCACAGGTACTGCCAATTAGCAGGGTGACATCTCAGCTGACGAGACTGTGGCAGCTTGACACTTAGAGAAATCAGCTGAGAAAAGATTTATATTTGTTTAGTGCTCCATAATAACCAGAACTGGGAGGTTTCTTTCAGCCCAGTCCCGGAGTAATGTGTGTGCTTCTTTAACCTTTTTAGTTTAAAATCACCTCATACCTAATGGACCAAAAAAGAACAACTAATAATCCGAGAGGGCGGAATAGAAAATCTGTCAGCCTGAGTCAGACTATTGGACCATCAAGCCCAGTATCCTGTCTCTGAAATGCTGTCAGTATCTGACACTTCAGGCTTAGTTGGGATAATAAAACATTTTCCTCAACCTTATGTAACATCTTGGGCTGGCAAAGAGAAGATTTAAACATGGATTGCTTTCCACTCCCCTCTGTCCCATGAATGTGAATCTGACTCTTTTCCAAAATGAACAACTCTGATGAGCTGGAATTGGTTTCTGGGCAGGATGGGAAAAGCTCCTCTCTCGTTACTCATTCCTGGATAGATCTGCTAAACCTTTGCCTCCGAAAAGGGGGACTTGAATTACGATACATAAAACTTCATCCGCAAAATTCTGGGTGCCCAAGGACATCTTTTCATGGAAGGTGGAAATGCACGTCGTAAGACTTCATGTCTAGTCACTTTATTTTTCCCCCATCATGTCTACTTCCTTTATTTTTTTATTTGTTTAAGCTCTCCATTAGTTTATTAGCCTGACAGCAGCCCAGTTAATTAGACCGTCTTCCCTCCCACAGCATTAGCGGTATATTAGGCTCCCCAAATGCACACAAAATTTAGTGCTGCTGCTGGGGCACTTCTCAAAACAAATAAAAGATTTGCAAACCAGCCACCAAACATCCAACGTAATTAAACTGCATTTGTTACTTTTTCGGCACTCGCACACAATCGAGGCCTTGTATGAAGCAAGCACTCCCCAATCGGGCTGTTTTTCTTTCAGAGGGACGAGTGCCAGGACTCTTACCACCCCAGGTAACATAAGATCCCAACCAGCAGCAAATGGACAGTTGCAGGCAGAGTGAATGGACTGTGGGGAGATCTACATGAATGTGAATATCTAGAGAGAGAGCTTTAGATACACGCAGACGCACACATACAGGGGAGTATAGTTCTTTAGGGGAAAAACGAAAAAAAAAGCAGTGGAAAGCGTCCTAGAAATTACTGCTCCATGCACAGGTATGTAAATGACTCTGGAGTCTTGCTGTCCACCACCTCAATCAATTACAAGGTTATTCAAGATAAAACAAACACCATTTCAATTAGCTGCATATACAGCAGTGGTTAGAGGCACAGGCAGGGAAAAGGAAGTGGGAGGAATTTTTGGAAAATTGAACTTTTTTTCTTCTTCTGTAGATACACACAAATAGAGGTGGCCTTGAAGTGCTGCGAGTACAGCCATGAATGGCCTTAAATCCCAACCTACAGACGTCATGCTCTAAACTAAACGGAAAATGAGGAGACACAAAAAGCAGAAAGAGCGAGCCTTAAAGCTTCTGTTGGGTTTGTAGTGGTTCAAATCAACTATTTGTGAGAGGCAGTGGGAGCAGAAAGCGGGACAGACGCTCCTGTATCATTGATTCTGTCGGAGTCAGGACCCAGGTAACGTGTTCCTCAGCAATTCCCCGGTGCACTTCTGTGCGAGTCCGGCTTTTTTAGCTTGGATGCATGGGAACACTTGAAGCCTTTTAGGATTAGGACACAGCTGGGTGACAATCTGAAAACAACATGCAAATTTAGCAGAAGTTTGAGAAGATAGAGCGGTGATGAAGACATGGAGACCAAACATGTAGCACCAGGGATCATTTCCCATCTCTGCCACATGCTTGCCTAACACTGAGCAAATAATCTTGCATATTTTCTTCATTTTTTACACTTCTGTGCAATGGGCAACTCTCTCAACCTTTATCTGTCTGATGCATTTACAATATGATCTTTTCAGTCCACCCAGCAGAGTTCCAACTCAACAGAGTCTTCATTCTCACTTGGGTATGTGTCGCTGCACGATAAATCAGGTACTCTGATCACCATACATCACGGTCTACATGAGCAGAGACATCCGTTCGCCAAGGACACGGCTGCTTGAAAACAGGCACAGAATGTCTGGCACGTTATTGATTGAACAGAATTTCGTTCTCTGTCTTTCTGAGCATTGGCCATCATAATATTTTTATTGCTATTTGTCAACTGAAATTATGGACTAAGAATTTCTCATCGAAAGTTTTGTCTTACAGACCATTCACCTGCAAGCACTACAGTATTCAGCATGAGATTTACATGATTTTTTCTACTCTTTTGGCTCATGTAGTAGAACAGTTATGATAACCGGCTTTTTGAAAAAAAAATGATACTTTATTAAACAAATATTGCCTTCTAGATGAAATACACCCAGGCCAGGAGATAGGAATAAAATTTATAGCTGCAACACCATAAATCACCATCCAGTCTCTTGCAGCCATGCTCATGATCATAAGCAATAAATTTATTGCAGTTGAACAGTTTTCATTGATGACTTCAGACACAATAGTTGACTGTGAGCCTGGGCCAGTGCAACAGCACGGTGAAGCAGGTATATTTGAGACACCTTCACATTAGTTTTGTTCACCCCCATATGGAGGGTATGGGAAGTCTGTTAGATTTCCACGCCTCCTTTCACGTCACTTTAATTTATATTTGTGACAGACCAGAAACACCTACTTTCTCACTTCTCGTGGTCCCACCTAATGGGCAGTAATTTCTTAGGAGCAAACTCCAAACTGAAGCCACGTCAACCTCCTTGCCAACTACAAGGAGTAAAGAAAATCTTGCGTTTGAGGAGGAACTGAATCAAATCCAGAGCAGATAACTAGCACTCCTTCTGTAAAGTTTCAAACTTCAAATCCCTGAAATGTAAAGAGGTAGTTGCATGGTAGACATATTTAGGAACAGGAGGTCCAAATCCCGGCCTTGACTTCAGTGCCTAATTCAATACAGAAAAATCAGCTCTTCCTGATCCCTTTTCCCTTTGAAAGATGTTTTTTCCTCTTTCCCAGCAGACTGACTTCCAAGAGCCACCCTACACACCAAGTCAGAGATCCCTGCTGGGGCACACACACAGCTTGGGAGTTTTTGTGTATTTCCCAGGACTATTAACAGAATAATATAATGAGAAATGAACTGAGGTTAAAGAATTCAGTACCTCATGTATTTTCACTAAAAACACTGACTGCATCAGGGGACCTGCCAAGAGGAGAGTTTAATATCGTATGAAAAGGAAGAATTTTCATAATGGTACTTGGCAGCACCTGCATCCCCCCCATGAATGAGAAGCTGCTGGTGCTTTCTCTCCTCCTCACTCTTATTGTCTCTCTCCCCTCAGCCCAATGGCCGGACAAGTTATTTTCATTTTGAAGTAACTGGGAACTGAGGACCTGAGCTTGTTTCCAGCAGCGGCCTGTTGGGCAGCCTTGGGCAACCATTCAAGGGGACGGGGGGACTCTATATTTAAACACCTCAGTTAGGAAGGTACTTTGAGAAAGCAGCTTTCCAGGCTACACAGTTTCTGTGTAATCAAAAGGGAGAAAGTGGATCCAAAAAGTCTATTGGGGTATCTATGTTTTAGTACGCTGTCGGCACTAGTTCTCAATGAAAAAGTACCGACTGCAGCAGAAACTGGGCCCACTCACTAATGATGCACTGACCTGAAATGGTTTTATCATTTTTATTCAGGCAAAACTGTTTTGTCTGATTCCAAAGCCAGCTAAAAACTGACAGGCTGCCCCAGTGTAGCTTTTAGAAGGAACAAGTCATAAAACAAAACTCTTGTATGAAAAATGCCCAGCATCAGTAAAACAATTCCTTGTGGTGACACGAAGAGAAGTGGGCAAATCCTGATTGCTTCAGATAACGTGTGCTAATTAAAACAACCACATCAAGATGTCCTGGGCTTAACAGCCACACTCAGGGAGTCACTCCAATCCTGCGGCAATACAACCGAATGCAGTTCGTTTTCACCGAGACTCCTGGTACAAAGCAAGCAGAAAAGTGCCCTGGAATAGGATTACAGAAGGGAACTCTTTGAGATGACGGTAGGGCCCTCATTTACAAGTGATAAATGTCAGTGCCTTTCCATCTGCAGCCTTTTTAAACCATTTTGAGGGGCTACGCCACGAGCAGGGAGACAGGGGAGACCTGAGCTTGAGAGAGTGTCTCATGGGGCAGTCCTTCTTCTTTTTTAACAAAATGAGGTGCCCCAGGGGAAAGTCAGCAGTTAGAAGCGGCCCCACCTGAGTGTGTCTTGGGAGGAAGCCTACTGCCTCATGTTTTTTAAAAGGAAAAAAAAAGATTATAATAATAGAGCTGAGCCAAAAATACCAAGCAGTTCATAGCTGTTAAAAAGCCAGGGAAAGCTGAGTCGCACCCGTTCAGTGTTGTTCTTCCAAACAAGCTGACCACCCTCCCTTCATAACATTTTATTTATTAAAGGAGAAGTTGCCCCAGTAGCTGCTGTAGTCATATGGATATTCATATGTGTAAATGTATATATGCATAAACACATATACATATTTATGACTGTGCTTCCCTACAGCTTTCAGCCAGAAGCTCCCCCTAGATTTTTTTTTTTTGTGTGCGAACTGCTGAATTTGTTAAAGAGCGAGCAATTAAAATGCTGTGGAAGGGAACGATGCAGCGCAGGCCCGGCAGCCCAGGCCGCCGCAGGCCCCGCCGTTGCCGCGGCAACAGGGAGCCGGCCTCCCATTGGTGCTTGCTCCGCGACGTGACGCATCAGCCAATGAGCTTGCCGGGTTTCGCTTTCCTCAGGAGAGGCGCCACGGCCCCGTTAATGGCGGCGCCGGGGTAATGGCGGCCCCAGGGCTCCTGAGGGAGAACCGGGCGGGAGGCGGCCGCCGGGAGGAGAACCAGCGCTGTGGCTCTGTGTGCGCAGTACAGCGGCTGCCGCTTCTGTTCGTAGCTGCGAGCTCTCTAGCTTATTGGTTTTTATGGAGCTGTTTTAGTAACTTCATCCCTAACCAGCCCTTCAAAGCATCCCGCACTTTCTCACACCGAACAAAACCATGTCATGCCTTTAAATATCTGACCAAATGCTTTAGAGGGTCAGGGCAGCAGAAGCAGTATCTTAGGTATTTTCCTCTGGCTATTTTTTTTTTTTTCTTTTTGCTCTGTGTATTCATTCCCATTTTAAAGTCCTCTGTATTTACCTGCTGGACAGTCTAGACAGCTAATGAAATAGTAAGAGCCCAGTGGGTTTTTACAAGAATGTGAGCACAACACCAGAAGTTGGTGTATGTTTGAATACGGATCGCAAGGTCCGTGTCTGGGCACTGAGTGCCACAGTAAGGCTGTCCCTTTATTATTAGTGTCAATCCTAAAAACCCCCAGAGGAATTGCCCCATTGTTCTAAGGGTTGTACAGGAACAGCAGGTCACATCAGTAAAATGTATTTAAAGATGCAGATAAGATCCCAACGGGATTTTTGCAGACAGTTCATAAAACCAGGTTGTGAGTCACCACTGGGAGCTAATGGGAGTCAGGCCTGGAACTTCTCTAGGTGCTTTTAATAAATCCCACTCTCTCCATATTGACATGCTTAAATGCATAATATGCTTTTATAAAATCTGACCTAGTGTTTATACAGTGCCAAGAGCAGCAGTCTGAGCACTAACATACTCCGTGTTTCTGGAGAATAGTGCCTACCCTGGAGATCTAAAGTATTAATGAACAGGGGAGCGTGCAGTCAGACTCGAGACAGAGAAATGAAGCTGCTTCCTCAGTGTCTCACAGCGGGCTTTTAATCTTATTTTATGGTGATACTTATCTTTAGACCCTAAATTTCAGAACTGTGGAGGCCAGATTTGCATCCCTTGTGTTGACTGAAGGTAATTTCTTATCAATGTCCTGACAACGACAGGTGTTGCCTTGTGACTTTCATCACACAAAGTGTGAGAAAGTGACTGAGGGATCTGCTGGAAAAGCCAGTTCTTACATTCCACCCTCTCACAGAGGACAGAGGTAGAAAAGGATGAATTTCTCCACTGCCATGACCTGTTTCTTTTCTTGCTCATCGCTGACGCTCATCAGTCACCTTGCTGCCCATCAGTTTTTCCAGAGCCGCGCAGGGTGTTGTCGTGCGGTCCTTCCCGGTGTTCCCGCTGCGTGTTGTTTCTGGAGAGCCCTGTACTACTGCTTGGCACGGGCTCTGGCGAGCGGCTCGGAGGGGGCGGCAGGCAAATTGAACCGTGCCCAGCACTTTCCCATGAAGGCCTGGCTTCCTCGCAGGGGAAAATCAGCTCCGCCTAGTGAAGCATGTCTTCCAGTCTATCGAGAAGAAAATAAAAAGTGATTCAGCTTATTTTCATTTCATGCAGCTGTCTTGCAGCTAACATCCCCAGTGAAGTGGAGCTGTTGTGTTTTTATTTGAAATGTGTTCTTCACTTACAGCAGTGATTTTCTTTGAATGTTAATTGTTTATTTATTATTCCCTTCTACATATGTGGCTGAATAAAAAGCCCTTTTCTTTTGAAGCATCCCATTAACTGCCTGAGGAACAGGGGAAGCTCAGTAACTTGTGGTGGGCTGCTGGAATCTGAATAGAACACATTCAGTGATAATGAAATCAAATAAGTTTGGAGCCAGAAGGAAACTAAATAGATCGTGTAGCTGGACTTCCCGCACTGAGCCGGGATGAACGACACCTGGACTTGGCTTTTTGCCTGCCCTATTCTTAAACATTTTTAACATCTCCAGGCAGTTTCCACAACATTGTCAGATGGATCCTCTGATGCATTTCTTCACCTCTATGACAGCTGTTGACTAACTTGGCAAAATTAAGCATGGAGGAAATTGAAATTGCTCTGAAGTGCCTGGAGGATAACTGAGGATCAGGAAGGAAGTGGGTACATCATGAAAACAGTTGAGCAATAGCATGTGATGGAATCCTGGATGACAAGATTATTTCCTCCACATTTCACAAGCCAGATACAGAGGAAGAATTCAGGCCCAAAATCAAGTCTCTCTTACCTGAGCTGAACATTTTTCACTATCAGATGAAAGTTATTGCGTCAGATCTGATTGAGACTCAGTTGATACGCCATAAGTGGCTAGAAGAGGAAATCCCAGTTTATGTGACTCACGATTTTTGTGCAAATATTAACTTTGGCTGATACAGATTTCTCCTTGTATCTCTTTTCCAGATCTGAGCAGAATTGTATCATGTCTCACAGTAAGCTGGCTTGGCTATATTCAACTATAGCCTTTGGTTATTTGAATAGCTCCCATTTTTAACTTTTATCTGTTGATTGTTTCTGAAAGATAAAGAAAGTATAATTTTTTTTCCCATGATTCTGCTTCCTGTGATAGAATCATAAAATCATTTTGGTTGGAAAAGACCTTTAAGATCATTGAGTCCAACCATTAATCAAGCACTGCCAAGTCCACCTCTAAACCATGTCCCTAAGAACCGTATCTACATGATGCAGTATTAAATTCTGCACCATGGAAAATCTTAGAGTTAATGATGGCAAAAAGCACAATGCTGAAGGCTCCTTTTGCTGTGCTAAAACCAGTGGAAAATCCTAGAAGCTGACAGCCTTGGCACAAGAGACGTTGGTGGACACTGGAGTTCGCCTTTCATTTTGACAATTGTTCATCTCCTCTATCATCATGCTTTTTAATGCTACCCCTAACCAGCTTGTTGTTTCTGCTCAAAATTAATGACAGGTGACGAGGAGAGAGCAAACTCATTAAGGATATTGCTTGTGCTTTGATTCCTGGTCATGCAAACCAGATGGTCGGACCTGCAGTAGAGGAACACAGGGCTGCAGAGTTTGAATCTAGAACCCCCGGTGTCTGGGGGTGATGTCTAATTTGGAGCATTGTGGGGAAAAACAACCCATATGAAGTTAGTGAGCCATGGCTATTAAGCATGGTTAATGCATTTGTGCCTCCTGAAAACAGGCTGGAATTGAAATCAGTCTCTTCTTGATTTCTTTTTAAGTATCTTTCAGTCTGGGGGTGTTGAAGTGCTGATGCAAGACAGTAAAGGAAACTATCTTCCCAGCGCTTACCAGCCACGGGGACACGGTTCCGCGGGCATTCCGCGTGCCACCATTGGACCTGAATCATCGCGCGGTTCCGGACAGAAAAGCAAAAATTAACTTTTCCAGTTGCAACTCCAAGCAGTATTTTAGGGAGGCTGCATATAAATAGCCAAGATTGGATTTGGACAGTGTACCAGAGCTAACACCCATACTCTTGCAAAATGCGCCCTGGGATCTCGAATGACCACAAGTGGTCAGGAGCTTGGTTTTGGCATCCTATATTGGGATATTTGCTTCATGACGTCAACAGTCATCCCCTCGCGGGCCTGTCCTGTCTTCCTCTCTCAGCGGCAGCTGCCGACTGATGCCTGTGACTTGGGGAGGCTCTAAATAGCCGACATTTTTTTCACCTATTCTGTAATTCTTTTACAAAATGGATAAAACAAAGTGCCAACCAGATAAGAAACAATAGCTCCAAGCCAGTAAGGAAAGGAACTGGGAAAGGTTCCATGAGCAGAGTTAAGTGAGCAATGCAGAATTTCCAGGGTATCACCTGGTAGCTCTGTCATGTTTTGCTAGTTTGCTCAACATGGTCAAGTTTTGTTTTGTTTTGTTTAATTTTGGGTCCTTATATCTTCTTAATTTTTGACTTCTAGGCTGTTGCAACCTTCATAGTTACCAAGTCCCTTTGCACTTATCTTATCTAGGCTCCCTGATTTCCACCATTAGGTGATGTCTGACACCTTCTTTGCTCAGATCTGGCAGTCTGGACACACAGTGAGTCACTCTGCCCCCACATCCTCCCACCTCCCTCATCCCCACATTGAGGGTGGAACAGTTTGCAGTGTGAGATAGGCAAAAAGCATTGAAGAGAATTTCAGAAGGTGGGTGACATTAGTTCTTCTCTGTGAATACTACAGGCAGCAAACCCCACAGAGAGGACAATCACATAAAAATGTCCCTAGATTTTGAACTGAATTCTAAAATTCAGTTCATAAGCACTCAGAGCCATAAGATATACAAGAGGACAGCTTTCACTTGCAACAAAAATCTGTAGTATTCGATCACTCTAACAGTGAAACAATTAAATAATTATGCCTGTATGATTTTTTATTCAGATTCTTTATCAGCATCTCTAACCAATCCCAGCAGTTGGATTCTGGCTTGAGGGAACTGCCATAATGACAGTGAATTCCTAAGGTGACATTATTCTGTTAAAATGAAGGGCACAGCCACATAGAGACAAGTGGTTAAGATAAAACTGTCATTGCTAGAAGGTATTGTCACTAATTCTTCAGGAGGGAATGAAGTCTGATAATGTAGCTTTGGACATAGAGAATACGCACGAGATGTTTTCAAATTGCTGGAAGGGTGATTCTGTGTTGGAAGGGTGGGTTTGTAGCAAAAACACGCACTCTAGAATGCATGACACTGTCTGCGGAACAAGGTTGCCACTCCAAATACTTGGCAAAAAGCTGTGACAAGGGGGAGGACAGAAATCCTGTGAATCCATCTGTATTTATCTGCTCAGGTGTGACTTCTGGTGGTGGTTTGCTCAGCCCTGGACACGGTGCCACACTCACCTTCCTCTCCACTTGCTGGTGTCCAACATCACACAAAGCAAAGTGACCTGCACCCAGCAACTGCTCGGTCCCAGCTGCTGGAGTCGTGCCTTGTGTTGCTCACCAGTAGCTTTGACATCCCACGAGCTGATCCCACGGGCAGCCTGGGTTTTGTAATTGCATTCCAAGGGGTATCTCTAATTCCCCCAGAGTGGAGAGAACAACCCGCTGCAGTCAGTCGCCGCTTCCTTTGCATTGTAACTACTGGCTGATGACCAGTGTTTACTGACTTCCAGTGAGTCATTTGCAAGTGTGATGCTTGGCTAAAAAAAATTGTTTCCAAGAACCCTATCATCATTAATCAGTAATTCACGCATTGGTATTCTGCTGCTAGATATGATTACCCAGGGTTCGAATTGAGATGGTAATGAGGCACCTACCTCAGGCTGGACCAGAATTGCATGTGGTAGATAGAAGATCTGGGTTGCCCCCGTTCACATCCCTGCCAAGGGATCCAAGTCACTCAACAATGGCAGAATTTGGCATGTTTCCCTGCCCCAAGGAGTTTGCAATTTGAAGAAGTGCTGCTTTATTCATACTGCTTTTATAGCTGTTCCCATGTCAGTCAGTGGGATGAATTCCCATCTTACTTTTATTGAAATGTAAATGAAGTTTGTCAGGACTTTACCTAACCTGTGTGAGTAAAGTTTCATTTACCAGAGCGTGCCAGGTCACTGGGATGTGTTCACGGCTCTGTTCTTCCATCTCTCACCCTGGTTTGGGGGGCTGAGAGGGGAAGAAGAGAGGAGGATGAGGGAGGCTGCCAAATGCCAGCACTGAGATCAGAAGGCACAATGCCAGAGTGGGGACCAGCGCTCAACCAGTCCGGGGGAGAAGCCGGTTTGGAGGGGCAGCGGTGCCTCCGGGCAGAGCTGATCGCACGCTCGGCTCCGGGGATTAAAATTAGAGCTGCACAAATGACTGGAAAAAGTGTAAAAGTGTTCCTCACACACCCGCTGCTCTGAGCACTTGCTGGGGGATTTATGTTGGATTTGAAGAAGCATTTAGTATGTGAATAACAACTACCAGGTTACTTGGTGAAACTTGCAAAGTGGACAATTAAATTATAATTGGTATATTGAGGGGAAGACAATTAGCAGGGACGAACTGATGGATGGTTTGCTGCTTCACTGGAGAGCCCCAGAGACTTTGTGTTCTGAAGCCCCTCTTAACACTTCCCACATAGCTGTTAGACCAGAAGGAAAAATTGTTAATGCATTAAAATGCACTTGGCCTCAGTGTATTTCCTCATACAATTTCCATTTTATTTATTAAGCAAAATAAAATAATACTATCTATATTCACAATTTCAGCCTTTCAGAACATTTTTACTCTGATATCAAGGGTGATGAAAACATCTTCTGGAGAAAGAGGGTGATGGAAGTGTTTAGTTCCCATAAATTTAGTTCCTTTAAAGTCTGGACACCCTGGGCGGATGCCTTGGCTCCAAACTGACCTGGCTCCTCATTTTCATCTTGGTTTTTAATTGGAGCCAGGAGAAGAATCCCGGCATTTGCCAGGTGGATGCGAGCTGTACCCTGGCAGGATGCCTGCAGACCCATTACTGCTTTGTAGATTAAAATAAGGGCAAGCAAAAGGGGCGGAGGACAGCTGGGGGGAGGGAAAGAGAAGAGAGCAAGAGGATAGCAAAACACTTTGTTCTAGTTCAGGTGAAAAAGTTAATCTCCATACAGACACTCTGCCACGTACAGGGTGGAGGAGGGAACATGTTCTTTTAATATATGTGTTATATTCTCTAATTATCCCTGTGTGCCAGCCTCTAGGAACACTTGAAAGCTGCTGCCAGAGCCTGTGGCTGCTCAGCCATGGGTCTGGTGGGGACACTCTGGGGAGGGTCCGGCTGCCCCAGATGAGCCAGCGGCTCCCAGGCCGGATGGGGGGTCAGCGGGGAGGAGGGGGTGGGATTTGGGGGTTCTGTTCACAATGTTGGGGCTGATCCACTGCAGCTTTGGCCCCGACGCTTCATCTCTGGCTCGCTTTCCTCAGCCCTAAAATGTGGAGGATGCTGATAAGAATATTGACTCAGCTACAAGGAGCTTATGCATCAAGTGATTTCAGGTCCTGGGTTACAAAGCAGAAACAAACAGATGCTATGATCCCGTTTTTTACTGTGTGGTCCATCCTAGTTTTGAATGAACAACCTTTTTTTTGCAGTTTTAAATCTAATGGACTTCACAATGAGGACCAAATTTCCTCTTTTAGTAGGCAATGAATTTCTATTCCTAAGCCTCTTGATTCTCAGCTTTACTTGGGCACGATGGGGAAGGCTCGTTCACTCTAATGGCAAAAGCAGCCTTACAACAAGCCTACCTGAAAGACTCTAACTGCCTATTTAATGTTACCGCACACGCTGAATAGGTCTGCTGGGCAATCTTCCATCAGAATAATTTTCTGATCGAAAATGGCTCTTTGGAAAATCAAAATTTGTCCTGGAGAATACTGCAGTTTTGCCAAAAAAATGCAATTCACCAGTGGGGAAATGGACGTGACAGCTGCCTGGCTGCCCACCCTGAGCCTCACAAGGGTTTTCTTGCTCTCTATTGAAGACAAAAACTGAAATCAAATAAATCTTTAAAACAAACAAAAAAAAAAAAGCCTTAACAGTGCTTGGAAATCCCTGCATACAAATTAATTTCTATTAGGTTTGTTGTTGCCATTTTATTCATTGTTTGTCCATGTCAGAATAATCGCCATTGTTATTTTATAATGAAGCTGGGTTTTCTCTAGAAAGAGAATTCCCTTTTCAGCCAGGTTTTGTACTGCGGAATAGAAACTAAGGGGAAAACGAGATAAGAAACAGAGAGAGTGGGGTGGGAGTTGGAGGATATTTTATTATAGGGGTAGTTTACCTATATGTCAAAAATGATCTTTTGGCAAAGACAGAACCATTTGCCCAGGAAACTGAAATGGTTTCTAATTGATTACATGCAAAAGCAACTCAAATGTCTGCAAATCAATGCTGTACATTTTTATAGTTTCTGTTATTGAAGAGTTCCATATTTCAAACTATAACATTCTGGGCGGCTATGTTTCCCATCATCGTGCTCATCAATTACCTTGAATTCTATTCTGGTCCAAATATCTGAGCTGGGAACCTCAGAAGAATTTAAGTTCTTAATAACCATTAGGAAACACTAAACTAGGGTTTCATCTCCTGAAGTGGCTCAGACACTTCAAGCCCTGGGAGGGGAACAGTGTATTTTACCCGTCTTTTGATCCCATCATTATCTCAGCTGTAGGACATCCACCTAAAATATAGCAAATTTCACTTTAATGTCCAATATATTCTATAATTTTATGAATGGCTTTGTCCAATGTCTTATGAGAATTATGCCATCATAAAACCCATCCAAAATTACCTAACAGATGTATCTATATTCTGATATTTATGAAGCTTATTGGAGAAACACTAACTCTCCCAGGGCTGCCGTGTGGTTATGTGACATTGTTTATGCTGGATAAACTCCTTGGAGACAAGGGGCGAATTCCTCTGAGATCTTGTGGTCAGATCAATTTGTAGAGCTGTTCCCATGTTTTCTGATGCAATCGAGTGTAACAATGTTGTATCCCAGTAAACATGGAAATGGAGCAAGGAAAACATTTCTCAATCGACTTCCTAAAAATACTGCTCTGGGTGGGGAGGGGCTCCAGTTTTATTCCGGGAGCTCATTCAAGCCCTCATCGGTTTCCACAATGTCTCAGATTTTACTTAGTCTTATATTTCATGTACTTATAGGTTGGGAACCAGAGTGCTCCGTGGGCCAAATGCCCGTGAGCGTGACATGCTAGAACCATTATGCCTTCAAATGGCCATATGCAGGGGCGGAGGGTTGCCAAGCATGGCTGGAAGCAAATTCAACATTTGGCAAAGGGGGCAGATCATCAAGGGTGATCCTGGGAGGGGCTGGCTCGAATTGCCTTTTTGGTCTTTACATGTTCTAGTGCTTCATTCTATAAGAGGAAAAAAAAAAAAAGTGATGTCTTTATTGTGTTAGTTTGGCATTCTGTGCTTTGTTTTGTCTGGGTTTGTGCTTTGTTTTAATGCTCTTCTTTCCCCTTGTTGCCTGGTGACTAGTGTTAAGCTTTCAGATGCAACCTGGTGAAAATACAAATTCTATTGTGTTCCTGGGGACTAAGGAGAGAACAAGACAGCGTACCCAATTTCAGTGTCCAGCTGAGGGCTGGGAAAGTCATTTGTGCTGTTCCTGTGTCCATCATATTGTAAGACACCATATTTAAAGACTTAGCCTATTTAGGACCCTATTTTCCAAGAAGCTATTCATACAGTGACATTCAGAGAGGAAGACAAGCACGTGTATTCCCTCATCCCCTGCACTCTCCAGAGCTCAGGCCAGGCTCCCAGCCCTCTGCACGGTGCTCTTGGCCTCATCCCATTTCAGCACAGCAGTTGCATCTGTTTTCTGACCCCGACGCTTTTCTTCCTGTTTTCAGGACACTTGAAAGTGAGCGTCTCCGAATGGCCAAGATAAGAGGCCATGTCCTGCGTCTTCCCGCATCCTGTGGCTCTGCATTCGCTCCCACAACAACCACAGCAGGGAGGTGATTTGGACATCTGCGACTGATGCGGCTAATCCAGCTTCACCCTGGGTGATTCTGTGAAGTGACATTCAAATCTGAGTGGTTTCTCTAGACACAGAGATGATTACACGATGAAGAAAGTACACGAGCTGCTTTCCTCCCCACACGGCTGTAGTGCTGTCTAAAAATAGCCCTAAGCAGTTGAAAATGTGCCTTAATCTTTTGACGGGGAAGTGGATGATGTCACGAGACTGGGAAGGGACTCGTTTGCTGTCAGGAGAACCCTAACTTGACACGTCAAACAGAGCTGAGCGCTGCCGAGGGTGAAGAAAGGCAGGGAAACGGGTCCCAGCATGCCCTTTTTCCAGCGTTTTTTGTATCCCTCTTTGGTGCATGTGAAATGCTGAGGGTTAAAAACCCTTTTGATATATAGAGGGCAGGATGCGACAGGATCAGCTGTTCTATTTTCAGTGTAGCAAGCTGCAAGGAGCTGATAAAGAAAAAAGACAAACCAGCATATTCAAGCACAAAAGCCAATGGAGCCGTGTCCAGGGCGCAGCTCTGCTCAGCTCCTGGGACAGCTCACGGTCTGCATTCAGAACTTTGGGATTTCTCCTTCTACACGGTGAACCTGCTCCAGATCAAGTTCATTCTCTTTGTTTTTGGAAAATACGTTTTCTTAGTTGATACTTGACATTATCTCAGATCCTGACCTTCCTTTGTTACTGCAGAGGTGCTCAGGGTCTATGGCCAGGGCAGTAAGCTTATGAGTACAGGGAAGTTAAATGTGAAGACGTCCTGCCTCATGACAGCCAGCTCCATCTGGGCTCTGGGTTCTCATCAGAGTTAATGAAAACAGTATTAAGTATCCTGCCACCCCAACAGAGATCGCATGGGATAAGTATTCTCCGAATTCTCATTTCCTGCTTCTACCAAACAGAGCGGGGCTATCGAAGTCATTCCTGCATGAAACGCTTTCCTACACATTTGCAGCCCAAGAAGAGCAGTTCTATTAGAAGTCTAGTATTTGCATAATTGGGTGCTAACAAAAATAAAGCTAACAAATTGCTGATAATTGCAAAATGTCAACTATATTGGAATAGGTCAGAGGTGAAATATAAGGGTGAAATCTCCAGGTGTGTTGAGGTCAAAAGCAACTTGTTATTGAGGGGAAACTTGTTAGGGGTAATAGCTATCAGAAGAAACTCGACTGAATAATGTTAAAGCCAACTAAATCTCCAGTACCTTGTTGCTGCAATACTCCAGGAGAGAGGGACCATTGCCAACATGAGTCATTGGTTAGTTCTTCAGATGTCACTTGTGGAGGGGCTGAAAAGGGACAATAAAGAGAACTATCAACACTCTGGTTGCATAGCAAGAGGTACAAGACAACGACACAGGACTTTACCCCCAAAATGCTATGAAATAGAATGGAGGTGCCAGCATCAATTTAGTACATGAACAAGTTGAAAGTTGCTTCCCAGAAAAATCCAGGTGGATGCGAAGAGAAATCTCAGTTGCTCACGGTAAGACCTGGGAACCAGGGGGCGAAGGGAATGAACTCGCACTGGTGCTGTGCCCGCGGCACTCAGCTGCCTCTTCCTACCCGAGCTGCAAAGTCCTCTGGTATTTTTCGGAAGATGAAAAATTATGGACAGCCGGAGGAAACGCAATTCTTTATAAAATGGCCTTGGTTTTAACTACCATACTGGATTGTTTCAAAATCCTCTCAAGGACTTCCGTATGTAAGTGAAAAACAGCCTCGCAAATTGCCAGGGTGGTTTAAATCAACTTGCAGTGCAATAAAAGGTGTATGCGCTCCTTAGTCAGGGGAGTTGGAAAAAGAGCCATCAATAACAGTGTGTCAGATCAACACTGAGGGCAAAGAGAGGACTTTGCTGGGACACGACTCTTTTCATTCTCTCAGGGATTCTCTTTCTTTTCTGTCTTCAGTTGCTTTTATATCTTTAACCATGGAGCAGCCAAGGCGGGAGAGGAACTGCCTGACAAAGGTTTCATTGACAAAGGTGTAGCATTTTTGCTAGAAAGCACTTCCTTCTCTGCTGAAGGCTTTGAAGTCTCGTCTTTGTTCTTTCAGGCTTCTTATGTTTTTTTCTCTTTAAAAATGATAGACAAAATACTTGAAAGTCATCTTTTAGTACAGGCAGAGCAACAGGAGCAGCAACAGAAACCCTTAATTTAAAAAGGTGTCATCATGCGAAAATGACATATTTGAAATATCATTTCCAATCCTTGTTAAGAAAACCGTGCCTTATATAATTTAAAGCTGCTTGTTGAATTTTAAAACATGTATAATTTGCTCTTCAAGTTGTCGTCTTCCTTCACTGACTATCTCGGCGTGCCCCGTCTCTGCTGTGATCTTTGGAACTCTTTCATGTGGCTGGTTGTGCTATCTGCGAAATGGATTAATGGCAATGACCTCCTTTGTGAAGTGTATTGGATCAGCATCAAAAAGTGCCATTGTATGCCAAGGGATTATTAGTGTAGTCTGCTTTTTAATATTTGAACAGTGTGATCGATTTTGCTTTCCTAAAACCTGAAATCCTAAACAATTTCTTCTTTTGCTTGTTAGCGCCAGGTAACCCCTTTCAAATCTATACCAACCTACATTCTAGATCCTACATCCCGATACCTAAACCTAAGATCCTGTCATTGCACTCACTGCAGTTTAATAGATAACTTCAATTAACCCAGTGTTGTTCATTCCTTTGTGTGAAGACCTGATTCTCCATTCCTGAGTAAATAGAAATGTCACCCTTGACTTGATTGGTAGCATGGCCAGATGTTTCAGGCACTGCAGGACCAGGTCCTAAGGCAAGTCTGTAAGGATCCAGGTGAGGAAAAGACACACGATAACACTGCCAGTGAAGGGACTGTTCCTGATAATGTCAGCTTAGGGCACAGAGATCAGCAACCACCAGAGCCAGCTTCCAGTGGTTTGACACTGTAATCCTCTACTGAAACATGGCTGGGGGAACAGCTTTTATTTATTTATTTTTCCCTCCTCTCGATTAACTCACTTTCTTAAGGCAAGTTTTAAAGCCCATGATCTCCAGGTTATTACTGTCCACCAAAGGGCTTCCTTGGCGTGGGCTGGGGAATGAAAGTTTCTTGGCACATCGGAATGGCTGATGTGCAGAGCAATTCCTTTTGGTGCTTCCAAAGCGTCCGGATGAAAAGCGATTCGTTGCTCTTAACAGTGTGTCCAAAGCACAGCAAAGCCCCGCGCTAGGGGAGATGATGGGGCTTTTTACTCCCCCACCCCGCGGACGAGCAGCCCTTCGGTGTGCGTTTCTGCAGGAGCGCCGGGTGCTCTGCTCAGCCTGGGGAAACTGGACTGAGCTCAGAGCCGAGTGGAGCAATAGCAGGACACACTGCAGCCGGACAGACTGCAGCACGCTCAGACCCGCGGGTTTAGGAAAGAAACGGCAAGAAAAACACGAGGCCACGTGAAGCCACGAGTGCATTAGCCCGCAGATGCTGTTTTCTGTCTCAGGTGTTTCACATCATTGGGAACCCGCCGGTTTGCGGGGCTGGTGCTGCCCAGCTGCGCACCGCCCCCCCGTGAGCGCAGGTGCAATCAATGAGGTTGATGGCTCGTTAGCAGCTTTTGTGCTCCGTTATCGTCCCATCCCTCCCCCCTTCCGCTCGGGTAAACGGTCACTCCTCGCGGTCACCTCCCCCGGCCACGGAGCTCAGCCCTGGGAGGGGGGGGGCAGGCCTGGAGAAGTTTCTGGAACAGCTCCAGGCGGGTCCCCGCGCTGGAAAAGGGTCTTTGGGGAGCGGAGCCCCCGGTGAACAGGGACTGAGGAGACTCCCCGGGACTGAGAGCCCTCACCTGCCCCTTGGTGAGTGATTTTCTGCTGGAAATACCCCTGAGTATTTGCCTCCCCGCCCCGGGCAAGCGGTTATTTCTGCTGGGTACCCTGGGGTGAAGGGGCCGCCTCGTGTTGTGAGTGCGGGTGGGATTCCTGTGCGGTCGGGCGGCAATAATATCCCCACTGGTACCTCCAACCGGCGCTTTATTAAATGTTGCCAGAGTGTTGAGTAATTTTGGATAAACCCCGTTTCTAGTTGGTTCTCTGCTAAACAGCTCTGGTTAGAATATAGTCTGTTTGGAGCTTATTGCCTGTCTAAATTGATTCCTGGGGTGTCTCCATGACGCCTATCCAGCTTCTTCTGCAACAGGCTTTTTTTCTTTGGCAAGCACAGACCAGAAGCAGGTTGGGCTCTGGGTGCCCCCCCAGCTGTTTTTTCCCCACATCCCTGTAGTGTCACATGCTGCACATCTCTGTGACACCTGCACATGGACCAGCTTGGTGCCCCAAGGGCCGGTGGTGACACCGACCACACCGGCTGTTCCCAGCAAGCCCAGTCGCTGCACACGTTGTACTGTGTGCTCCCCAGTGTGAGCCACCGTTGCCACACCAGCACAGGACTGTTCCTGCGCTGATAAACCCTCTGAATGATAAGGTAGCTTAATTCAGGGAAAATATCACAATAACACCATAAACTGCCCCTGTGAAAATACCTTAAAATCCAGACGGGCCAACTGTGCCTCGACAGCTGTACATATGTGTCTTGTTCCCATCTCCCTGAGCTGAGCAGTGGAGCTGGGAGAAATATTATAAACTGTGAGTTTTCAGCAAAACACTTGCCCAGAATTTCCTAAAAATTTTATAAATATATAAAAGGAGTATTTTTAGTGGCGGCTATTGTGTTGCAAAGTCCATCCCAGTTCTACTGAGCTGAGTTTTCCTTACATTCCATAATTGGGACAGTTCAGGGGTCATTCTGTATGATCCATAAGGAATTGCAGTTACTGGGATTTACAGGAGAAAAAGGCAATTTTTGCCCCCGTCCCTCCTGCAGCTCCTCCGTCTCCTCCAGGTTTGCAGTAGCAGCATCTTAAGACAAAATAAACCCCAATAAACCAGACGAAATGCTGGTTTTTGTTTTATTTTTTCCAAATCCCCATTGTTAGAATAAGCAATGCTCAGCTGGAAGCCTAATAAAACCTTTGAACCGGTAATTTGCACCCATTCTTTTAAAACCTTTTCCCATTTTAAATATTAGTATAAAAAGGGGATTTGAGGAATCGGTATCGCCAAAGCAAACATTTGACACACTGTTATATTTGAGTCGTATTCTATGAAGCTGAGGCACATGAACCCAAGCTGCTGCTGTTCTGTGAATCAGTGCTTATGAGCAATAAGGGCAAAAGTGCTGGAAAAAGCCCCAGTTTCCCTGTTTGTGTGCAGGCTGGTTTGAAACAGTAGCAGGATTGCACCCAGTTGGTATGGCAACAAACTGTAAAAAGAAAATCCCCTTATTTAAGGCTCTGAAGGATATTGACTAATTTCTATCTTTCATCATGAAAACAGTAACGCTGACACACTTTGCTGTGCCCTAAACATTTCTATTTGGATGTTGTCGTGGAAACTAATCGGGCTGAAATGTGACTTTGGGTTCTGTTTCTGAAAGGATGCTGCACCATACCGGATTTCAAACCCAGACCTTGTTAAGCGTGTGCTTAACTTTATGGACCAGAGCATGTAAAACTAAATCCCCATGTGTTTCTAGGACTGAGCTCCTGGATCTTGGAAGCAGAGAGATGCATCTAAAAATTCTCATAGTAATAAACAAGTAGTTTTGCGTGCAGAGGGTTTAACGAAAGCTGCTTTTCAACATCTCTCCCTCTCTTTTCCTCCCTCTAATGTGTTTTCTGATGCCTGTGAGGCGGGGGAGGCTCCTTAGCATTTGGGAGCTGTATCTCCCACACAACTCCTTGTTTCGTGAAATCTGTTATATAAGGTTTGATACTTGTTTGGATACTTGTTTAATAGGTTTGCTTGAAATCAGTCGGTAATTAAAAACGTTTGAAATAGAAGGGAATGGTGAAGAAATCTGTACAGCTCTAGCACACAAGCCTTGTTTCTTCAGGCGTCCAGCTAAAACATGTAACACGTTGAAGGTGAAAAGCAATGCACTGGTCCAGTGCTCTGTATTTGTCATCTGTGCTTGCAAATCCAACACTGCAGCTTTCTGCTCCTGCTGGAAAGAAAAACAAACTGAAAACAATGGGAGAAACCACAGAGCCCTGTCTGGAGCTCTGGGATTTGTGTGGACGGGGCCGGGGCTGCTGCGGGGGATTCGGTGATTTCCCATCACCAGTTTGAAAGGGACGGTCCCGGTGCTGGGCCCGGGGCTGTGTGAGCTGCGGTGATCTGCGGGCTGTGCGTGGGAGCAAAGGGGTGACCTTGGTTTAGTGTCCTCTCTGCAGTGTGCGCAGTCAGGCCAGCCCAAAGTCTGACAGGAAAACAGAGGTGTTTAAACCCTGAATTGAGCTCCCTCAGTCATTTCCAGGCTCCCTAGGCTCCATTCTTAATGCAATCCTAGCAGTGCGGAGTGAAGATGGGGGAAGGTTTAAATGTGTGTTTCTGAAGACAGGTGGCCTGCAGCACCCAAGAGCGAAAAATATACACAGGAACATCTTTGGTTTTCTGACTCTCCAGAACAAGGAACAAGTTTTAAAGTAAAAAGCTGAGTTTAATGAGTGATACCAAAAATTGCTGCATGTGAATCACACCAGGTTCTCATCAGCAGAGGCACAGATTTCCATGGGAATTGAAAAGAAAAAGCAGAAGAGGGTCGAAAAACCTCAGAGCTCCTGTTGATGTGCTTCCCCGTCCCGCTGTCCCAGCCGCGTCTGTCCTGCTGTCCCCTCCCCAGCAGGACACTGGGACTGCAGCACCGAGGGGCCAAACGAAACCCGGACTCACAAGCGTGTTGCTGTTTTTCCTTTGCTTGTGGCATAAATCAAAAAGAAAGAAAAAAATAATCTGTTAGCACAGAGCTCAGGTTTGTGTATTTTTTTGCCAGCTGCAACATGCTACCCTCCGAGGGGATCACGTAAAACCAGCCATGGTTTAGGTTGGAGTGACATGTCAAACCCAAACTGTAGGTCTGGCCCCTCTCAATGAATTACAACTTTGTCAGGAACCTATTATATATATACACATATATACATACATATATGTATTTTTTTAAAATTAAGGTAGGTTTTTTATCAAATCAAATACCTGCACACTAAATTATATTCCTGGTGCCAGCCTGGCTCTCCCTCTCTCTCCCCTGCTCTCTTTTCCTCAGTGTTACGATACAGGGGGTTTTGTTCCGATGGGGTGAATGGCGAGATCCTGGAACGCTGCTTGACCTTGCCACATGGATTGTTTTTTGGGTATTTACCACAACATGTCCCAGTGCTGTTGCCTTAATGATAAAAGTATTCCGAGTCAAAGAGTGGAGGCGGGGGGTTGTGGGTGAAAGGAAGGAAGGTGAATCAGTAATGGAGTCCAGCCATCAAAGATGTTTACTCATCTGTTTTCTGAAACAAGTTTGTTTTGTTTATTAATAGGGCTTGAAATGCCAAGGGGAAAGTTGAATTAAAAATGCCATATGTTGCTCTGGCATGGAGTCTCCTTTGTACTGGCTAAAATTGGTTGGGTGCTGGCTTTTCCCCTTCTTATCCACCTCGTCTCTCTGAGGAATAGATGCTATTGTTATTTTAGAGGAGGCTGCAAAGCCCAGCAAATGGAAGCAGTAAGAGTTCACTGGAGATGTATTTAATCCACAGCCCAGCAGTTTCTATGGTCAGATACTTCAAAATCATACACGCAATAATTAGAATTTAAGATGCTTTCAGCTCTGCCTACAGCCAGGAGGCGCTTCTGCTGTGATTCTGACCTTACAGGGGAAGAAGTAACACACTGGGAAAGATTAGGCAAATTAAATTGATATACAGCATCCCTATGCCTAATAGTTAGATGGAGTGTATCCTAGGGAAAAAAATCTGTACCTGGTTAACAATACATCCAGCTAAATATTGGCATAAAATCCTTCCTTTGTGCGCTTCCCAGGAGCGTTATGGTTTGGTTTTTAGAGAACTGAATTCAGAGCGCCCTTGGGGGTAGAAAAGGTTTCCTCAAGGGGACCTCCCCAAACCACAACCATTTCTGAGGAGAGAGCATAATGGAAAACCCCTACTAATCCTATGTCACACGTGTCTGGGCATTGGGCTCATGCGTGAACTGAAGGAGGCTCGTGCTTGTAGGATCAATTGCAAAGGTAACACGGTGATGGAATACGCCGGTGTCTGAGCACAGCAACGCTGCGGTAACTCCAGCCCGTGTTTAGGCTGCCCTGCACTCCTGCGATTGTTTGTGATGGGAGATGAGAGGCTGCAGGAATGCTCTGGGGGAAAGAGCACATCTCATGGACCGGTCATGGAAGTGCTTGTGCCGATGGACACATTGAGGCAAAGAACGGAGAAGGACCAAAGATCAGACGTTCTCTTTTTTCCTTCAAGCTCAGGAAGGGCCATTTGGATTTTCATTATTAAAAAGCTGCGAAGGAAATATGTGGCATTTCTTGATATTTTAAATTGGCAATGATGAAATAAGTGGAAGATGAGAGTAGAGCTATGAGGTGAGGAGAGAGAACCTAACAGAAAAGACTGGATGTGTTCAGATAGTCTGTACGTAGTTGGAGGGAGGATTCCACCTCAAACATGCAAAGTTCCAATGGGCTGGAGGTGTCAGGGTGTAGAGGTCCATTTCTGATGGTTTGGACACTCAGCAGTGAACCTCAATTTCTTCCTCTGGCTCTGTTGTATGACCAACCCTGCCCTTCTGAACATTGATCTCATGACCCCAAAAGCTGGGCTTAGAGTCACTCTAGTTCAGGCTTTTATCATCTGAGTAGGAGCTGATGAGGTCAGAGTTGAGCACTGTGATTTTAAATGTCCAGGAATATCAAGGCAACTAAATCTAACAGGATTATGATGTTCCTGTAGGTCTTTTCTGACCACCAGTTCACAATTCAAGAAACAGAAACGTTCTTTAACATTCGAGGTCTTACGTGGTCTCCCCAGTAAGCTGATCTTCAGGACAGGGTCACTGAGGGCAGATGAAATAGGTCCAGCCTTACTCCTCTGTTGCCTTGTTGTACCCACAGCTCTGAAGGGACAGAATCAATCACGCGAGGAAACGGCTCAGACAAATGTTAAATGGATGTAGTCATTTAATTGCATTATAGCCTTTATTAAATAAAGGTACAGGAGAACATAAAGGCGGCCTGCTTCTATTTTTGATGCAGATATTATGCAAATGTATGTACCTGATTATGCCAATCTGGTGAACCCCCGCAGGTTTCTGAACGGTTTCCAAGCTGTCCCCCTCACTCGCTGTGCAATACTTGGTCCTTTTGTTCTGGTTCCTAAGCGGTCTCTGCTAGACCTCCGCTGCGTGTCCGTGTGTGCTCCCTCCCGCAAGCCGCGGGCTCAATCTGGCACTGGCTTTTCTGGCTGGTTGAAGAAAAGTGTGTTTCTGAGGTGAAAAATTTGCCTTTTAAATTTCTGTGTAGCTTAGACCAAGATTATAATTCATATCCAGGGCTGAATACCAAATGACCCTGTTATTCATTTCCACAAATATTCTGAAAGGCGAAGAGTGAGGCAAGGGAAAATACTGGCCTGAATCCAGTGCTGTTAGAACCCCAAATCAATGGCATTTATATGAAGGTTGGATTTGGCCTCCTCCATCTTTCACTTATAGCTTTAAGTTTAGCAGAATATAAATATTGCATGATGCCCCAGAGCTGCACCAGCCAATCTGCTCAAAGACGCATCTTTCCTTATTGAACAAGGCAAATATTGTAAAGTGAAGTCTCTGTAACAAAGACCTCATCTTCTGGAAAAACTCTTAGTAGCTGGTCTTGATACTGAGTGTTACAGGGAACTTGTGGAGACTAAAACTGGGAGGATAAACTCTCCAAATGTGGAAAAAAAGCAAAGCTCCTCTTTGGCAATAACGGAACAACCCGCAGTGGCCATTTACATGATAGATCATTAGTGAGAGTTTTCATCAAACTTAGTCCTTCTGGTTCCATGCTGACAGACCCGCGTATTATCCCAAGAATTTTCCAGAATAAAGAGAAGGAAATATGAACCTTATTGTAAAGGAGATGAACTCACTGGAAAATGTGCTAAAGATTTTTCAAGGATCTTGCAGTCGAACAAGATTTACTTTGACGTCTACTGTGAATTATGGTTTATTTCCACTCTGTGCGATGTGGTGGACAGTGTTGTGGAAACAACTCAGTTCTTAATCATGAGCTAATAATCTTTATATGTGACACCAAGAATGCTCCATCTCTGTGCCAGGTCAGACGCTGATGGTGACTCTTGTTGAAATGCTGAGCAATGTGATGCGTCCTTGCAAAACCTCATCCCACCATCAGTGCTTTTCCATGCCCGGAGCATTAACTAATGACCATCAAAATCTTTGCTCGTCTGATACCAATTGTTCACTCAGACATGAGTCCCAGGGAGGCGATGCAGCAAAATAGTGACCAAGCATGTGTTTAATTCCATTTTGGAATCGTTGCACTCTGGGATTTGAAATATTGAGATAAAACATATGGGTTTCAGCTGTGTCTCTGGGGATGCAAAGTTATAGTCCTTAGAATACATATTGTGTATAAAGCGCGGTTGTTATTTCTCCATTAGCACTGCCAGTGCTGGAGTTGGCTGTTAGCGTATCATTCTCCTGACACATCATTAATAAACAGGTAATTTCATACCCGATTTCCAGAGAGTGTCATGCTGAAAACCACCTGGGTTTCAGTTTTCATCAACATTTAAAATAATAATAATTAAAAGAAAAAGACGCGGACTGAAAAGTGGTGGTTGTATTTGAACTGGGACTGGTCTAATCGAATGACGGATCAATTGGATTTGAACAAGCGAACATACATGGTGGAAGGAGAAAAAGCGCAACTGGAACCTGTGTGCCCGGTTGTTCTGAAGGAGTTTTTGCAGCACTGGTGTCACACTTAGGAACCTTTTACTAAACAGCGATCTTACCCAAATCTTTGTTGCTTCAGTAGGATGTGCATTGATCACTTATGTCTTATCCCATGGATATGGAGAGCAATTTGTTCCCTTTCATAGTAGAATTTCTTGTGTTTGAAGACCTGATGTATGTTCCTTCCATCTTTGGCTGAATAACTCCAGTTCCTTCCACTTTCTTGTGTATCATTTCACGAAAACGCAGACTCACTAATCCCAATTAATTCTGCAATTGATCCTTTTCCAGAGGTGGTTACAGGAGTCTGCGTTTGCCAGCAGGTGTCACCAGAAGAGAACAATAACATCGACCTCTGGAACGCAGCCGCCTCTTGCAGGACCTGCAACTTCTGTCGCTGCACTTTTATATTGCACCCCATTGAAACTCATTTAGTCCATAATGATTTGTCACTATTTTAAAAAATAAGTATGTCCTGAAAGTAAGAGACCCCCCCCCAGCCAAAGGAAAACGCAGCAGGTCTGGAAAAGGAGGTTGGCAAAGTTGTGAGGAATTTAGTGCAATGGTTGCTGGCGGGTCGGGGTTGGGGATGGCACAGCCCGGGTCTGGGTGACCCGTCGCTCCCAGCACACGGAGAGTGGGGCAGCTCCTCTCCATCTCCTGCGTGGGGTTTGGAAGTTCTTCCATCTGTGTTCAGCACATCCAAGTGTTTGCACAACAGCGAAGGGAAACACAGATTTGTGTTACAGCCTCTAACTGAAATTTATTATGTTAATATCCATGATGTGAGGATCTCATCGTTTTACTTCTCCTCATCCTTAGCTTGGGGAGGGATTTCAGAGTCAAACCTCTCCCTGTCCCCCCAGTTTGCACACACCAGTGGGGACGAGTGTCCGTTCAAGTGCCGTATTCTGGTTGTCAGAAGGCAACGAAAACGGGGTGTTTTCCTCCCAAAGGTTCACACTGATGTTCCGCTGCGGGGCCGGGGCAGCAGTGCCTATGGGTAGCTCCGCAGAGGTTTTTAAGGCTGGTCACTTTTGTACAACCTGCATTGTATGAATTGGAACACGCTATTGAAAGGGGCTGGGAAAAATGTTTTGATTTTTCTTTTCTTGATTAAACCAGCAACCGCTGCATAAATTTTGGAAAGAAAACCTGCTGCAAACTGAGGGATTAGTATTTAGCTCTTTATCTAAATAGAGTCCATTCCCCCCGCATCCCCTCCCCAAAAGAAAATAACGTTGTTTGAAATTTCCAGGGAAGCTTAAGGCCTAAAGCATTGGGTGAGATGTAAATTTCTTAAAATATTTATCCATCCATAAGTGGCTACATATTTGACATTATTATAGGGTTTCTCAGTGTTCCATTTTATTAAAAAATATTTATTTGGTTTCTAAGATTACTGCTTCTCTAACCACAGAAAATTCAATTACCGAAAACTGCAGCTATCAAATTGGTTGAAAATAAATAGCCTTTTATCCAAACCTGGCATGGGCTGGTTTACTTTTAATACGTAGCCATAAAAAAAGAAGCTCTTTCCACAGAGAGCCGCTTGGTTACAGAGCAAGAAGCCAAGGAATACTTTGCATCATCAGGTTTTATTTAAAATAAGGTAGAGACTGGTTAGAAAATAAGTCATTATGAGACTAATTAGCTGTTCATTTTTCTCTTTTGTGTTAGCAAGTGACAGGTCTCAAGGTGTTTCCCTTGTTGTGATAAATAAGTCTTGTTGTCTGGTTCATCTGGGTGAACAGAAATGCAGGTAACAGTCCCCAATGGTTCTCGAAGTGCCCGTCTCCTACCTGGGGGGTTTACAACAGGGATTGTGTTTGCAAATGACAAATAACAGAAAATAGTGGTGGAAGAGCTGTTAGGGGTCACCCAGTCAACAGGTTCATTAATTGTTTTCCATCTTCTGTGGCATCAATTCCATCACATCTCCAGACACTGGATTGCAGAGGTTTATTAATGAAGTAGGTGTTTGAATGCAGATAAAGGCTTTAACATCCTTTGTGATGTCCGGGAGCTGGTACACCCGCGGGTTGGGTGAATATCTGCCTCAAACCTTCAACCACCATAATCTAATAACAATGCTTTAGCAAAGGGGAAACAGAACGGAGGGAACAAATTTTAAGAATGACTGTCACTTCAGCGCTTTGCAAATGGTCGGGGATAAAACTTCCCCTCTTTTGATTTGCGAAACAGCCACGTTGCTTTTCCAGTCTGTTTCTTTGCCTGCAAAGTCCCTTTCCGTGGTGTCTGAAGGCACCGTGTCTTTCAGCCGAGGTCCGAAGAGCATCAAAGGCTGGAATGTGAAACATCCCTGTCCTGTGGTACGGCCGGGCTGTGTGAACGGGTTCTGTTAGCGCAGCCCCTGCCCTCGCTGAGAGACGGACCTGCCCCCGTGCAGCGACCGCGGGCTCGGGCTGCACCGAGAGCTGCGGCCCAGCGCCACGATGAAAGCTGCCAGATCAAAGCTGGGTCACAAGCGAAGGGAGATAACGCCACGGGCACGTGGGCTCTCAAAAATGCTGCTTTTAAAGGGAGATTTGCCTTTTTGCTTAGAGAATGAATATCCATTGCGCAAAGGTAAACCTGACGGGGAGTTAAAGGGCTGAGGAGGTTTTTCTAAGCGAAACAGAAACATGTCAGTATTTAAAAAGAATCTCAGGTTTTACTGCTTTGGAAAGACGTTCTAAATTCCCTAGAAGATCTGTGGGAAAATTCGTGAAGTGCTGAGATGGGTAAAACTATTTCAGTATCTCCCGCTGGGCGCACTGAGGGCATCACAGTTACAACCGTTTCCTCGAAAACTGGAAGCACTTTGTAGTTCCTATTTACTGAGTTTTCATGCTTGGAAAACGTGTGGGAGGAGGATTTACCTGGACGTCTCAGAGCACACGGGTCAGGACAGCAACCCAGACCTTCCCGAGCTATCCCCTTTCATTTTCCCATCCCTCGGTCTTTGCAGCTGCTAAATAGAGATATTGCGAAGGGTTTTGTTGCAACGTTTAGTAAAATTAAATAATGCTTGGAAAGGGCTTTGAGAAGATTTTGTGAGGAAAGGACTCACTTAGGCTTGAAGAATAGTTGGCTGGTTTTCCGTCTGTGTGGTTTTGCAGGTCTGTACACACATGTCCCGTTGTACACAAAAGCCGCTTATTTTTTCAAGGCAGTTGGTGAGCGTATTAAATGACATCAAGTCATCCAGAGAGATTTCTTCAGCCAAAATGGCAGGAGAGAAAAGAGGCTGGGAACCTGCACTTTAATCTCTCTTCTGATGTGATTTCCCAATTGCATCGGGAGGCAAAGTCTCCAGAGCTTGAAGTCTGATTATGCCATAAGATAACACACCAGCGGTTATGGCACAGTCTGCTCTCCAGGAGACCTTTTTCCAGCTCCTGTTGTCTCCTTCAGAGTCTGCGATGCTGTTGAAATGTATTTTATGGATAAAACGGAGTTCAGGTACCTGTAACGGATCCTGCGCCCAAGGCCCGTAGAGCAGTAGTGTTGCCATCAGTTGTCAGCACGTAAAACCCGGGCTTACCTTCCTTATTTTTTCTGTTGTTTTTTTGACATTGTCCTTTTTTCATCCTTCTTAAAGTGATGGCACGAGGCAAACTAAAGGAGTTGAAATTACAGGAGCAGCTCCGCAGACTTCTTTAGCATACGACAATAAAAGGGTGTTGCAATGTTCTGTTGACCTGTGTTGGTGCGCACAGGGGTGTCCCCGCTGCCGTTTCCTCCCAGCCTGAAAAGCAATAAAATCCAGCACACCCTGCTGTGGTAACTTATCACTTGCAGCAAAAAACTCCCTGGAAGTGTGTTGATCTAAAAGGCTTTGCATATTTACCTATATTTTGAATGTCTGCTTCTAGATAACGTTGCTTTGCTCATTTTAAAAGCTCTGCCTTGAATAAAGAGCTCCTTTGGAAGCTTTTAAACTGTGGGTTAGTACTTAATGTTGCCTCGGTAGCAGATATCCTTCAGGTTGCTGTATTCATTGCGATGCATACAAACACCACATTGACTATGGTCCTGGTTTATATTCTCACTAAATCAAGGTAAAGGTTGTTTTAAAGCCCAATTCATATTAAAACTTTTCCTGTGGGTGCGAAGTGATTTGGACACGGGCACAGAACCCTCCAGCCCGGCAGCGTGGGGTGGGACAGGAGTTAGAAACAGTCGAGAGGACCCTTTGGTGATGGATGCCGGGTTGTAATTCATGTCAGAAGAGCCCAAACTGTCACACCCTGCTTGTCGCAGATTTATGGATCCCCTATGTTGTTAATGCTTATGGATCTCTTGCTGAACACAACCCCTCTTGATTTCTGGTGTTTTTCATGATCAAGGACTGTTACAGTTCTGAATGTCCCTGGGATGTCTTGAGGTTTTCCTCAGAAGGTGCATTGATGGAACAGTTGGTAGGGTGCTCATGAAGTAATATATTTTCTGTGTATATCTTAACAAGTTTCTGAGATGCGCTTTCATTTAATATATACTGAATGATCTATGCTTTAAAATAACCAGCTGATGAATGTGTATCCTGAAGGACCATTTGTTTGTCATCACTATTACCTGAAATGCACAGAACGCTCACTTCAAAATATTTACAACACTGTATCTTGAATTTGCTCACAAGTGAAGTTTTATGGAGTTGTACCTGTATGCCTGCAGCTGTAGAAGATTTAGACTTATATGAAAATAAAGTATAGCAAGATTTTAATCTCCTGTACATCACGATGTGACAACCAGCTCTCCGCTCCTCCTTCCTCTTAATATTTTTCCCAATCTGAAGTGATGATCTTAATGACAGTGAAGGCTGCAGATGTTGGATCAGCAGCTGCCGCGGTGGGTTCAGATCTTTCCTCCCACACCCCATTTGGGCAGCAGCTTCTCTTTTGGGTCTAACTCTGGGGGGATTTGTGTCTGTGGCAGAAAACAGCTAATTTCTGAGTGCTGCCATAAACTGTACTCTTGTAAACATGGCCTGCAAAATGAAGGATTTTCATTATTCCTATAAAATTTCACATGCGATATTGCATTTCTGCATTCTTGGGCTGGACAAAGCCCTGAGGTGTCTGGAGCTGCAGACTTGCCAAAAACATCGACATTACAAATTCAACGTCTCGTTTTTACCTGAATGTCACCCGCTGAAGGGAACGTCGGTAGCTCTAGTTTTCATTTTAGGAGACATCTGAATTGTTTTAACTTTTGACTTCGCCACTGCTGGTGGAAAGATGTGAAAGTCTGGCTGGTCCGTTCAGCTTTGGGATGTGAGCTCTGCCATGGGTGGAGAAGCTCCGTGACCCGTTGGTGGTGAATTGGGCACCTCCCCATGGGAACACCCCTGGTCCTGTGGCCTGGGGAGATGCGCTACAAGATTCTGAGTGATTCTTGTCATTTCTTGAGGAGCACAGAGAGCAAAGAGCCTTCAGAACAAGTGCATCCCGGAGCAGAGACCCGCGAAGGGAACCGATGGTGCCCAAACCACAGCGGGTACAACTTGGCCAGGCTCCAGACCTCAAACATCCCTCATTTAAGGGTTATCCAGATACAGCTTGTTAGGTTTGCTCATTATAGAAATTAGAGGCTAACAACAGTGTTTAGATACTGGTTTGAGTACTGGTAAAGACCATGGCATTCAGAGGTATTTGGACCACAGGTGTTAATTTTAATCTGTTTTTAGAAAGGCATGATTATTGCTGGCACAGCTATTTAGTTTTAAAAGTTTTAATTACTTGAGAACAAACTGTTTTATACAATTCCCATAGCAGCTAAGCTACACTTTCAAAGCCAAATACTCTGGCAAGTGACAAGATTACATAGTCTTTAGTGAAAGCAGAAAAAGGTACATGCACAGAGCACTTGAGGAAAGGCTGAAGTTGTGGTCCGGTGTCCATTCTGTCAGTCACTAGCAACTCATGTAGAATTTCATTTGAAAATCTGTATTTTAGGTACAAATTAGGAGGTTTTATTGCCGCCTTAAAGTGCGTGCAGATTATTTGACTTTCAAGTCACGTCATACCCAGCCAAGTCCAGTGTCGTTTTACAGGCATGAAAACATGGAAACTCTATTCTCTAGTTCCTTATTATAGGATTGAGTCTGTTGTTTATTGATAGTTTTATTTTAATTTACTGAAAGCAGAAATGGGGCTGAATGCATTGCGTGAGCTATTTGTGCAGTATGTTACTTCTTCAGTGTTTGTCTTAGTGTGAAGTTAGATAAAGAACTTGTACTATATGATTTAAATGGATGGATAGATGAGAAACCAGCTGTAGCATCTAAGCTAATAATTCATAATTAATAGGCTTTTCACATTTCTGAGTCTGGCAATATTCTCAGAGCAGCTGAAAATGTTCATCCTAATTTTCTTTGTTCAATATTCAGTTTTATGTTGAATTTGATTAGACCTTCAGAAAAGTTCACTCATTTATGTTAAGACGAGCCTACAGTTTTAATGTTGCCAGAATGATGGGGCGAATCGATTAAAATATGTATGAGGATGAATAATATTTGGATTACATCTTCTGCATTTTTCATGATGCTATCTGCAAAGCTTGGAGTGCAGCATTCAACTGGTTTGGAGTAAATCAAGGGACGTGGGTTGCTCAGAGCACAGATGGAGTTTCCAACCAGCAGTGAGGAGTTTTTGAATGCTAAATGATAGCGTATCGTACACAGAAATCAGCGACTGTAATGATGCTCAGTGCAATGCTATTGTTGGGATAGCACTGGTGTTTCAGCTCACAGGGTTTGTGTGAGACCTTTGTATTTCTGAAAGGTTTGAATGGGCACCAGCCATTGTCTCAAAGTCACAAACATTCCCGGTAGCCAGATCTAGATAATTCCCTTTGCAATAAGGCAAAGCAAGAAAATCAAATGTATATTGAAATCTGGTATTAACGCAACTGTTTCTCCAGGAATCTTACTGGAATGACTTTAAAAAATGACCCCCAAGGTGTGAATTAGCGGTGGGCTATTGCTTTCCTCTTCAAAGAGAAACATGGAGAAAAGGGAAACGAAACAAATGTAGGGATTCAAAAATAAATATCAGACTTAGAGCGAACTCTTAGAATTTGTTCGTCACAGTGCAAACCAGGATGCTTTGGTGTCTGTTTCCAGAGAACCTCACAATCAAATTTTCAGGATTTTTCATGGAAGTTTTCCAGCGCGGTGGTACAGAGGGGTATGTACACACAGGAGAGGAGGGAGCAGGAGTGATAAACTCCCTAATAAATCTGTCACTAGGAAAGACCCTTGAAAATACCACGGTCCTCAGCTTTCTCCAACTGCCACATCTCGTCTTTTAACAGTATAAATACCTGGGTTTAAAACTAGATTTCTCAACTGAAAATGTTAAATTTGCTGGCGTAAGATGCCAGCTTTTGACATCAGAATATAGGAGCATTCTATTAGATTTACAGTCTTGAAGTCCATAGTCCCTTAAAGATTAAACCTTCATTAAGTTTCCCCCCCTTTTTTTCCCCGTTTATTTCCTGCCTTTTGCTCACATCACGCTATAACTTTCATAAGCACTCTTGGTTTTAGTTCTTTAATAAAACCAGCTTTGGTGGAGGTTTCAAGGCACTTGAGATTCTCTAAGAACCTTTTGGAAATTCAGCCCTAACTCGGTAATTCAACCTTCCTTCCCTATCCCCTTGTCTCCCGTCATACATCTCCATTAAGACGCATCTAAAATAAGGCAGTCTATACTTTAAATAATTACATCAAGGGTTTGATTTTTCTTTCTCTCTTTTTTTTTGTCCCTCCATTGTTATGACTAGACAGAGGATCATACTGAGTACATTAGCCAGGCAGTGACTCAGGACACCTACTGCTTGGAATGCCATTGCGCTCTGAAAGGAGAGGGATAAACCCGTCTGTCCTCCAGCCCTGAACTCCACTACACAGTCATATTTCTGCCACAGAAATACTTTGCTGTCAGCTCCAGCAAGGCAGCGGTGGATAGCTGCGGTAGTTTGTTGTCAAAATGAAAAATGGTTCAGTGCAAAAGGTCTCATTGCTGGGATGCTAACAATCAAGGAACACTAAGTCAAGCATTTGACAAGGAACTTTGGTCTTGCTGTTAAATACCACTTAATATTGTCCTGCCCGATAATCCCTGCTGTTTAACAACTCTGCAATCATGGCTCAGCGATGGCATTATGCCTTTTCTGAAGGGAAAAACTAGGCCATATGTCATGCGTTTGCCTGCAGAAGAAAATACATGTCTCTTAATATCCAAGGAAAATATAGATGTTTCAAAAATAAGACAATTGCAAACACATTATGGTCTTGATTCTTTGGAGTGTGTGTCCAGAGCGGAGAGGAGCATGTCGGTTCCAGCTGTGGTTAGTTGTAGGTGAAAAGCTGAGTAACAGTCCTGCCCTCTAAAAAGCTTGTACGGATTGTGTGCAACCGAAGCGCAAATAAACGCGGCCCAGCCTTCATTCAGCAAAGGGAAACGGGAAGGTCTTGCTGTTACCGCCTTGGTCTCAACAGCTTCTGCCTTAGAAAGGGTTCTCTCAATGGATGGGTTGTCTTTTCCCATTAAGATTTGTTGCCTTCAGGCCACGACCCCTCATGTGTCCGTTTTCTACCTGGCCTCCCCGGATAAACCTCTGAGTTCTTTGGGTTTTCTTCTTGCCTTTCAATGCCTGTTCTCAAGTCATCCAGCCACCTCAGAGCCCTTTCTCCCTGTTGATGTGCCCTTTTGATGGTTGAGTTCTTTGTGCAAATAATATCCTTTGCTTTTGTGGGTTTAGTTCTATTTAATGCTGAACTTATAATTATGCATTATTAATTGGGGAGTGTATGATATGACAAGATTCTTCACAAAGGTGACAGCAGGTGTTGCAGACAATAGACCATCGACCTGAAAGCCAATAGGACATTTCTTCCTTTTAGTTTGGCTACAAGCCCAAGCAAGAAAAGTTAAATCGGCACAACTAAGCTTTGGTTTTGGTCATTTTTTTCTAGCAAGGAATTGTGTAGGCTAACGATGTAAATAATTTGCAATAACAACGTAGAAAATAGTGATCATGATTTTCAGGGAGTGAATTCTTGGAAGGGCAAGAAGCCCAAGCAGTTAAGGAAGAGCTTGGGGAAAAGAGCGGAGACCTGAAACAACTCAACCTCTCTTAGTGATGCTTCTGGGGAAAAGGGAGAGGAGCCGCAAGCTGAGCCCGGGGGCTTTTCTGAGTTCTTGCTGTTGCTCTGTCAGCGTGCTGTCAGGGCAGGCCTGCTTTGTATAGCATTCTGTTTACATATAGACCCAAATGGGCTAAATAACCATGTAGAAAGGCAAAGAAATTGTGGAAGAGATGGCTGATGGCAAATATTTTTCTATGCTTGATGTGTCAGCAGGGTTCTGGCAGGTGCCCTTAGAAAAATACAGCCCGCATTTCTGTGCATTCAACACCCCCTTTGGGAGACGCTGTTTCCTCAGGCTGCCCTTTGGGTTATGTTCAACACCTGAGGTGTCCAAAGCAAAATACAACAACTGTTTGAGGGGAGAGAAGGTACAAAGTTTTGTGTAGATGACATTTTGATCTGGGAAAACCAGTAGAGGAACTAGTCGGCGGTTCCAAGCAGCCTTGGAAAAACCAGGAGTTGGGCTAAAAGCTAAACCAACAGTAGAAGTCAGTTCTGTGGAATGGAAATAACATACCTGGGAGAGGAATGTGTAGGGCGAGGGGAAGTGTGGAGCACACCAAGCTGGAGCTGTGTTGGCCCTGCTGGGTGAAGGAGGAGTCGAAGTTTGCTGAAGTGTAGAGAAATCTCTGCCTGACACTCTTCTTGTCACCAGGTGGACATTCCAGAGTGCTGCCCATTGATCAGGATTTTAGACACAGTGAAAATACACCACATAACACCAAATGTATATGTGCAGTTCCTGTGTTAGGAATTAGCAAATCCCTTGACTAGATCGGCCAGGTGTGTATCCCTAATATTCAGCTGCTGTGACCTGCTGTGGAATATACTTGCTTTGAATCTAGAAACCGATTCCCAGAAATGACAGGAGAGATCGTTCTGTTCTGTTTGTTTCTCAGCGTTTATCTTGGTAAAACAGTTTTCAATGGCTTTATTGAGGAGGGGGGAAAAAAATTCAAAGAGCATTTCAAATCTGCGAAGTCTCAGTCTGGAGAAGTGGCTACTTTTAAAATTACCAAAATATTGGGCAAGATTAAGGTCTCGTATAATCCCTTCTGTCTTTGTGAGGTCACTCCCATGTATAAAAAAAATGGGGAGACCTCTGTCATTATTGCTATTTGTAGTTATTGCAGCTCTCCTTATAAAGACATTGCCTATTGTCATCATTTTAGATACATATTCCAAACCTAAGGTAAAGAAAATCATGTACTTATGTCCCTGTAAATGGAAAACTAGGGTGGTTTGACCCAGTTCTGCCACAGTAAAACTCCATTTGTTCTTTTAATCTAAGCTTTGAGCAAAGCAGCCCTTGGGCTTGCAATAGATGCGAACAGGGCTTATATAAAAAGGAAGCAAGTTAAAATAGTTTTCTCTTTGGAATTTGTCATGCTAGAGCATTAGATATCTCTGTTCTGGGAACAGAGTAAGCAGTGAATCACCAATGAGTTCTTTTGCCATAAAAATAAATAAATCATTGAATGAATTTAAAAAAATGAAGGAACTGTCAGAATTTGTGGTTTCACTGTCATCTCTCCTGAAAATTGTTTTTTTCTTTTTTAGTTCTCTTAAGTAGGTGAAAGGGTATCGTATTCAGAGTGAAGAAAAGGCTAATCTTTACTGAACAGCTATTCCTATGCAATGCATACCTGGTTTTATATAGAGTTGGGGCTTGTGTTTGTTTGTTTGGTTTGCTCTTTGCAGTAATGCAATCCAAACCCATCGGCTCCACGGGAGCTCAGTTCTGCTTCAAGTATCCTTAACTTTATGAGTTAGGCAGCGCTTGCCTTGTTCCATAGCCCCTGAGGGATGCCTTTAAATGGCTCTGTCAGTTTATTACTGCAACTCTGCAAGGAAGCGATAGTCTGCCAGACTGAACAAAAGAGCAGATATTGTGTCAGATATGTCATATCTTGTCAAATGGCAAGTACATGGCTACTGGGATTGGGTTTCTGTTTGCTGTGGATATAAGCTGGTCTCAATTCTTAGGCAGGATTACTCACCCTCTTTACATTCAAGAGATGAAATGGAAAAGAAAATTGTTTCAAGATTTCCAGTGCTAGGAGTTGGCTCTTTGTGTTGGAAGCATCTTGGCCAGGTGACAAAAATGGAGGAATTGTCCCCAGGGTCTCACCTGAAAAAGGGTTTTGTCCAGTCTTGGTATTTTGGCATGTATGTATGCGGGAAGGAAATGACTAGAAAAGATAGAGACAGTCTTGAAACTGGACGTAGAGCTGGAAATACTCCGTATCAGCTGAACTGGGAACTGGGCGAGTAGCTGGTGTGTGACTGGAAGGGTTTTTCATGCAGCCTCGTTCTTCAGGTGAAACTCCTTCCAGCCTGGGAACTGGGCGATGATGGGATGGGATGGGGTGTCACAGCTTTAGACGCTACAAGTATTTCTGGTAAATCAGACGGGGCTGCCTGTCCTTTGTAGATCTGGATTCACCAGCCTTCCAATTACAGAGGGGCTGAAAGACAATAGTACAAACAAGACCGGTGGCATTTCTAGTGCTTTTTAGACACTGATTCCCTAAATAGCCACTTTCAACAGACAGGGAAGCACAGAAAAGCTCCGTAAATTGCAAAGTCAAAGCTCCAAAATTGCCTGTATGCCTACAGCTTACCTCGAAATGCCAATCACTGGAGAGCCCTACATTTAGAAGTAAGCCTGTTATTAAAAGGCATGGTGATGTTCTAGGAAAGCATAAATAACCATTACCATATTTTTACCATTTAGTCTCTAGAATGGCTGTTATATTAGGAGATCCAGGTTTATTAATGGAGCATACTTACCAGCCAGTTGAAATGTCTCACTCTGGATTAAAAAATGAAGTTTCCAGGATCACTCTGGATTTAAGCCAAAAGTTTTGCCTTTTGGGTTGGCGAGTCAAAGGCATTTAGAAGCTGTTCTAGTTGTTTCCTTCTCGTTTGTGTCATTAGCTATGGAAACTAATGTTACTTAAGGAGGTCAGAGCGGTGCCCAGCCAGGATGCAGTGGAACTTTGTCCTCAATTATTCTTCATCAGCCTCTAATCTAATATAGCTTGCTCTTGAGGGATGCTTTGCAAAATTCTTGTGGTATAAGAATAAGACTACAAAATAGTTAGTAAATCAGAGATCTGGGCTCCTACCCTTAATTCTTTCATCTCCAACTATTCTGTCTTCTAATTTTCCTCTAAAGAAGCAAAGAAATGCCTTATAATATACCCCATCAATAAAAAAATCAAACCTGATTTCTAGATCATTCTGAATTCCTCTCCTTGGGCAGTTCACTGTACTACTTTACCATCTGGCCAACTGAGTTAAGGAGAAACATTCAGCTCAATTTTAGTAATCAGTTTTTCAACTGCAAGTGATTGGATCTTTCTCAAAAATGATAGGAAAACCCAAAAGTTAGCTGGGATCACATTCACAGCAATGTGGTTGGGAAGGAACAACTTTCTCCTGTCGTCTTTTTAAAGCTGTGGCACTCTAATGGTTGCTCTGAGTTCTGTACCTCAACTATCTCTTCTCAACCAGATATTCAGGACTAGATATGAAATGAAGCACAATGTTTTGGGCCCATTGCAGTTGTGGGAGATTGTAAGAAGGTTGAGTCACCCAAATCACTCTGCACCTTGGGGTTTTCCTTTACTTCACCAACAAATATAAACCTTATTATCCTGAGCTGCTTCCTGAACTGGCTCCTTTCCAGGGTTTTTCCTTGCCAAAATATTTGGCTGACTGTGGAGACATTCTCCATATTTTAACTTCCTAAATGGAAGTTAATGGGACCCACCTGGTCTGGTTTGGAGATGAGTCAGCAGAAGGGTCCAGCGTATTTAGAAAGAGTCCCTGAAAGTCACATCTAATAGAGACCTGAAGCCAATGAAGACCAAAAGCCAGGATTTACATCACTGAGGTTAAAACTGCATTTGCTTCAGTGCTGTGGTAGTGACTGCACTTCAGTATTTTTTCCTGGGTTTTTATTAGAGTATTTGTCCAGAAATATACTATTTCAAGTCTCAATTGCATTTGTGGTGGCAACAACTTGAGTGGGCAGTTTTGTGTCATCTTTCGTGCTTCATCTCCCATGCAACACTTGAGTGAGCAAAGACCCTGAGCTCGAGGCATCTTTGCTGGTCGTGTCACACAATGGTCTGAGCTGTAATGGAAATACAGTTAATACTTATAATTTCTTCCTCTTCTCGTCCTGCCAGATGAAATTGCTGCTGCTGGCAGCAGTTCTTCAAGACAGGTTTTAGCACCTCTTTGGTGGGTTTCAGAGCCTGTTCTAGGCTGGGGATAAGCCAGGCCAGTGTTACCTAAGCCTTGCAGATGCTTCTTTCCACAGTCAGGGTGTTCATCGCTCTCAGTCTTTCTGTCCCACTGATAACAAGGTTATTCCCACCTGTAGGAAAGACATGTAGCTGGCATTTTTTTTTCGTTGCACAGATTGGCTTCACATACAGAGGCAAATATCTGATTTTGAGTCCAAATATATTTCTAAATGTAACTTATTTGTATGTGTGCACCACAGTAGTCAAAAATAAAGGCAAAACAAAGTCAACTTGCCTTTCTTAGCTGATGTTATGGCCAGTAATGACAACTAACTTCTTTGTCTCTTGCCGGAGAAACCAATCTAACCCTTCTCAGTACACATCAGTCATTCTGCTAAGTACCAAGATCCAAAGTGGCAATCTTTCATTTGTGCCCCTTCCTTTCTTCTCTCTGGTAACTGAAATGCTGAGGCTGAGCCAAGGCTGGATGAACCTCTTCAAATGTATATTTGTGGTTTTCAGAGAATTCCCTCCATCAACGTTCAATGTTTCTAAGGGAGAAGAAAAAACTGAGTTAGTAGTAAGATGCTCCCTTGGAGATGGTGATAGTTTCACCCCCAAATGAACTTCCCCAAGAGGATGAATTAAAAACTGTATGAAGTGGTTGATAACAGGTATGAAGGAATTTTCTATTCTACTCTAAAGCCAGTTCCAAAATCTAAACAGTTTGTCAGGGAAATGCGAAACTGAGCAAGAGAGCAGTATGGAATGGGGCTTCCCCGTCTGACCAGCAGGGTAATCTCTGGGTGTGCTGGGAGCGGCTGCCTCTACTATGGAGCCCTTAATTCCATGCAATGTAACCAGCCATCAATTAATTAGACTCAATCCATGTATGTGTAATGAGGCTAATCTTCAGTTTTGTCTTAACTGGAGATTCTCTTATTTTTTTTTTTTAAGGTTTGTGCTGAAATGAAAGATACTTTTGTGACCTTAATTTCAAGCTAGTAACATTTTCATTTTCACCTGGGACTGTTACAAAACTCCCGCCACAGCACGGTTATTGAGGCCAGCGTCACATACGTATTTCCAGACAAATCCTTGTTTCTAATTAAAATAAACAATGGATTCCTCAGAGCTATGAGATCTTCAATAAACCAAAGTTGAAAACGAGAGAGAGAAGATAATAGCTTAATTAATAGAATCTGGCGCCCTTCCAAAGTACACTATGTCAGTTGAAGTATGTGAGGTGGGGAAACTGGCATGTGAAAAACATCTCTCATGATGAGTCTTGCAAGAAAATGCCGGACACGCTTCAGCAAACAATGTCAGGTGTCTGGTCCCCGCCGCTGTGCAGCGTTTCCATTCTGTGTATGTGCACCATCCTGTACGTTGTCTCTTCCAAATGTAGCAGGATTTGAAATGAATTCTGGTAGATGCTCAGTTAAGAGTCTAATTAATCTCTTAGTGCTGCCTGACTGAGATGAAGGGGGAAGGAACCTCTTGAGAGCGTCTTTGGGGAGTGAAAGGGGCTGTGGTTGTGGTGGAGCCACCACCGCTGTCACTGCTTGGGGCACGTCGGGCTGAGCACCCACCAGCAAGGAGATGCTCTTGCCAAGAGGCTCAAAGCAAAAGGTGGCAGATCTACTTCCACCTTGCTTAGGTATCACCAAGGACTTCCAATGAAAATATTTTCCCTGTTAGACCACTTTCCACGTTTCCAAAGGCAAGAGAAGGGTGCGTTGTGCCAACAGCACCAGTGGTACAAGTAGCCAAGATTTTTCCTCTGAGAAGCAGACATGGGTCAAGTGTCAAAATATCCAAAATGCTCCACTTCTCTCTCCCTGCTTCTCCCCATGTAGATCTAATTTTGTTGGTTCTCACTACCCACCCAGGTGTAACTGGTGCTTCAAGAGCCGTATAGCCTGCAGACCTTGTTTCCTAGAAAATCCTTCTTATTCCTTTCTCCACTGTCTGTAGTGGGAAGTCAAGTCAGTCCAGTTTTGTTTCACACAAAGTCATGGCTTAGCTGGAAACTAAAATTGCATTGGTCTGGTTTTCAGTTTGGCCAATAATAGCCAGGTAATGCATTCACATTACAGAACCCTAAATTTAGACGTGGAAGGATCACAAGGCAGAACTTCAGCTGGGGAGAGGCCGTCACTCCCATCTCCCGCGTCAGGGCAGCGCTGGTCTGTCTGGCCCAGCTTGCAGACTGGAGATGTCAGATGGGCAGGTGGGTCCACCAAGGAGGGTGGAAATTTGGGTCATCTTGGAAACCAGAAGAGCCGTGTCTGCTTCTCATTCCACTGAGCTCTGCTTTAAGGAAGGTGTTTGTGAACGGGTATTTTGCTGGCCAAGCAAATGTAAATGAGCTTGTGACTTCCCTTGCATGTCTCTAGATATTGGTTTTTGTGGATGATTGTCACTTGTGCAGTGCAGGACAGTGTGATGGGGACTCAGGACAGTGGTTTTTGTGCTGGGGGTGGAAGGGCTGTGTGGATTTGGGAGTTAATCATTCTTCAATGGCACAACAAGGCACAGCAGAGCCAGGTGCGTCTGATTTCCCCAGGGCCTGATTATCTCATGATAACCACATCCTCTGAAGTTGACTTTCTGCTATGTTTTCCCAGGTTTTTGTACAAAGGAATGATTTAGGTAAACTGAATTGACCATAAAATTTACCAAGTGTATTCCCCTCCTCCTTTTTTTAAGAACATCGAGTAGCCAGTCTGCTCAGGGAGAGAGGTTTTCAAAATGAAATAACCCCATTTATATTTGTAATTTCAACCATCTCCACTGAAGCTTTATGGACGTGCAGCTCTGTGATCAGCCTTGGGTTTGCTGAGATCAAGCAGGGGTGAAGGAGTTGGGAAGGATCATAAAGCAAATGTCAAAATGAACAAAAAATACAGTTTGTACATAGCTTGAGTTGCTGACGCTTATTCCACTGATGTCTTCTTTAGATCACTTATGTAATTCTACAAAGCAAATTTCTGTAGGTGATTTAGATATGCTATTATTAGTAGTAACACTCATAGTCAAGTTATGGATTCCTCAGCTTGTGTAGCCAACCCTCCTTAATTATTAGTTTTACTTCAAAGCAAGTAGAAAAAACCCTCCCCCTGTGTACAGTCTCCATGCTAACAGGAGAGCCCAGACCCCTCTGTCTCGTAGGAAATGTGACATTGCAGCTAATGTGTCTAAAAATAAAAGGGAAGTGGAGGAGAAAGTGCCTGTTACCTGCAAGCTCAGCCGCACCCGGCGCATTCTTTACCTGCTGAGATCTTCTTGTGACGGGGCCAAGCTCCAGATTTCCAGCAGCTAAAGTGTCAGTCAAAAAGGGTAATTTCACCTCCAGTTCTTGCTCACCACCAGTAATGTCTCAGCAGTGACAGGAGCTGGATTGTTTCCCTTGGAAGGAGTTGGACTCAAAGCAGCGAACTGATTTTTTGGGGTTCTAATTCTACCTGTGGACATGAATTTTGGGACAGGTTATCGCTTCTGTTACCTTGAGCCACTTGGGCCACCCTGAGTGTCCAGTGACAGGATCTGCCCCGGCTGAGAAACTAAGAAGAACCTGTATTTCAGTAAACTCTCAACCCCTATAAAGTCACCCCAGTTCCTACATACATACACCGTTTTGCCTGCTAAGACCCTTGCTGGGAAATGGTGTTTTTCAACTGGATTCCACCCTGACAGAGCATGGAGGGCAAACCCCTGCAAATGGACCAGAGCTCTGAATATCCCACCCCATAAATCTCTGCTGCCCATAAACAACGAAGATCCTAATAATTCTAGATGGCATAGCCATACTGGCAGCTCGTGGTCCTTATAGTGCACGAGCCTTTCCAGTCGAAGTAGCAAGTTCTACAATGAGCTGAGAATTTTTGGAGGAAACATTTCCATTGTGAGTCATCAAACCACAACTTTCTACAGGAATGTATCCATCTTGACCAAAGCTTCCCAGGTCCAGGACAGCTCCTGGCGACTGGAACTCGGACACATCTCGAACAGGCAGAGGGAATATTTGAATTGGAATCCCCGAGGCCGCCAGGGAGAACTTTCACCACGGGGCTATTAAATGTTCTTGGGTGGATCTTTTTCTCTAAAAAATGTATTCCTAATGCAGAGCAAAGATGTTTTGAAATCTCAAGCTTTTGTGGGATGGGAAAACTGTCAGGCATCCTTGGATTTTATCCAGAACCTTTTTTCTCTCTTTTTTGCAGGAATATTTTTCTGAAGCGTCACTCTTCTTGCTTTAGACGTATTTTTAGCTAAAACTAAAAGCAGATGGAGGAGATTAGCTTTTGTATTTTTCTGAGGGAAACAGTGAAATCATCAAATTTTGCTTAGAATTAAATTTATGGAAACGGCTGCAAGAATTGATAAGAAGGAACTTGGATAACTTTGCCTGCTTTCAGTCTCCTGGAGCAAAATCAATGTCTTCACCATCAATATATTCTTTAAAAATCTACTCAAACAATTCCACTTGCTCTTGAACAAAACTTTCTCACTTAAAAATAATTGCAGCGCATTTTTCTTTTACCACTCAGCGCAAAAACCTGATCATCAAGGTATTTTAAAAAAAAATCAGTTAAAATTTTGGAATCGGATTTTGTCTTTAATATAACAGTATTAAAGTGCTTCTCTCTGAGGGGCTGTTTTCTGGATAAACAACCTCCAAACTCTAAACCCTGAGCATCCAGATTCTGGACTTGACCAAATTTTAATGCATTTTAATACACCATCTCTCCTCTTCACTGTGCACAAGCAAAATAAACATCAGGTGTCTGGGTATCTCCTTGCACAGGATGCCAACAGATGGCAATATTTTATTGTCATTACACACCGCAGTCCTTTACTCCCATGCATTGCGGAAAGTTTGCTTTTACTACTTTATTGTGTAACAAGGAGCTGATAAAGCTTGTGCCTGCCTAGTCCTAGAAATACCTCTCTGCTGTGATATGTCTATTTTTAATGGCTGTTGCAACTGTGTGTTGTACTATATGCCTCATTTGAGAAATGTACAGAAGTCTGGTACAAAAGCACTTGGATGTGATATGGTTCTGGTGATGATGTCTAAATAACACTGTTCCTATATAACGAAGGGAATCTTTCCCTTAGAAGGGTACGGATGTGCCTCAGGCAGCCCTGGGTTTCCATCCTCAGCATTCCCTTATCACAGTTATCCCCTCTCCTTTTGGATCAGACGTGCACCCATATGCACATTTACCGTGTGCCAGACAGAGACGTACCAGCTCAGCCGTGGTGCAAACCGGACCATTCGTGCAAATGAAACCACCTCTTCTATTTTCTGTTTGGCAAAGATTTTCTTCCTCCTTCCCAGCCTGCCCGTTCTGGGCTTCCCGTGTTCTACAGCTCGGATGCTGGGACAGTTTTCTGCCTCTCTGGGCAGGTTCGCTGGCTTTGGGGAGGCTGTTTGCACCTCGTGAGCCTCGGAGGTCTTTTTGCTGAAAATACGCCTTTTTCAGGCACACCTGGATGACCTTTACATTTGTCAATGCAGAAAGAAGGGTTGTCTCATGTCTCATGTCACACAAGCTGTGGAGGAAGATGGTGGTGGGGAATGAAGAAATGGAGTCCCCGTGCAGGGGATTTCTGAGCTGCTGGGGCACCAGCGTGCCGTCAGTTCTTCATGCAGTAAGAAAGTGGCCAGAAAAGCCACCTAAGAACAATTTTTGTAATACAACAATTGCCAGTTGCCCAGCTCAGGTTCATCGTAGCATGTTTGATGCTCTTGACAGGCTTTCTCCATTAAAGAAGATGAGCTAATGGGCATGATGAATACCTTGTCTGCACCCTCTTCCATTTGTGTATTTTAACAGCCATCATTGGTGCCATAATTTCTGAAATTTCAGCCAGTTTTCTAGTTTTATTTTCAGGTTTCTCTCGCTCTTATTTTTTTTCTTCCCCCCGCCCTTCATATTATCCAGGAAGAAGCAAAAGATCTTTGTACAATATCAAGCCGTGCAGAACACACCGGTGCCCCCGCAGCCCCCGGGCTCGGAGATGTCAGTGCCAGCAAACAGTCCCATGAGACACGGGACAGGAGGGCTGCTATTTCCGATGGATTTTCAGCCAAACATGCCAGTTTTGTCTGAAATGAACCTCCTCAGTCCCCGTTGGTCATTTTTTCCTCCTTGTTGTGAGCAAACGTTTGGCAGGGGAAGGAAAACAGATGGTCCTTAGCATATTGTCCTGTTTACTTGTTCTTAGTTCACTTTCTGAAGTAAATTGGTCTTTCCTTCTTTCTTTTTGGGCTGCGATCCACACATCTTTACAAAACTATAATGAATTTAATGAATATGCCTTTTCCCCTCCCATTATGATGACAATATTTGGAGCAGATATAAGCCGTGTCTTGTATCCTGTAACAATACACATCAGCTTTGACCTCTGCAGTGAAGGCGAGACTCAGCAGCAAATCAACAGGCGATAAAAATGAGACCACCAGAAAACCAACTACCATTTATTTCTTTTTAAAAGTGCTTCTTTCTTTCTTTCTTTCCCCCAGCAGACTTTCCCCGTGTTGAAAGGGATCCCCTGGTCACAAGTCAGCGGGCGAGGTTGTCGAAAGCTTTGACAGTCAGTCAAGTGGAACATTACAACACATGGTAGCAGCACGTACCGATGGAGAGTCCCTGCGCTGCGTGGACCTCCCTCCAAGACCAACCTCAGATTGTTCTTCATCCAGGCCCCCTCTAGGCATTCAGATCCCTAATTCCGCTAGTCCCGACGTTGCCTGGGTCCCTAGGTTGCCCTTTTCCATAGGTATTGCTAAAGCAAATAGCACACATTATTTACTAGGTGCGACGCTTTAAATCATATTAATCTAGCCAATAAAGTATTTATGGCCAATAAAAATTCCACGGTGGCGTAGCTGATTCGTAAGGAGAAGGAAGGACGGACTCAGGCTCTGCCCCAGACAGACTGTCCCAAGGGGCAGCAAGAGGAGACGGCACCATGAGGCTCAGATGGTCCATGCACCATGGATGGCAGGAGACAGGGGCACATTAGAGTGCTCTGACATTTCTGTTTGCCAGTTTTGACTTGTGAGCAGCAAAAACACATCAGTCATTATGTTGAGGATTTGGCTATGGTGGCCAAACCTCAACACCTCTCCTCTGAAGTTTTTCACAGCACTTATCTTTGCATTCTATCGGTGACTCCAGGGAGGACTTACCTCTTTTGTTGCTGGTACTGGCCTCGTATGGCATCTGGTGTGATTCTTCATCTGTTTGGCTGCTAGTGAATATGGCAGGCTGGGTACCACAGCTAGGTCTTGGAGAATAGTGGAAAGCCAGGTTAAATATAATGTGTGTGAGATTCAGACCTTCGCAGGACCTTGATTTTTTGATAGATGTCACTATTGAAGTTCTTCTGGCTGTTATGTATAAGTGATCACCTTAAGCCTAAAGGGCAACTCAGTAGCTTATTGCTTTGAGAATCTCAGACTTTTCAGCAAATTATGGATGAGTCTGATCTTCCTCTTTTATTGAAGTCAGAAATAAAGAATGAGCCAGTTCAAACGGAAGTCACCCCCTTTATGTATTAGCTCACTAGAGTACATAGCAGGAAAATTAGGCGACCTAATTGCCTAGGCTGATTGACATGTGGGAGTCCTGTGAGTCAATGGGTGTTTCTGAGACTTTTTGGAGACTCCTGGTGTTACTGACAGGTATCCGTGGTGCCACTGCCCAGGGATGTGGGTACGCACTTGCTATTTTTAGGTGGAACACAGAGGAAGAGGAGAAGGTAAGAGACATGAACTCATGGAACAGTTTATGAATTGTCTCTGACATTATGTTGCCTAGTCAAATTTATTTCTGAGCCCGTACTAGTTTTGCCAGCATCTTTCCATGTTGCCATCCAAATTAACATTCTCCCTCTTTTGAGGTTAACGAGTTAGTGTTGTTGAATGCCGTTCTACAACAATGACAGCAGAAATGGGAGGAGAGAGGAGAGGCACACTCACTGCAAAGACAAACATATGAGCTTTTTTGTTTGCTTACTTCTGGTTTTTTTCCATGCTAATTCTTTGGTGACTTTCCATTTGACATCTTGTGCAGCTCTGACGGGAGATTGCTCCAGCAGAGCTTGTGCCCGTAACACCACCACCCTTTAGAACAACAAACCCATCGGTACGTGTCATTCTAAAAGCCGTGACATGGCATGACATAAAGCTGAAGGAGGCACCACCCAGAGCCAGCGCAGGCGGGTTGTGGCACTGGTGTTACCGGTGATCCGTAGGTCCGGTCCCTCCACTGGATAAACTGCATCACTTTGAACCAACAGGTTTGACCCTGGGGAAGCCTCGACTCCTCACGCTCTCCTGCCGTACAGACCACTTCAAATGGCAGAAAAACCAGCTAGGTTGATCGGTCAGGTTTCTTTTGAAATGAAAGGGTTTCAGAGCACGCTGGGAATGCAGACGTCCAGCCCTTGGATGGGCAGCGTGTCCAGCTCCTGTTCCCCTGCTCTTTGGAAGAAAGGAAGCCTGGGGCAAAGAGATGAATTTTCCATTCCTTTCTGAAAGAATTAGGATTCGTTGTAGTCGTTCTTGTCAGACCTGGTCTACAATGAGACAGAGACCTGTTCTCTGTCCGGTTGTGCCGTTGGCCTTTTAGCCGGCTGGGTTTGCAGTTCTGGTTTGTGTTCCTGTGCAGAAGCGCTTGCAGCTGATGGCTGAAAGCAAAGAAACAAAACTTCCCGTGAGCACCAAGTATTGCAGAAGTTGGTGTGTGTCTATGTACGTGCGTGCATGCGTTTATCAGCGTCCGCATATATACTTTGTTTTTTTTTAATCATTTTATATGCAGGCAAAGGATCTTATACTTCATATGTTCTTGCATTGTATGATGTGATGGAAATTAACACCTTAATATATATATATATATATATATGAGAACCAGCTCCAATTAGGGTTTTTTTCTTTGACTGTGTTTCCTGCTCCTTATGACTAAGTGTGGGTAATTACCTTGGCTCACTTTTTCCGCTCCACCCATGCTCACAGAAAACCTGGTGCAAGTTTGCTTGATATTTTACTTCTTTTCTCCTTCACTTCTTCTTTTTTTTTTTTTTTTTTTGGTAGCTTTGTTAATTAAAAGGTTTGCAAATTGTTTTATGTGATAATTATTTTTATTCTGGTTTAGCAACATAAAAGTAGAGACTTGAAATGCTTTAAAGGAGAAGTCTAGCTGCCCAGCACTATTTTTTTGCTTAATAAATTACAAAAAATTTATTCTCCTAAAAGCTTATCAAGAACATCCTCATATAAAAAGGATCAGAGCAAATAATAACAGAAAACTGGGTTGTTCGCTTGTGAAAGGGTTCCTTTCTTGCCACTTGTTTTGTTTCGGTTTGGTCCAAACTCTGCAGCATTCTGGACCTTGTCAGCTTTGTTATGATTGAAACACAAGGCCTACAAATCTACATCATTTTCCCAGAACAGCTTTGCTAGAGGGGAAAAACCCTCTCACCAGAGATTTTCCAGATCCCCATTGTATAACGCACCCAAACCACCATCTCTGCGACTCCTTTGTGCTTGGGCAGAACTGCCCTCAGCAGAAAACGGGGCATGCAAAGAGCACTAAAGGTTTTCTTGCTGTACCATCAGGTGGGTGTTTCCCCCGCTCTCCTCGAGGATGCGCTGGGAGCAGAAAACATGGATTAATCATTTCTTCTGCCGTTCTTCCTTCCACAAATGTCACTGTCTTTCAAAGCATCGTCACGATCTTTGCCATTCCTGCTTCCCACACGGTGCCATTGCTCGGGGAGCCACGGCCGGTCGGCAGGTTACAGCTTATTAAACACAGAGCTGGCATCAAATGCATCACTTGGTCCAACTGCTGGCAAATCTTGGCCATCACAGCAAGTGTTTGGGCACAGGGAAAGCATCATCCCCATGTATCTCCTGCTTCAGAAGAACTTGTCTCAAATGCTTCCTTTCTCGTTGGCTCACAGTATCACAGTATGTTTGGGATTGGAAGGGACCTCAAAAGCTCATCCAGTCCAATCCCCCTGCTGGAGCAGGAACGCCCAGTTGAGGTCGCACAGGAACATGTCCAGGCGGGTTTGAATGTCTCCAGAGAAGGAGACTCCACAACCCCCCTGGGCAGCCTGTTCCAGTGTCTGTCACCCTCACTGAGAAGAAGTTTCTTCTCAAATTTAAGTGGAACTTCTTGTGTTTCAGCTTGATCCCATTACCCCTTGTCCTATCATTGTTGGCCACCGAGAAGAGCCTGGCTCACCCTTTATATATTTATAAACATTAATGAGGTCCCCCCTTAGTCTCCTCTTCTCCAAACTAAAGAGCCCCAGCTCCCTCAGCCTTTCTTCATAAGGGAGATGCTCCACTCCCTTAATCATCTTTGTTGCCCTACGCGGGACCCTCTCCAGCAGTTCCCTGTCCTTCTGGAACTGAGGGGCCCAGAACTGGACACAATATTCCAGATGGGGGTCTCACCAGGGCGGAGTAGAGGGGAAGGAGAACCTCTCTCGATCTACTAGCCACCCCCCTTCTAATACACCCCAGGATGCCATTGGCCTTTCTGGCCACAAGGGCCCAGTGCTGGCTCATGGTCATCCTGTTGTCCACCAGGACCTGCAGGTCCCTTTCCTCTACACTGCTCCCTTCTTTTTGTCTTGTTTTCACCCATGGAAATGAACAGAAACTCCCAGGAGGAAACGTGTTCTCAAGGCAAAAGCTTTTTCAATTGATCTCAATGCCATTTTCTTCACTCTAGACCCAGACCTTTGGAATATACATTTTCCCACCTTTTAGAGAAAATCAGGCAAAATGCAGCAGTAAATTATCAGATAATACCCTTCATTCATATAACATTTCACACATAAATAGCAAAAAATATAAACATTGACCTCCATGGATCAAATGAAATGGGTCTCCCAGGCATTTTCACCTCACCTCAGAAACATCCATAACTTTTTTTTTCTCTAATAAATGTATTCTAACTGCTTAAAGGATTTAGTGTTTGGGTCTGAAGAGAGGCTTATTCTCTTCTGCTCAATGCCTAAACAGCTCTTCTTTTGGCTTCTAGAAGACTTAGAGATTTTAAATGTTTTTCAAAGGATGCTGGTGGTATTAAGTTTATAAACTGAATTATCCCTCTCGTGGTAGGAGGCACGCAGGGCTGGCTGCTGCCTGGGGGGCAGGAATATTGTGCTCCAAACGAGCTAATGAGGAAGGACAGAATATTCAGCGAGGTTTTGGGGTTTGGTGCATTTTTTGGTGCGCTATGAGTGAAGAAGCATCTTTATATGATGATTTCTCACTTTCACTGTTTCCAAATGTTTCTTTGTGAGCTTTCTGTCACAGACGTGGTGGCTTTCTACATATGCATGAATGTATGTCTGTATGTATGTCTGTACATACGCGTGCCTTCCTTTCCCTATACGCTTGCCTGTGACCCTGCAGCACAAGTAGGGAACTTACCCAGGGCCAGAAAGAAACGCAGCATCAAAGCAAAATTATGCAGATCCTCACCATGAGTAATTAACAGATGACATTTTTGACAAGTGCAAACGCATAATTTCCAGGAGGAATAGTCTGATGGTTTTCTGCAATTAATTATCAAGCACAAGTTATAACAAAACAAAGAGGAAAAATACCATGTCCCAAACATAACTTGGACTTCCATAGCAGGATTTTTAGACATTTTAATTTGCAAACAATGACTGACTGGAGAAGCAATTTGGTGTTTACCTTCCTTCTTGTTACAAACGTTCATGCTTCTTCAAAGCATAACCCTTTCAACGTCTTTCTTTTGCAACCTTGAAATGCTGGCACCTTTCTTAATTAAAAATTATAACATGCAAATGCGTTAGAGGATTAGCCAGAAAGGAGGAGGCAGCCGGTAGAGTGTTGAGCTGAGATTGCGGGGTTCTGTTCTTCTCCACAGCTTTGCCACCTGGGTGGAGAGAAGAGTGGGGAGTCCTCAGCACCTTGCAGGATCCAACCCCAATGTCTGCAGGCGACGGTGCTTGAGTGAGCTTGTGGGTTTTCCTGAATGACGTTTGGCTGTCAGCTTTTCTGCTGCAGTCAGCAGGGACTTGTTTTGTCTTGCCTTCCGCCAAAATAATTCCCACAGACTGAGCAACCAGTAAGGTTCAGGTACAGGTTACAGACTTCCAGTCATCCAGAAAATCGACAATCGCAACGGGAGATGGGTTTGACCGTGTCTCTTGGAGAATGTTTTTCCTCATGCATGAGGTGTTATGTAGACATCTTCGAGCAAAAATATCAGATGCTTTTGTTGTGCCCCTTCCCTTGCTGTGTCAGAGGAACCTGCCAGATCCAAGGGAGAGCTGACCGGTGCGTTTGGTGCTGCAGATGCCGTGTGCACAATGAGCTGGATGAACGGGGGGACAAGCAAAAGAGCCCGAAAACAGAGGCTTAGGGATGAAAGTGGAAAGAGGATAGATGCTTGTTCTGGTGATCGCAGACAAAACCCTCATATTTCTATCCCCTGTTTTTCTAATGCTTCCCGCCAGTTCCTGGTGGCCGTTCACTGGAGAGAAAAAAAGTGGGGAGAACACAACTGTAGGTTGGAATTCGATTCCATAAAAGAACAGCGATGGCGTTAGTTATGTAAAGGCAAAGTGCTGTTCTGTTTTAGCTTCCACTCACCCAAAGCCTAAAGGAGGAGATCGCCGTTGTCATTCATTATTCATGTCAGTGAAAAGTAGTTTTTCTGAAAGAGAAATGTCACTTCGGAGTTCATCCCTTGCTGCTGCTGCCCGTTGTGTGCAGTGCCTCAGTCCTGTAATAATGGGGAACATATTCTAGGCTCTGCCACTCTATGCCTCAGCGTGTCCTATGTGTTTTCCTTCCTCTTTGTCTGCTCCAAGTTTTGTTGCATTGCAAGGAAAAATACCGATCACCATGAGATACAGAAGTGAATCCCAGGCCTATATCTCATTTGACTGTGTCACTGAGAATTCTCCTGGCACCGTAAGACTCCGTCTTTGCCTGCGTAAGTTCTGGGAACGAGGTTTAGCAAAGAACAGCTTAGAGCATGAGTTGCACCATAAATAATTGTTCAAGCTTTAGTGCTTTGTTGAATCAGGATGTGGAAAGTCATCTGATAGAGGATAAAAACCGGCTTTTAAACAAAGGTTTGTTGAGGGAGGTTCATTCACGAAGAGCAAACACAATTCTTCTGCAGAATGGAGTATGGTTATTCTATTTCTGAATAAATGAGCATCTCTAGGGATAAGTCACCCACAAAGAGCAACGCTGAACATGTAGTCTTCACTACCAAGCTGATTGTGTAACTCAGAGCGGCCTTATCTCCCTGTCCGATCAGTGTATGATGCTGCAAGGTAGCAAATGGGGCTCGTTTTTGCTCATTCTCCTGTCCAGACCTGCCGCTTTTTGCTCTGTGGCGTATAATGAATGTCAGGAGAAAATATTTTTCAGGGAGGAGAATACTTAACCCCAGCAATTGCTGTTGATGCTGTGAACGGCTCCAAAAAGGGGGTCACCTTCAAACACGTTGCCGCTCAGTAGGTGGCCAAGGAAAAGTGCGGTTTGTTGTCAGGGAGAGGAGCAAAGCTGAGCCCTGATCGGGAGCCAAATGTTGCTGCTTTGGAAGCCCTGATGTGTCATTTTTCTATGATGCACATGGCAGAAGAAAAGCAACTCATGCAAGGACTAGAGGGTTTATTCTAAAAGGTCAGGACCCTGCCAGATGGCATCATGTACCAAAGCCAGTGTTACCCCAGGGGGCCTTCCTGTGACATATAATATTGTATCTCATATAATGTTTTCACCTTTAAATGCAAGCCCAGATGAGGGCCGGTCTCCAGAAGAGTCCATGTGGTTTTCCTTGAGCAATTTTCATCTGGCCGGAGCATCTGGCGATTGCTCAGGTCCCTTTTGAGTGACTGGGATCATATCAGGCAGAATACATTGGGGTCATGGTGCCAGGTGACATGGTGAAAAACCAGAATTGTTATTAGGAGAAATCACTAAACATCAGGTTTGCCTCAGTCTGACCAAGATGGCTGGGAGTTTGAAGGACAGCATGGAAATGTCACCTCTGAGCCAAGAGAAGTACTAAAATTAGAGTAGGAGGAATCTAGTAACTCGTGACAGGGTAATATCTGAAGTCAATCATGATTAAGAACTCCTCTTTCTCTGGCAATGGTTGTGCCATTGTTACCCAGGACCGCAGGTGATGCTGTCCCCTGGCCTATGAACTTCACAGTTAGTCAACAGGAGAGCTGTCCAGTGTTAAACTAGTAAACAATAAGGGATAAATAAATAACGCTTCCCCAGCCCTCTACCTAATCTGGACCCATAACTGACAGCACAGTCTATTTTTAATACGGAAGTCCCAAAGCAGGTGGGTTTGTCTATTCTTGAAAGGATTCAGCAGCGTTGCTTTCATTGCACAGACTTCCATTTTTCTGAACTATACATTTTTTGTGGTCAAAATTCAAAGGGGCAGCGAGGGAAAACCCACTATCCAAATAATGCCAAAGATGAGCAAAGAGAAGTATGTGCAAAGCCTGTTGCTGGGCTGTTTGTTTGGAATCCTCACCTTGGGTTTTGCATCTGCTGAAAAAACAGAAGGAAAAAGATCACAGCCACGTTGGAAACCTCAGGAATTGTTTTAAGTGCATCACAATAGTTGTAATATTGGGTCAAGTTTTGGTGATTGGGTCAATTTTTGATTTGTAGGATGGCAATGTGAAGCATCACAAATCTGTGGCAGGAATCTGGGCACTAGCACTTGCTTGTTACGCCACGCTGCCTTCACTGCAGCAAATCCTTCATACCTATTTGCAGTCATTAAGCTAATCTGTGGCAGGAGAGAGAAGGGAATAGACAGAAAATGCAACTGCAGAGAGCTAAGGAAATTACGCAGACACTGTCCACCCCCAGATCTTACTTTTCCCTTCCATGTGGTTTTGGGATACATGTGGGATTTGAGTTGTACTTGGAAAGCGTAATGCATGTACCAACATCTGGAAGGATCATAATGGTTGCTGTAAGAATTATTACAGTAGTTGTGGATGAAATTTAGCGCTTTGCAGCACATGCAGCATAACAGCAGCTTGCTTTAGTTATTGAAAATACCTTAAGGTCCTGAACCATATTTAAACAAAAAAGGGGGGGGGGAAGAAATTATATATACATATATATATATATATTTATATATGTAATCAAGAGAATAGACAAGCAGGATGGACACAGAGCAATTCTGTCCAGACAGCAGGGGCTGTGGGGACTGGAGCTGGGTCATGAAAAAAAACGAGAGCCAGAAACTTTAGCTCATGAATCAATTTAATAATTGGGTTCCCTCTTCAGGTTGAGTCGAGCCACAGGGGCCAAACTTTCCAACTATTTCCACTAATTGGGAGTGCTTCATATTTTGGGTGCCACAACGGGAATGCACTGGTTCTGCTGTTCTGATGGAAATCAGGAGATAAAAATAAGAGAAGTTTAGCCCTTGGAAGCGATGGGTGCTTTGAAATGCTTCTCTTTGCCTTTTTTATGTTTTATTTGGCTCATCTCTGGGATGGCCACAGGACAATAAAACTCTCGTAGGGATGTCAGGCTCGTTTGCTGTTTGCACATTGATTTTAAAGGCTTGGAAAGGAACTACCGAAACGTGTCTATTTCTTAAATTCAGGAGGAGCCAAAGAGTTTCTCATTGTGGCTGCTTTGCTGCAGAATCCTGGCCCGAGCTTGGCATGGCTGCTGAACCCTGCTTGGGTCACAGACACCCATTGCTGACATCCATTAACACTGTCACGTAAAGTGCTAGTAAGTGGTGTGTATTAGGCGTGGATTGCTTGATCTGCCCTGAAAGCACCAACATCTGGACTTAAGGATGTGATTTGTAAATAAGAAACAGCAAGATATTTTGATGTGATATTTAAGGATGCAGATGGAGATCAGCCCACCTTTGGTTTTCTCTTCCCATCCATATGTTGTCCAGTGGTTCTCTGAACCTTGTGGGCATCTGATCTGCGCTGGAATACTGAGCAAATCTGTTGGATTCCTGGTGGGGGAACTGCAGCCCCTCTCTGAAGCAAACCAAGCCCTGAATTAAAAGAACCCAAATTAAACCTGTTGACAAAGCTCATTTCTGGCCACTTGCCACTTCAAACAGGCTGCAGGCTGGGAGGTGGGTGTTGTTTTATCAGAGACACATCTCTTCAGGTTTCATAATAACTGCCTTTCAGGAAGGGCTCTGGTTAAAATAATTCTTGCTGTATCCCATAGTGCCTCCTTGCACCCTGGGCTCTTAAAACCTGATTCTGGGAATCAAAAAATAACCAAAAAAACCCCAAACCTGTTCACTCAGATCAGCTTGAGCCAAGAATGGAAAATTGTCCTAGAGGTGCTTTGGATCCAGCAATAATAAGACCTGTCATTTGTTACATGTTAATTGCACGTTATTATCTTTTGTAGGTTAAGTCAACCAAAGGTTTCTTGTATAGTTGGAAACAAAATTGTAATCTTTCATATGCTTTGCAATGTCAGGTTAGTTTTGTTGTTGTTTTTCTGGTTGTCTTTCGGAATCTTGCAGTTTGGCTGATTATTTGCAAATACATGAGGTACCTGTTTCTCCGTGGAAACATGTTGTCATTTAAGCTCTCTTCCTTATGATAATCTCAAAGAACAGCATTGCAAACTTGGAGTAAGTGAGCCTTATGGTTTCCCATGGGAAAGGTATATCATAACCCTCATTTTTGAAAGACTACCAGAGTAAACCAGTGATGAATGTAGGAAAGGAAACAAGATTTCCAAGTATTGAACTTGTTCTACCACCGCAGATAAAACCATACGCTCTTACCAAGTACTCTGTAATAGTATTATGAAAGTTTTATAAAACTTTGCTGTATTGTTTTGTTCCTTATATGTCTCGAGCAATTCTCCACCCCAGTCTGGGGCTGGTCGGTAACTGGTGCTGCCGCTCGCGGTGATTGATGGAGACGGGGAATCCCCTGTGCTGATTGACGGTTCCTTGACGCTGTTGATCAATCACATCCTGAGACAAGCAAAGGCAGATACCCAGAGACAGAGGGTTTGGCTGGACTGCAACATAATTCAGTCTTGATGGGCTTCTCAATGTTTATGCCCGAATATTATTTGGCTAAAGCCCGGTGTTGATAGATGGAAGAGAATACCCAGGATTTCTTGCATTCAAAGCTAAGGAAAATTGAGCCCAGGGAAATATGTAAAACACATTGTCCATTTGTTTCTTCCACTTAGGAAGATCCTGGCAAGCTGCGTTAGACTGACTAAATGCACCAGCGTTCCTGCAGGTTACTATATCATGTTATACAGAAGCAACACCACAGCAATCATCCCCCAGCCACTGCTCTCCCATCCCATATTTTGTCTGTTTCCATCTTTTCCTGCACAAATAATGGAGAGGCTGAGATTGCTGGCTGCAGAGAGGACAGTTTTAAAAGCTGAGCAGTGCTTTTTCCCCATTGCCCCATGAATGTAATACAAACCTGAAATTGCAGGATTTGCCTTGTTATCACTGTATTTTTTCCTGCACAGACAAATCTGAACATGCTTTTCCAGTCAGAGCTTCCACATTCATCTGTTGATTTACTTTCTCCCAGGAAAAAAGTAAAATCCCAATGCTTTTAAAGTCTTCCCCGAGCGTCATCCTGCTACCAGAAAAACAGATACTGAGCTGAGAGTCCCAGGGAGAGACTTTCTCTAAAGAAGGGAAGCGTATCGAGAGAGCGACTGGAGGCATCTTCAGAATTGTTTCTGATTTATTTGCATTTTTTCTAGGGGGAGGAAGGACAGGACTCGCTGCTGGTTTAAACCACGGGTGTCTCTAACCTGAGCTCATCCCCTTGGCTGCTTCTGCAGTCACAGGGCTGAGGGGCAGAAGCCACCAAGAGGGTGATTCCTCTTGGCTTCCCTAGTTATTGGTTTTAGGTGAACTCTTGGCAAATGCTTCTTGACTTGAGAGGGAGTCAGATGCAAAATTTAAATTGGATGATGAAGTTTCGGGGATTACTAGGAGAGGTGAATTCCAGCCCTGCTTTCTGGTCTGTAGAAGTCAGTTCTAGGTGTAATCTCTGCCCTTCTCTTTGAGCATCTTCTTTTCATAAGGTCATAAAACTGACAGTGGGTTTGTGATCACATGGAGTTAAAAACAAGCAAACAATCACTGTGTTACCATTCCTTCTTACCCCACACAAATATTTTGTATTTAAAACCCAATTTAATTAACCCACCTGTCCCCTTATCTCCTATCCTCTTTGTCCTCACCTGTTCCCCTATCTGTAGTCAATCTATTTTCACATGTGTCTATTTATATAACCATTAATCCAATTTCTTTAATTTCAGCTGAAAAACGAACACAGTTTAACATGTTTCTCATCATGTGTTATGTTCTGCACCTGGAGCGGTTTGGGGGTATTTGGGGGTTCAGTTTTGGGGGGTTTGTTTTGTCTGCATTGCAGTTTGCCTCCAGGCACTGACAGTGTCTGATTAAAGCCTTCCCCCTCCTGAAGGGCAGCAAAGAACTTTGCAAGAAGGAACAAGTGAGCCACGTTTTCTGGTGGCGGCAGGCGGAGAACAGACCACCGCACTAGAACAAAAGGGAGAGAAGCAGGAGCAGCAGCTCTGATTACACCGTGCAGTGCCGGGGTAGCACCCAGCACATCCGTGTTTGCGCACACTCTTCCAGACTCTATAGAAATGAAGCAGTGGGTTGAGTTTAGTGCAGTCACTTGGACGTTCAGGATGTGATGGGGGGGCTGTAATTCAGGGGACATATTTTGGACAGTGACGATGTTGAACACTCCTTGTTTGGACAATGAGCAGCAGTGGACAGTAATAATGTGATTCTGTGTCTCTTTTCTTCCTTTCACACAGAAGCAGAATCCGTCCCCTATGCACAGCTTAGACAGGCAGGGTCATTTTCAACCCTGCCATTGACGTTTTTTGTGCTTGTCCTCTGCAACAACCAGCCAGTCCCAACGTGAGCTGCTGCCGCTCCTGCTGCAACGTTCCATTATAGCAAGATTGCCCGTAAAAGGATGATTAATAATTATTTGTGATAAACGCCTGCAGTGATTTGGTTGTTTTCTTGTTTCATTGATCAATAGGAAAACTTCATGGGAAGCTTCTTTAGGCTCAGAAGACCCTTGTTTTTTGCTCCGTGTCTAGTGACAGATAAGGGACGGTTGCACAGCTCCTGTTTTATTTCCCTCGTGGGAGGGATGGGGAGTGGAAACACGTTGTCTTGCCCACAGTGGGGTCCAAGCTGCCTGCGGGGAACTCCTTCAGCCCTCAGCAATGTAAATAATGTTTTACTGGGGGACATCTAGTGGGAGAATATTATACTGCAATACAGTGCACAGCCCTGAGCGGGGCTGGAGCTGGCTGGGAGATGCCCAGTTCTGCAAGAACAGCCAGTTTATCATGGAAAAATCCCCACTTTCCAAAGGCTCCCATGAGAAGGAACAGAAAGAAATGTGGTGTAAGTCTCCTTAATTTAATTTGAGAAGTCATTATCCAAAATACTTTCCCCTCCCCCTGTTTTGAAGATTGAAAAAAAACAAAGTAAAATGTTTCGCATCATCTGGGGGAAAATAATCCTTTTTACAAAATTGGAGGAAAGTAATTTAAAAATACAAGTTGGAGAATTTTATTTGATTTTATTTTTTTCAGCCAGAGCTCATTTGCAGATTGAAGTGATAATAAAGTAAATAAGGGAAATGATGAAATTGTTTTGGAAACAAGAGCCTACTTTTTGGCTCGCATCTGTGCAGTGTTACTAATAGGGATGCCTGGCATGACGAGGTCTCCTTGGAATCACCAGTAATGATGGGAAAATATCATTTTTTAAGTTGTGTCTTGTGTTCCTGTGCCCAAGTGCTCAGAATGGCCGCAGGTCCCAGAGAAACCTGAGAAACCTGGAGTTCGTGCTGTTCTTTAGCAGCACATTTGTTACATTTCCAAATGAGCAAACACACGTCTTGCTCTTCGCCGTAAAAGCGAAGTAAGGAGGAGTGTTTGTATCTGATTAGGGACCAAAGGCAAGAGAACTGGTGGTGGAAGGCGAAGGAAGGGGAGAAGCCTGGGCTGTGCCACATGCTCCATGATGCAGACAAGGCCATAGCGCAAAGTACTTTGCTTGTTTATTGAAAAAGAATCTGCAAATGTTCCGTTTTACTGTGACCATCCCTGCAGTGGCCACTCTTGGGTCTCTCTCTTGGGCAGCGTGACCATCTCTGCTAAGTTACAGAAGCCTTCAAGGAGCAGAAGTACAACAGTAGCTGAGAAGGCTTTGTGGGTTTTGTGCTCTTTGACGTGTTTGCTGGGTGCGTGTCCCAGGTTCTCCAACACCTTCTCAGTCAGTGGTTTCAGGTCTGAGGTTATAAAGCCTGCCAGAGGAGTTGTTTCCTTTAATAGATATATCTATTTACAACTACAAAATGGGTGAAGTGGGAGCAATTCCTGTCCATATTCCTCAGTGGGGCATTAGCAAGGGCACTTAACTTGAGCAAATGAGTTCCAAAAGCCCTCGTAGCACCTTGTAGGTGCTTTCAGGGACAACAGGCAGGTAGAGCCCGAGCTGCTGAGGAAGCTGCAGCGAGGCCGAGCTGTTCTGGGAGCTCAGCTTAACCAAAGCAGAGCTTAGCAAAACGATTGCACGACTCTGTGAAAGCTGAGGGATCCCAGCATGTGGGTCGTGGATCTGAAAGTTCTTGTATTGGCTCTGAGGCAGGAGTAGCTGATCTAATAATCATTATGTTCCATCTTGAGCTTACAGGAGGCTGACTCCTTCCAGCTTTTCTTTTTCTCCTTTTGGGATAATGAGGTGGATAAAAACCATGAATGTTCTGCAGCAGGATCCTTTCCTGACCCTCTCACATGCTGCTGAGTATGTCATCAGTTGCACTCAGAGTATTGAGTCCTTGCTGCCAGCACACGAGCAAAGGTTTCGGAAAGAGTTGAATTGGAAAAGAGGTGGGATCAGGCTCGCCCACATCATTTTCTTTTGTGCCAGTGCTAACAGACGTTTTGAGTTAAAGTAAGAAACAGCCAGGAAAAATGTGCAGATGCTTAATTCTCTGCAGGATTTATAATATTATACGGTAAGCGTTTGCACCCTATACAATAAAACCAAGTTGGCTTTACTACATATAAAAGAAAACAAAACAAAAAATCACAAGTTTGACAGCAATTAGGGTGAATAGACATTTATTTTATCCTTTTACTAGCAGGACCAATTGTGATTTTATGCTCTGAAAAAGCTCATTTTAAAGTTTTATGTCTGAAGCGGCCCTGCCAAATCTAGCTTAATATTGTTACATTAAATGGATGGTAAAATGTGTTCTTAAAACCCTCCATCCTGTAAAGGACCTGGAACCAGGGAACCACCGCTAATGAGAGGCAGGTCCTGAACCGCAGCCCTTGTGCCTGTTTGGGAGCCCAGGGGAGCTGTTGGCCGGTCCCTCCCAGGACGTGTCGTCCTCGCTTTGCAGGCGACAGACCGTCCAATCTCCTCTTGATTTCCAGCCCCCCAGACCACTGGCCAACCCACGGCCACAGCAGGAACCCCGACATTCCGGAACCCCGCTGGCTGCAGGAGATGTCAAAGAGATCTTGCACATCTTCACAAGCAGATCTCTCCCTTCCTACACCCCTGACCCTTCTTGCTCTCGGCTCTTCTGGCTTTAACCCTGAAGCCAGTGGTTAGAACCAGCTTCACAAAGGTTAGAGGAGTTCTGGTAACTTGTCTTATTTTCTTCGTGCACCTAAAAATTGTGTAATTTTGTAAAATGTCTCCAAGTATGTAGGAGCTTCAAGTATGCGCTGTTTTGATGACTCCTGTCCTTAATGGTCACCCTGCCCTCACAGCAGCCAATGCAACCAGGTGATTCAGCCCTCACAGCACCCCTGATTTACTTGAGCCTCCAAATATTTGCTTTATCCTCGTGAATGTTGACAAAACACACGAATATTGTGCACCAGCAGCTCTTGTTGGTATGCACACATGCACAAAGATAGTACAAGGAGCTGTGTAAAGAGTTGAACTGGGAAGGAAGTGTCATAATTATCCCTGTTCTAAGCATGAGAGACAGGACTGATTAAGTAACGGGGTTTACTCCAGATTAAATGCCCCTCCTTGTGCACAGAGCCTCTCAAACTGGTGAACCAGTTCTCCAGGTTTGTGTGGAGAGAACTGTGCTTTAAACAAACCGTGTTTAATACTGACTTGTGTCATAAACCTCTGGTCGGTTGTTTAGTGAAAGGTCTTAAATGTGCATTTAAATTCAACATTTATAACTTTTTATGTTAACAAATATTTTTAATGTTCCTATTGTGTTTATTGGAAGTTTAAGGCAGTCAGTAATGTGGATAGTACCCTAATTTCTTAGATGGAATTAAAACATGCTGTTAGAAAATTGGACTTCTTGCTTGCTTGATGTTGGTTACTCCAGGAGATAAATATTTTGCTGATGCCGTGCACTGGGTAGATTATTTCTTCCCCGACTGTTTCCTGGAGTGCGGGGTCAGCTTAATTCCCCCTCGCTGCTGGGTTTAAATAGCGCTTTTGCCCAGCAAGTAAATAGAATAATAGAATCATGGAATGGTTTGGGTTGAAGGACCTTCCCAGCTCCCCCAGTGCCCCCCCTGCCATGAGCAGGGACATCTTCACCAGCTCAGGTTGCTCAGAGCCCTGTCCAGCCTGGCCTGGGATGTCTGCAGGGATGGTTCATCCACCACATGCACATACATCTAAGTGCAGAGGTACCAACATGTGCCAAGGCAGAAAGATCCAGCCCTAAATAAACCTGAGAGCCTAGAACTGGGGTGTCCATCCTCTGGGCACTGAGTGCAGAGCTGAGGGTGAATGTGCTTCTGATTTAGGGCATCTTCAGTAGGTGCCTGAAGCTGAGTGGGATGAACCTGTGCCAGGTGTTGTTCTGTGCAGACTTGGTGTCACTGGGAGGGGAAGGTGCTTCAAGGAGAGCATTAATTTGGGAGGGGCCTAAAATAATTAAATAACATAATGTCACAGCGGTTTAGTTTATACAGGAGGAGAAACTCTGGCAACATGAGTCAGGCCCTCGTCTAAGAATGACTAATATTATAAACAAATGTTAAGATAGTGGCATTAAACTCACTTTTCTAACTGCAGTTCTTAAAGGTCATAAAACCAATTCAGTTTTCCAGTTTCAGCTTTTCCCATCTACTTTGCAGAATAGTAATCAGGTCATTGGGCCATTTCCCTTGGAGACTGACCAATACGTCTTCAGCTTTATTCTAAATATAGCAGTCCTTTTTTTAGCTTTGTTAGTTTTCCCACTTTTTTTCACTTCACTCCTTTAAAGCGAATTTAGTGCAGCAGAAGGGTGCCAGATCGACATCACTGGAAAATGCCGTTGCAGAGCTGCTGTTTGCCCGCAGCCCGTGTTTGTCACCCGCATACTGGCACTGCAAACTGATTTTTGCACCGCTCCACCAACGTGCCTTAACCTTGACCTGTGGAAACTAGACTAGTCTAAGTCTCCATGCCTTGCTGTCCAAACCCACCCTGCGTAGGCAGCCAGCAGGCTTACCAGATCCTCTCATCCAGGTTGCTTTGGAACTCAGCAGTCAGCTAAGATTTGACTTGCACTTTTAATGGCATCAGTAACGTCCTTCTTTGCAGTGAGATTCGGCTTGTCCATCTACATCTGTCTAAAGATGAGGCATCTAGTCCGAGCTGGTGTCTCTATAGTGACCTGAAGAGGGGAAGGGACCTGTGCTGAGAACCTTCATGTGAGGGAGGTGGCCCAGCTCCATCTCTAGCATGGCTTTTCTCTCTTCTGCTGCCTTTGAAACGGGCTAGAGAAACAGCTTAAACTAGACAGGTGTCTTACAGTTGGGTAGAGTTTAGTGAGTTGAATCCCACCCAAAGTGATCGGAGGGAAAATGACATATTGAATAGCCTCGTTCTTCTGCTGTGCCAGTTGCTGTATATTTTCTTAGGCCCCAGTCCTACAACTGGATTCCTGGAGACTCAGGCTTTGGCTGATCCCATTCACAGAGCAGAGCTTTATGTTGCAGAGCTTTACATTGCAGAGCTTTACATTGCCAGCCCTCCAGGGTGCTGTCTGCAGGCAGCTTTGTACAAGTGAAGGTCTTTTGATACCTTGACATCTACAGGTTTGCACAACACCCAAAACAATGGGGGAAACGTGGTCCTGTTGGGAGCCTCTGGTTATGATTGAAACATCAGTTTCTAAGTAAATAGTACTTGAATTTTAATAACTTTGCACTGCTGTTTATTGTGTCACCGAGAAGTATTATATATGGTGTAATCGCTACAATTTGCTCCTGTAATTGCAACTTCATGTTTTGCAAAATGCACGATGCTTTTCACTTCCAATCTGGGAAAAAAACTGCAGATTGACCCTGACATCTCCCAAATTTTCCTTTTTCCCCTGTGTGCTTTGATTTCTCTTGATGATTCTTGGCTCTCTGCTTCGGAAGCCGCAGGACTGTTTGCAGCCCACAGGGTGTGCGTATGAAAAGCCAGTGTAGCAAGATGTCCCCAAATATATTTCTACTCATGATGTTCCATAAATGATTCCAATATGTAGCAGCCACCCAGTCCAAGGAAATAAAACTCTCTTCATGCTCTAATGCTCTTTACGTTCCAAATTTTAGAGATGATACAGCTTAGTTTAAATGATACAGATGCTCCACAGTACAGTGGACTTGAGGTGCAATGTTATACGTTACACTTTCTCATACAGTTTAGCCTTTGTTGTTCAATCTAATGTATGTTCTGGCAGAGGGGAAGCTTGAAGAAGTGAGTTACCTGCTTGGCACAGTTGGTCTGTTGGCTCGCTGGGAAATTCAGGGCTTCAGGAAACACTTTCTCCTCATTTGTGAAGTGAATAGAAGATGAAGGTGCTCAGCAATAAGCAAACCTGCCAGTCTACCAGCATCAGTGGCCCAACCGCGAGGAGGGTCCCTGTGCAAATACACTTACGAAAATGTTACAGTTATGACTGGAGACACTTAACACAAGTTTGGCTTGAAAACGGAGACAAGAGACCAGCAGAATTCTGGTTGCTGGAGGACAGTTGTGTGCAGTGATTAGTTCAGTCTGACAGATAATTGCAACGCTAAAAGAAAAAATGCGGATCCCTATACAGTTTGCCTGCCCGTCTTTTTCTTCTCTCCGCTGGCTGCAGCTGCACTGACCTGAGCAGCAGCAATTTGCCGAAGGCAGCGGGAACTTCAGGTCCCTGCAAAGCCCATCTGGAACGGACCCGCCGTGCCATCAATCACCAAGTGTCCACGCAGAGATGTGGGTCTGACAGCAGCATCTGCAGCGCCTCTGCGCTCCATGTGCAAACAGGGAAAATACACGTTTGTCCCAAACATGCTGGCCGGGGAAACTGGCCTTAAGGATGCTCCTGTGGCATGTAATACATGGATTAATGCTGCCCTGAGCCCATTCCCCACTTTCCTGACACGCACAGAAACCGTGGTTAGCAGTGACTTCCCAACAAACAGTACAAACAAAACAACACACAGAAAATGTTTCTAACGTGGTTCTGTAACCTGAGAGAAGATGGAGAAAAGACTATTTTAAAGTATGTTTTCCAATTTATTGTCTCAAAGCAAACCCAGCTAGTGGGTTTGCCTTCAGATAGACAGATATTTGTCACTCTATTATTGTTTTACAGTGTCAGTTCCAGACACTTAAGTATTGTTGGAATGCAGTAGGGGGAAAAAAAAATCATGTTTTAAATCTCCGATGGGGTAATAAACTGCAGCCAGGAGCTAATTGTCCTGAAACTTGATCCTTTGCAATATGTTATTGCTGTAATGGGACTACCCAACTCTACTGCACTGGGGTTTGTTTCACCATTAGTTAGGTAGTACATACACATTCAAAAAAACCCCCAGATCACAGGTTTGCTCCCAGCTGTAGACTTAAGCACAATTCTCAAAGCGATCGATGCATTTTGTACATTAAGCTAGTAAGGGAGGGTATTAATCCTCATCAAGTTTAATGGCTCTCTGTGGATTTGCTTCCTACCAACTTTCTTCCACCCAAGAAGTCCTGAGAATGTTGCACCCCTCCAATCAGGAGAAAATGAATCATTACCCAGAGTCTGGAAGGCCAGAGGTGAATTGGAAGCCGCACTATGGAACACTCACACTACAGTATTATTATTTTCTTTTTACACTGGCATTAAATAATATTTGAGCTCAGGGTGGTCAGCCCAATGGGTGGTTTAACATGCTGAATGCAACCAAAGAAAGAGTATATCCATCATGTACGCAGTTCTTGTTCAACGATCTTTGTCTTGTTTCATTTTGTCCCAAACTAAGTATTAACCAACCACATCTTAAAATGCAAAGTCCGGCTTCTAAATGTTAACCCCCAGTTTGGATGGAATTTTGACTGGAAAATCTCTTGAAGATCCAAAAAAATGTGATGTTCTTTGTCAGTGTTTTTCTCATCTATGTTCTGGGTAAGGCTGATTTGGGGTCACATTTTCATGGAAATTCACTGCATTTTTATTTTCAGAGTTTTCCAGCTGCAGAGTTGAGTGTGAGAAGAGGTTCTTGTAAGACTTTCACCTAATGCTGGGCTCACAGAATCACAGAGGTTGGAAGGAACCCCCGAGCATCATTGAGGTCCCTGAGGACCACGACGCGTCCTTGGCAGGTGAGCAGCGCGGAACCCGCGGCTGTGGAGTTCGGTGGAGATGCGGTGGAGGGGGAGACAGAAATTCAGGTGCACCAGAAAGAAAAAAGGCTCAAAGTCCAAACACAGAACGAACTGGTTTGTCTCGGTTGCCGTCCGCTTTCTGATGGCGTCTTTATGTATGTGAGGTTTTTAAAATCACTCTTCCGGTTTGAAGAGTGGTGCGGTGATTCTTTTGAACCTCTTGAACCTGAGTCATGAACAGGGATCACTTGAATAGCTCAATAATTCTCCAGCAAATCTACTCAGATTCATAACAATCGCTCTGCCTGTGCTGTTTTATCATACCTGTGCTTCATATGCAGCAATCTTATTCTGAAAGTAGATACTGGATCTAACTTAGGTTTCGCAGAGTATCTCTTGATGTCGGTAGAAGAAGCTGCATCTGAAGTGAAGCTGGGAATGCTCTTTGTCAGTGTTGGTACTGATGGGGAAAAAATGCTTTTCTCCCTAAAGCTGAGATATTTATTATTGTTATATAAGACTCGGGTAACTGAGTAGCCCATTAACACCACGTTGCGATACAGGTAGTGAGAAAGACAGTTGCTTCTTTACACAAGTGAGGATCTGACAAGTAGACAAAATAATTGAAGAGGGTGTGATACTTAATCCGAATGTTAAGAGCTTGGCACTCGCGGGACCCAGGAGCGCGGGCAGCACGTGTGAAGTGGGGAAGCGCCTTACACAATCATTTGTCAGACCAGAGCTGCTCGTTGAACAACGGTCAGTGCCTCTTTCAAAGTAAATGCACTCCCTCCTGCCTAAAGAGGGCTGAGATGTACATGTATATACACCCATAAACTCCTATGGTTCAGACACAGCAATTAGAAACTAATTACATTAAAACACTTAATCCCAATACAGAGAGGGGTGGAAAAAACCCAAACTGTTGAAATTTGGAGTTGTTAATCCATCGTTCTAAGGAGCAATTGCCAAAGTGAAGGAACAGAAGCCAGACCAGCATGAGGAGGTTTTGCTGTTCCCCCTCTCTTTAACCATGGAAGTGCACATTTTGTCACGGGGGGTCTTTCTGTGATTCTGCTTATATTGAGCTTTCCAGGGGCATTTCAGAATGCAAGAGGTAAAAATTTATTCTCAACCCTCTCTGTACATCTTAGTTTAGTTCAACCAAGGCAGGAACTAAAGTTAAATTCAGCTTTGGTGTTAACTGATAAGAAAAACTCACACTAATAAAAAGGGGAGCCTTTCACTTTCAGATACTTCCAAAAGAGAGGCTGTAGTTTATATTAAAGTTGATTTAATTACTGTGTGTTGTATTTTAAGAGGCTGTGTGACACAGTCATCTCCCCTTTGCCGCGCAGCAATGTGCAATGCTGAGAACCATGAATTCCCCGAGCATGAAGCATCCCTGACCATTTAATTTCTCAATGAGTGACAGCCCAACAGCAACAGTAGGTGACTATTAGTGAGGCCAGAAAGCAAATGTGATTGTGTGTTAGCAGTCCTGCAGTACGGGCAGCAGCGGAACACTATAAATGTGCATTTTTCATGCTATAACCCACAGAGCCGCCATCTGAGTTATCGTGCGTGTATCTCCGTTATCTGCCATGTGTATAACAACAACTGGAGCAAACGCTCCTGCTGGTTTACCGTTCAGTTTTACATGTGTATGGTTGAAAGGGATGTAAAATTGCTTCTTCATGTTGTGATAGAACAACAGCTTTCTAACCAAATCAGGATTTTTTGTCAGTTCTGGGTAGAGCTGACTAAAATCACAAATTTCCATTCTATGAGAAATTGCCCTTGATAAAATCAAACTTGATTTTTCCTTCTGAGGTATGACATCGTACTATGCGGTAAAAGCTAATAGAAAGCAAAATGTTCTTGCTTCTAGAAATTGGAAACTCTGATAATTTTTGACCAAAGCCACCAGAATTGATACACACCTTCCAAACATCTGAATTTCACAGTAGAAATCCGTGGCGCCGGAAAAACGTCCATCGGCTCTGCATGAAAGATCATGTTGCGTTTGTGGAGGAAAAGCGAGGGGGAGGCCTTGGGGTGATTCACGTCCCTCCTGTTTCTCCCCTGACTTTGTGATGGGCCAAAATAAGCGTGAGGGTCGCGGTCCCGTGTGGGGCCGGGCGGTTTGGCAGGGCCCGCGGATTCCGCAGACACGAGGGGCACCCGCGGCCGGGCGACGTGGAGCCCACGCTCCGCTCTGCGAGAGAGCTTGATTGTTTTGGCCTCTTTCCTTTGCTCTAGGGTAAAATAGAGGCACCCTTCTTGGGATATTATTGGTGCGAAATCGTAAGTTACAGTTTTATTACCAGTTGCTGTGTGCATGTGTGAGGGAGGGAGAGGAGGAGGTGGCGGGTGTAGGAGAGTATAACCACTCTTTTGTAACTATGAATCCATTTTTTTTTTTTCTTCTTTGCAAAATGCAGGTTTAATTTTAAGGAGAGAATATACCAAATAGTGTCAAACATAGATTGTGACAATCATTTTTTTTTTTTAAGTCTGCTTTTCTTCAGACTTGTTGAACTGTTCAGTTTGCATTGCTGGAAAGTTAGAAATAGGCTGCATGGATTTATCCTCTCTTCTTCTAATGTCCACATTACATCCTACAAAATTTTCCATCCTGTGTTGCAGTTTTTACTTGCAGTGTCTTCAAACGCTACATAAAACCCACTGTTGATGGAGCAGCTGAACAATGCGACAATTTTGGTAACACAGGCAAAATCTGACTTATTAGAATTCCTTATGGACCTAGTGCTAAGGCTCTGCCATGGGCGTCTTTCCTGGTGGCACATCTGGACCGTTCTGTAGATGACAAAGATATTCAGAAATTTTAAAAACAACTCTACTTTTCGGGAAATGTTAGACCCAGCAATGTTAGACTGAGAAACTTCTCCACTGAAAACAGTGGTGAATTATTTTAACCCACCTCACATTGATCTAGAGCCTCCTTGTGTTCCGTGCAGAACATCTCTCTGCATCTGAACCCACCTCACATTGATCTGGAGCCTCCATGTGTTCCATGCAGAACATCTCTCTGCATTTCACAGATTTCAAGGATCCCCAGTCTGTGTTGTCAGTTCTATTCAATGTCTTGGTTTGCTTCCCAAAAAACACGCTGAGAAATTTGGATCTGGAATCAGGGTTGTTGGGGGAGATACTTTTCCCCCTATTCATTCCAGGATATTTTCACTGATTGTTTTGTGTAAAGTACAAATTTATTTACTTTTCCCAGTGTCAGAAGCCTCAGCTGAGATATTTATCATAACAACCATTTAAAAGATCTGCATATTGTTCAAGCATGTTTGGCAAGATAGGAGCTGACCTTAAGCAGCATGGGGCAGCAGGGATGGTCTGTTTTACTTTTGTATGTTCATGATCATCCAGTTGTCTTAATTCCACCAGAATAACGGTGTTTGGGAGCAAGAAGCAGGGGTGGCAAATGACCTCTGGCAGAGGCGACCTCGTGCTGATTTCCATCGCAGGGTGAATTCTTTGCGCTTTGAAGAGATATTCTATAAAATTGCTAAATTTAGCAAACATGAAAGCTACTTTGGTATTTTTTTTTTTAAACGATTGTTACAGTATTTTGTAACTTCTGTTCCCCTCTGGCTGGGATTCGAGAACCCTCTCCCTTCACCCCCTCCCCAACTCCTTGACAGCAATCGCTAGTTGTAAAATAATAGACCATCAGCCAGCAATAATTTGCAATCCAAACAGACTTGACGCTCTCTGACATTTATTGAAACCTCAGACCCTGTTCGCTGGTTTCAGTTTTCCTCCCTTTGCTCTGTTTTTACAGACAGACAAGTGCTTAGATTTGGGTTTAATAATGAGGAGAAATTTCTTCTTGGCCCAGCTTTGCTTGTGTTGGCTGCAGCGGGGCCTTGCAGCAGACGGGCGGTTGGAGTTAATTACGCTAAATGGTGAGAACATTATTTGACCCCACTGGTTCGGCACCAGATGTTGTACGTTGCCTCCGAGAAAGCAGCACAGACGTAACGCTTTCGGGGCTGGATGGGGAAGGGAACGCACTCGGAGGTTCGGCACTTTCTTTTGCGACATCAACTATCTCGGGATAAGCCCGTGACAAACAAAGCACTGTGCGTTATTAGGTACAGATGACAGCGTTCGGCTTTGGCCACTTGGGGCAAATTAGGGTATCACTGTATTTTTGGAATTGAATGCATCAAAAGCTCTCCCCCCAAAAAATCATTTTGCTAAATGTACAGTCAACATTCTGCCAGCACAAGGTATCGACTTTGGTAAATCCTTCCTGGAAAGTGAACTTTACATTTATGGGCCAGACATGATGGAATTCAATGTTTGAAAATGATTAAAGGATTTTGTTCTTTCGTAGTAACAACTGCATTTATCAAGGTGACAGACACGGTGGCCTTAGAAGGAGCTGAAATGTAACCGAGCTGCCGAGCTTACACTGGCTTGGGTCTGGGAATCCCTCTGGTCTTTAAGCGTTGGGGTTGGGGAATTACGTTGGTAGATATGGCAGGCAGGGAGTATAAAGTGTTTATTGACCCCAGTCTGTGTTAATAAAGCATTAGAAGTATTACCTGCTTGGGGATTGTCAGGGCAAAGCAAAGTTGTACTGACCCTCGTGGAAAACTGAAACTCCTCTTAGTCTTTGAATAAACTGTTTGGAGTGTGGAAACGACAACACTTCTGCAGACTTATATATTACAGGAAAGCAAGCTGAAAAGTGTTCTTACCACAAAATATGTGTTCCCATTGCCTTTATTTGCTTGCATGGTAGTGATAAGGTTTTTAACATGGACCTGTAGACAAATTTGAGTTATGTCTCCTTTTCCAGTGGATGACATGACTCACATGTTGTTGAACAGGAGCCCTCCATCCCCGCTCCATCTGGGCACAGGGACCTTCCAGTTACCTGTTGCTGGGGTCGTGTTCTCAACTGGAGCAACTGGTTCACCAAAGTCATCAGAATTCAGAATAACTTGATCATTTTAGTAGTCTGAGGTCTCTAGTATTTTTTTTAAACGTCACCATTTACTTGTAGCGTTATTTCAGGAGCCTAACCATAAGAAATTCTTGCTTCAGCCTTGCTATTCCTTCCTCCTTCTCCCACAGGGGGACTGCAGGGGATGTGCTCTGGAAGACCAGACTACATGATAAGGTGATTCAAGCACTATTACATCTAGATGAAACACTGTAAATTGAATCACTTAGAAGATTCTTTTAGAACTCTTTAATTTTCCTGTTTTGCGGGGAGTTTGGCTGCTTTTCAGCGCAGCAGAAAGGGACTGGGGATGTAACACAAAATCCAACACCGAGCGCTGCAATTTGACTGTTTCCATCCTTTCCTGATTCAGTGAGATATTCTCGGCCACCTTACTCTAACCAAGAAGTCCTGCCGATATGTTGTCTCATTTAAAACTTAAGAACAAGTCTTCTGGAATAAGCAGAGCTGTTCTATAATTACCGCAGTACAAGTCTGAACAGAACATCCTCTGGTTTTTGCTGTGCAAAAGCAAAACCCCCTCCACACAACCACGAGCTGCCTCCCGTGCTGGTGAACTTCATGTAAAGTACATCTTTGGGTGCTAAATAGGTAACTTTGGATGAACTGTACAATTTGCTGTATATATTGTATGCAAAATTGTATGCCTAACATCCACCTGAAGAGTCCTTTATGAAGCTTAACAGTCACGGTGATCGTTTCTTGGATGGAGAAGGACTGGTTTTGAGTCACTGGATTTGTCTAAGATTTAGATTCACTTGCAGACTGCAACATCATCTGTAATTTACTGTGAACCATAAGAGACATTAGCTGAAAATTTCAGGAGCAAGATTATGTTGAAAAAATTTATGACAGCATTTAGAAACATTAGACTTGAGACTGCATGCCAGAGCGTGACAAAATAGCAGGTAATAACAGCGCTCGTTAGAACTGTTTATTTAAATTGAACATTATCCTGTCAGGGATGTTTTCACTGCTGTATAGGTCTTATTTTCATCCAGATTAACTTCTACCAAATACAACACCCAGAGGTGTCTTCCTAGGAACTGCTTAGCATATGCATTCATTCCAATGTGCTCACAAAGTTTCATGTTTTTTTATGTTATTTTTGAATTCCAAGGGCAGTGCTACTTTCTATTCTTTTTTATTCACCTTCTCCATATTTAATTATCTTCATGTATCAAAATGCAGTTAGATTTTCAGGAGGATCTAAGTGATTCGGGCCCCAGCTTCACTATTGCTCAGCAAATTCTGGGCAATTGTTTGGGTTTTGCAAGTGTGGATGTGAGAAGTGCTGCACTTGAGTCTGGTCAAAATAATGTTAAAATCACATTCTATCTTTTATTTTATTTCAACAGATCAAACTGTTTCCTCATACATTAGTTATAAGAATTTGGAAAGATTCAGTCCTAGAATAGCTTTTAGGACTTGTTCAGAGGATATTCAGGGGTGCAGAAAATGGCTGTTTGGGAAGGCAGCACTGGAGGAGGCAACAGATGTTCCTGGAGGCTGTTCAACCTAAAGTATCTCCAGGTGAAAAAAGATGTTGTCTAAAACATGTTGGTAGAAAAGGGGCTATTGCACCCAGGTAAGAGAGGCTCCCTCATGTCCCACTACCTTTAATTTCCATTTGCACACCTCTGTGGCTGATGAAAAGCAGGAAAATGCTATTAACTCCAAGGGAGCCATTTTAATAGGGGCTTTAGTATTCACTTCACATGCTTCAACTCCACCTTTTCCTTACCCTCAAAGCTCCAGTAAAACATATTTTAGCCTATCAGGGTTAAAAGGCATCCTTCTGCCAGAAACCCATCAAATCCGTTTACTAATGACGTATATCCAAGACAATATAATGTTTTTGATTCATGTTTTTTGGAAGGCAATTTGAGTTGACTTCCCTGTAAATCTTGCCACATTATTAATCCCCGCTGAGCAGCTGGCAGACAGCTCACTGCTTTCGTTGGCCGATGGCACTGCTGTCGAGATAATGCCCAGCCCTGCCATTCTCATTAGGGCAATAAGCAATGCGAAAAACGCCTTTCAACAGCAGGTGAAATATCAGAACGGAGTCACCTGGTGGGGTCCCCAGGATCAATCACCAGCCGTGGCTGTGGTGACATTAATTCTTGGAGTTGTGGGGATGAAGCGTCCCCGTCGCTTCTCGCTGAAGGTACCAGACCTTTCCCAGGAATTTTGATTGTCCTGCAGAAATTCTCCTCCTGACAGACCTTGGTTTCCCCTTGGACCAACTTCGTGGTCACAACACAAAAACCACAGAAAGTGGGGAAGAACTTCTGAGTTACGAAACTGCGCACTGTTACACAGAAAACCCTCTCCCCAAATGTATTATTCAACCCCGTTCTTCTATCATGGAGCGACTTCCAGACTCTCCTATTACCAGACACATTCTGGTCTCTTTTTGATTGTGCTGGGTAAATAATGTATATGCTGGTTGTTTTTCATTACTTTTCTAGTTTGCTCTGGTTCGTGAGCTTTTCTCATTTGTTAATATTTGGTTCACAGTGTTTTAATAACCTCAAGATTCAAATACACAGAGGAGAATCTGGATTACTAGATGTGAGCATGAAGATAACTCGATGGACTTGGAGTTAAAGAAATTCAGAGGAATTGTCAAACTTTTTGACAGTAGGCAAACAGCCACCAACACAGTTTAACAGAAGCACTGCACTTCACGCCTTAAATCTTTAAACCATTCCTGCTTGTGTTTCTGAACGATATTAACTTGAAGCCACTGAGCTCAGTTATGTCGTTTTTAGGTAACAGAGAAGAATATTTTCCTTACTTCAGGAAACACAGGGTGTAATTCTGCAGCTGATGTTGCGGCGGTGTTCAGACTGGTTTTCCCTTTCTGGCTAAGCTCTGTGAAATTATATTGTATTTTAAATGGGAATTCTCAAGCACCTAAAAGAAACAAACCCATTGGGGTAGTTCTTCAGCTCCCCGGACAGTCCTGTCCGTGTGTCCTTCACCCGCTCCCCAGGATCCATTGACCGTCTTTGCTGAGCCAGCTCGCCAGCTGCGCTCGTTGTTGTGGTGGGTGACGTACATTTTAAACTCAACAGAATTAATGCTGTGGTCTCGGTGGGAAGCTCACCCCCAGCATTTTTGCTACGTTCTCATGTTGCAAACAGCAAAAAGAATGCAATGGATTTCATGCCGGAATGGTAACGGGCATCAGGCAGGGGTATTGTTTTCACTGAGGACAGTGAGGTACCTCCTGACATAAAGCAAATACTTGGAGATACTGTCACCTCATAAATTTGCAGTCTTCGGGGCATATGTGCTGATTTATAATAAATGGCTTTTCCTCCCCTTCCCCACTTGAACCCAAATTGTTGCTGACTTCTCAAAGGATGATGAGAAGTTGTGTCGTGTGATGTGGTGGCTCCGAGTGCTGGTGGGACAGCCCATGGTGGCCATGGCTCTGGTGGGACAGCCCATGGTGGCCACGGCTCTGGTGGGACAGCCCATGGTGGCCAGGGCTCTGGTGGATCAATGTGTCCCACTGTCCGGGCTGGCAAGCTCTGAAACGGGGGATGAGAAGCGCACATGAAAAGGAAATATTGGCTTTATGGTGCTGCTTTAGTCCAGAGCTGTGCAGTGGAAAATACCACACCAGCAAAGTCACATTGTGGTTTTTCTTTCTGGCTAAAACAAATCTTTGGTTTCTGCTGTATCTTGCCGAAGGAGAAGGGGGAAGCATCTGTGTTATTGCTTGTTAAACAACTCGAGTGTGCCCGGCCAAGCCACATGAGCAAATTTTAAACAGGGGAGAAGGTTCACAAAGATATTCAGGCTCCAAACTTGGGCTCCGCATCGTGTGGCAGCGTCTGTTCCACCTCCTGTCCCACACCCCGACTCTCCGTCACCTGCCGGCAAAACCACCAACTGGGTCCTGATTCTACTGCAAATATCAAGGTGCCATTCACCCTATTGATATTTATGCACCAACTCTCTTCATACCATCTCCACATAGCAGTGTGTACCCATGTGTTGTCTTCCCAGTCTGGATAAGAAGAGAATTCATGTGTTGTCCGTAAAACAGGGGCATTTGTCTATGTATTGATTTTTTAATTTATTGTTAGCCAGCCTTGAAGCCAAGGGGTAGAACAAGTGGTGTGTGAACGCATCGTGTAAAGCAGGGTGGAAAAGATTATGTTCCCTTTAAAAACCAAAAGCCAACTGTAAACGTTTTGATAACTGATATAACTGAAATTGAATAAATTTGCAAAATAGCAAAAACCTGCTAGAAAGCAGCTTTGACCTGCAGTCTGGCATTTTATGCTGGGCACTGCTCAGGAATCATAGTACCTAAAGCAGCGTTTTCAAGCTGCCCACTATGAATTTAAGTGAAACTTTTACAGAAAGAACTTCAATATAAACCGCTAAAAAACTGTCCTCCCGTAGCCTTATTTAAGGCAATAAAGGCTCAAAATACGGGAGGTTCAAATGTGCTGTTTTCAGGGATAGCTCAGTCACATCGGTGGGCAGATGTTTCCAAAGTGACCGTGTACGGGATTCTTGTCTCGCAGGGTGATTCTGAGCAGCACAGTGAGGATGGGACTCTTGGGGCATTTTCAGCAAGTCATGGGAACCTTCAGCTTGTTCTCTGTCTGTAGGAGCAGAGTCCGATGGTCCGTACGCTCCTCCACAGCAGATGTGGTTTCATCTGGTCGTAGCCACCGCTGGGACCAGCCCTTCGCAAGTGAAGAAGTGGCCAACTGGCTAAAAAGGTTTATAAGAAAGTCTCTTGGCTCCTCTTTTAATTAATCAATATTGCAGCAGGCAGAAAAATTACTTGGAATAAAATTGCCCGGTTTTCATCTGGTTTGTTTTCATCTCTTTTCCCCAAAAGATGTCCGCTAGCCAAAACACACCACTTGTTCATATTAATTGGTTAGAACTTCTGTGTATCTAGATTTCTCAATACTGAGCATCTCTTTCTACCTATTATTTTATGCTGCTGAAATTCAAGCAGAAGAAAGGGGTTAGAATTAATTTATAGTCTTTGGCTGGGAGGATTAGCCACAGATGTGGGATTATTATTGTACTGTATTTGGGGATGTGTGGGGACTGGGTAACAGTGATAGTGATAACAAACAGACCTGTTTAGAAGATGAATTAACAGCGCTCCATGTTTTCTGTGTAAAACCAGTCCTCTTAAAAAGTCGCTTGGTTGGACACTAACAAACCAAACCAGAGTTTTGAGAATCTCTGCTCAGTTAAAAAACCTCTTGCCCTGTATGTACAAATGATCTTTTCTACAAGCTAATTCCTTTGGTGGTATAAATTGGCCTAATTAGCAGGGAGGCTTGCCACAATTAAGGACATGGCCTGTGTGTTATTAAATTGCTCTTCTGCCCACTGTAATTACCACTGGCCTTGGCCACGTAACCTCGTCCAACACCTGGGCATAATCCATAGCACCGTGACCTCAGAGGTTGTTTTTCTGTTGAATGAGTTCAATTAGTTTTGCATTTAGCTCTGGTAGTGGTTTGCCATTGTTACAACAAGTAGGGATTAAAAGGAAAGCAAAAAAGTCCAATGTAGACAAGGCTAAAGTGAATAACATCAGAAGCCTGATCATTTGTCACCTATGGTCACTCGAAACCATTATTTCTTTTACACACTGTAATTTCAGATAGACTTGTGTAAACAGTGTAAAGATTTATTTTCTCAAAATATCAGAACCACTTAGCCTGAGTCACAAGCTAGATTTCAGGCAGATAATTTTCTTCTAATAGATTTTTGGGTTAACAAGATAAAAATTAACATGAAAATGATTATGTGCTGACTGAAGGAAACCTGGTTTTATTTTGTTCCCTATTTGTTTTACAAGGGAAGTCTTCAAATATCTTGCAGGGGCAAAAATATTTAAAGTGTTTGCACATGTTTCCCATTTCCATTTTATAAGATTCATTCACAGTCAGCCAAATGTATCTCTCCTTTTCTCTCATTTTTCTTTTCTTTTGATACACTTCTTAATTAGTCTTAAAGGCTCCAAAGGTACTTTTTTCTGTCTGTCTTTTCATTCCAGATGTAGAGAGTGGCGAGCAATGCTCACAGTTAAGTCATCGGGCTGTAAAACCGATGCTGGATGCTCCTCAAAGGACTGTTGGGGTGTCCTATGATTTGCTCTTTCTACTCGGTATAAAGGAGCGAAGTGGAGATCTAAGGCCCGTGCGTCATTGTGAACTGAAGTGACTGCACTTGGGTAATGTAGGTTTGGCTTTCGCTGCCAAATTCTGGCCCCTGTGAAGGTTTTGCCACAGGGATCAGCGTGTAGCTCCGTGTTCAAAGGGCTGCAGCCTGAGATGAATGCGCTCGTCGCGACGGTGGGTGCAGGGAGGACGAGGTTTGGGTTCTTCTCCATAGACAGACTCTGCTGGGTCTCTCTTAGGTGATGAGCAGGAGGACGGGCTCTTCCACAGCCCGTTTCTGTCCCCAGAGGAGCTGTGTCCGGGTCACTGGGCCACCAGGGCCAGCAGGAGGTTAGAGATGCTCTGCAAAGCCGCACAGGGCACGTCTCAGCGGGGCCGTTTGCACTCAAGGGCCAGTCTTTAAAAATACTTAAGCACACGTTTTTTTAGGACTTGGGTAATTTTTTCTCTTTTAAAAACCTGAGCCAAAATGGGGACAGAGAGGGATGATACAGCAGAGACTGGGGAAGGAACGACCATCCTTGGGCTGTCCACCCTGGCCGGCCGCCGGGAACTTTGTAACCACCGGTGCTCCCGATAGCAGATGCAAGGCCAAGGTCTGTTCGCTGGTGAGTGTGTCTGCAGCAGGGCTATCAGCACAAAACCGAACAATTTTAAGGAGAATCTTATCATGCTGATTAAAGTTGCTTTGCATTTTGCAAGGTGATCTTTTTTTCCCATCGCCCGAGTTTCAGCACCACAGTGAATTCTCTCCTCCCGTTTTAGCAGTGCAGAGAAAAGAAGGATTGAAATGCGTCAGGGACTGATTAGTCCGTTCCACCTTCTCCCCTTCGCTCAGCGTTATGGTAGCCTCAGAAATCCCTCAAACCACAATCCATTTAATCCCAGATTAAGTTAGCGTCATTTAAGGCTGGTGAATAAATCTTGGTTGATGTTGATGTAAATGAAATAGATATAACTAGTGCTTCACCGGAACAATGCAAATTTATAGACTCATCACAAAAAAAAAGGAAAGATACTGAGTTAGTCCCAACTAGAGAAAGAATTAAAAAAAAAAAAAAAAGATAAAAATAAAGTGCAGCTGTTTGCAGGAGATCTCTGATGTATTAAGACTTGGGCTGTAAAGTTGCCCCTCTCCTGCTGCTGCAAATCAGCAGATCTCTCTTAAAAGTGGCAGCATTTCAGCAATTTCTGTCCAGAGCAAGGGCAGAAGCCTGAAACCTTGCCTGCCTTGATTCTAGCTCATGATTCGCACAAAGTAGTTCAACTAAAGTTCTGTTTGGGTCAATTCGGAAGAGAAATGGGGCTCCGTGTCCCTCACAGCGGAATGGATTTGAGCTTATACCTACGGTTGTTTGCGTTAAAGAGCAGGAAAGAGCACATGGGCATCCTTGGGGTTCCACATAGCAAAACATTTCAGTGACTGGTAGCCAAGTGTCACAGCCTCACCAGCCCAGCACTCAAGAACCACATTCCTTGGTTCGAACCAGTTTCTCCTTGTCCAGTTTGGAGTCCATCCTACCGACTCCACAACAACCTCCAGACGCATCACCTGAGTCTTTCCTCTCCTCCTTTCTTCTCTTGGAACGTTCTCAGCAGTCGCTGCAGAGGTTTTACTAAACATGTCAGATTAAAGGTATAACCAGACGAATAAATGCAGTCCATCTGAGGGCATGTTTCCTCTCACACGTTCGGTGGCTGTCAGCATTTTGAATGGGATTCAGAAACATGTCCTTGAAGCTGGCTGGAATGTAGCTTAATGTATCAGGGGCAGCATTAGGGAAAGGAGAAAAAAGGATGGGGGAAGCTTTCATGGAAACGTACCCCCCCCGCCTTGTCTCTCTAATACTGCATTTGCTGCAAAGCAGAAATAAACAGTCTGTATTAGCAAGGCGAATGGAAACCTCCGGCCGTCTCGCTGCCTGTGGGCTCCGAGGAGCAGTTTGCCTTGTACCCTCTCTATCCTGGGGTTTTTTCACACTCTTTTCAAAGCTTATTCTCTTTTTTATCAACAATTTATTTATAGCGAGAGGTGGTTCCTCTCACGCACTCGTATCTGCCAGATAGGACACAGCTAGTCTATTAATATTCCTGTTTTAGAGGGAAACTGAGGCACGGGGTTACAAAGCTGTTGAGCAAACGGCTGCTCTCGACACCCAGGGGGGTCCCAGAAGGGAGCTGAGCACAACCCATCGCCAGAAAACAACCACAGAATGAGCAGCATTTCACCTCCCAGACTGCGCGTTATCATCACTATGGAAAATCGGTAATTTCACAAGAGGAGGATCTTTCAAACATCGGCTTAAACATGCAAATATTTACCTGCGCAGCATGCAAATATTTATTTGGTGCTTTTATTTATTTTTTTTTAACTTAAAATGTCCACTTGTTTGTTTACCCTCAAGGCTTTAATTCAAGGAAAACAGTTAATTTCAAAGCCTTTTTAAGGGCTTTTTTAATTCTAGAGCTGGACGCTTGATAGTTACATTGCACCGTCCTTCTCTGAAAGCCAGCTGGGTTCAGGTGGGTAACACTAGAAGTTGACTCAGAGAAGCTCAAATAAATGAGCTATATGGGATGCTTAATGACTTCTGTATTTATCTCATTTCATCCACATGCACTTGTAGGAAGACAAAGTGTTGTGTTACAGTGAAAGAAAAACCATCCGGGCTCCTGTGCATTGTAGGGTACTTAAAATATCCCCTTAAAATGTAGATTTTGACTTTCTGCCCAGCGTTGCCTTGAAAGTTTTGCCATTAAAACCTAATTGCTAAGTAAATGTTCGCTCACTATTTCTCAATGGAGGACAGAGGGAAAGTGGTTCAGTGCTTAGTTTTAGTATCATTTTTGCTCCTGGTAATCTGTTCCTTTTATTTTTTATGTCACATTCTTTCGGTTGTAAGCTACTAATCTTCCATCTTGGAATGGGCTGCACTTCTTTGGAACCAAGGGGGGAAGGTAAAATGTGTGAGCTTTCCAAGAGTTATTTACCATTTCCTAACCAAAAGATGGATTTCCCTTCTCTAGGGTTGCTGGCACCATCTTTTTTCCCTAAATATTCCTGACATGTCACAAATCACCGATGGTTACTGACTTGGAAACGCTCTTTGTGCCTCTCCTGAGCAGACTGGGAACCTGGTGGCTCAAATCCAGAAATGAATCCAACACTGGGGTATAAGAAACACTCCATGCTCAGGGATTTTCTCTTATTTTAGAAGATGCATGGGATTAATTAAGCTTTAATATGATAGTCGTGTTCTGTGACCATGCAGACTCCATACCTGCTGACATCTCCCTGCCAGGGCTGGGGGACAGACCTTGTCCCACCACAAGAGGCTTCTCCCACCTGAGAGATGAGAAGCAAAGGCTTGCTTTGTAAAAACAATGGATAAAGAGGCTTTAATTCCATTTCTTGGTTTACCTGGGAAAGGAGCCTGCATCTCCTATGTCTTGCACAGTTCAAGTAGCCGTGATTTGTAAGCACCGAGTCATCAGTTAAAACTAATAATAACAATGAAGCTCTATTATATTTCTAAGTAGATGCTTATCTACATGAAATGCCTAGTACTCCAAAGCTGCAAGATTTATTATTTGCTATTTATTTGATCTTACAGATAATTGTTTAATTAAAGCAATTAGCAGCTGCTTTCAAACCCCCAAATGGTTACTAAGGTAACACCCAGCGAGCAGCCGATCCAACCACGGTCCCGTTGCATAAAGCTCATTCTGCGCCGTTCGTGGCATCCATGTAACTATTGTCGCTGCAATTACAGTCTGATCTGAGTCTGGCAGGAGGTGGGAAACGGGTTTTAAAGGGGAAGACTTAAATATGTAAAACTGTTTCTGGCGTTTGCCAATAGATTCTACCTCTGAGTGACGTTTTGGCTTTTTTTCTGAGATGAATTCTTCATGGCTGTTGTAAATCCATCTGAGTTATTTCATGCTTCTCTTGAGAAAGTACTAATATATATATGCACATATATATATATTTATATATAGTTAGGCCAGAACCAAGACATAATGCTTTGAAAGGACGTTCTGTGATGGAAACCTGTGTTGAGTATCCAGTGGGGATTACAGAAAAATGGCTTAGTCAGTTGGAAAACTTGTCAGCCAGAATGTAAATAAGCAGAGGGTCCGTATCCACAGTCCTGGAGGGGGAAAAGGAAATTGAATTCATTTATGGCTTCATCTTGAACCCTCCCACAGCACAGGAAGCTGTTGGCCGTGTAAAACCTATAAATAGCCTCCAACTTCAGGTTCCCTCTCAGACAGAGAGCAAAATAAAATAAAATAGAAGTGCTCCCCGGGGAAAAACATGATATTTGCTTCATGTTTGAGTTGTCAGTTTTGACAGAAATGATACGAGCTAATTAAATTTTTGTTAATTTATTTTGTCTGATTCAGCGACTGCCTGTCACGCGAGTCACTCGCTAAGGCAAACGTTTCATTGCCATCGACTCTTCTGAAGCACCATTAAGTCAACACAGGCCAAGTGGACTTGTCTAAGGCAAATAAATAGGAAGAACATTCAAATTTGCTTCTCCCTCAGTGCTTCAGTTTCGTGCGTCTGCTCCAAAGGGAACCAAACTTATTCCCCCTCCAAATCTCTAGTACGGGACAATGGCTGCTCTCCTGGTCAGCCCATTACAGTAGAGTAAAATGGGAAGATGCAGCTGGTAAAGGACAAAAACCAAATTCCATTCTGGAGCTGCCCTGGCACTTGGGTTAAGCCAGGAATCACTGAACAGTCGTTACTCTGGTTGGATTTTTCCCAAGCTGCGAACCATTTTGAGATGCAAGAGTGGTCTCATCTCACATTGGGAGAAAACTGAGATTTGTGGAGTGGGTTATCACGAAATAAGTGCAGGAAAAGACTGCAACACCCAATAGTTTGGGAACGGGACAGCAACCCCTCGACTGTATGATATTTGCTTTTAGCCCAGCAGGCACAAGAGTGCTGCAGGCACCGACCTGGGACACTCCCTTACTTCTGTCTGACTTAAATAGCTATTATTTGGGTCAAGCAGAGTCCCATTTCATTTCTATTTAGATTTTTAGCTTCTCAGATGCCTTTTACAGCGCTGTGCACACTGACTGGTCACAGGAAACTTTGATTTTTGTTCAAACCAACATTACTTGACTACTTTGATAAAATTAATATTAAAGGATCGCTCTATTTTTGACCTGTGACATGAAGATCATGGACCCAACATGTTCAGCACGACTGACCCAGAACATCCCCTCTGCCTCAGTGTTAGAATGATGAAGGAGGCGAAGGTGGGTGGCAAAGGGCAGCTCAGATCTCACTTTCCTGTTCTCCCATGAGAAAACCCCTCTGTGTTCCACAGGGAGATCCATTGGGTCAAGTGGTTGCCCGTGTATTTCGGGATATTCAGCTGTGTCTGTGTGATTCCCGTGCGCTGGGAGCGGTACCTGCTCCAACACGCTGCATCCTCTGCATTCTCCTGGAGCTCTGTAAGGGCAAAGCCAGCTCCAAAAAAAGCACCGTGAAGTCTGATTGTTCCGAGATAATCAGTTGAGGAAACAGGTAAAAGACAAACCCCGGAGGTATTTATTCTTTTCTTTTTCTTTTAACCTGTCATCTGTAAGGGGTATGCACTTTGCAGGCCTTTCACAGTTCAGAACGCTTTTAATAAACGTACACAAGAGGCAAAGTGTGGATGGGTTTGAAGCCGGAGGAGATCAGATTAGACAATGAGATAAGCAATTAGCAGAACCGTTCAAAGTACCAGCTGAAAGAAGAAAACCGTGTCTCCATCACACAGGTGCAGACACCAGTGTAACCTACAGATGTTCCCTTGCTCACGTTCAGTCTGTTTACACAAACACTCGTTCCAGCAGGGCTTTGCTTTGTGTTATCTTGTGTAATGGGTAATTTCTGCATTAAGGGATCTGCAGGTTTAAATTAACGCTCTGATTCTTTTTGGCATTAAAATCCCAATGTACGTGACTTCACACTCAGAAAGCACTGGCGGTTCCAAGCCCGTTTTTGTGGAGCAGGAATGTACCCGGAGCACATTCTGCACATCGGCCTGTGGTGCTACAGCTGAGGGCACAAAAACGCCAGAGCTGGTTGAGCCACGTCAGGGAATGATGGTTTTGAGAGAAGCTCCGCAAGCTGAACCAGGAGCAGTGTTGTTAACAACGCTCAAGCGTGCACACAGCAATTACCCATCAATGCAAAGCTTTCTCACATTTCATAACATTTATATTGCAGCAGCAGAAATTCAGGGACAAATTCACTGAAGACCCTTAGGCACCGAAAGGTGACAACTGTGCTTAGTGGCATTCACAAATCTTCCCATGAAGATTAGTTCATAGGAGCTGGAATGTGATTCACTTTGTGTCCGAACACAAAAGTGCATTTATCTGCATTTTTAACATCTAAACATCTATCTAAACATAATCCGTGTTTTCTTCCAGACTTCTCCATTTTATCATTTTATTTATTATATTTACTGAAAGCGCTTAAGGGAGAGCTGAAAACAGCATTTCACTCCGCTGGCTGCGGTGAAAACAGAGAAGAAACTCTGCTCCCATTCTGAGGAGTTTATAACATAAGTAGATGGGTTGAAGTGCCCTCTTTTCAGTGGGAAACAAGAATGTGCTATTTTGTCGCCCCCATCTCCGCCCTCTCTTTGCAGAGGGGGCTGCTGGCTGTGGAGGGAAGGACTTCACCAGCTCCCCATTTCTTCATACGCTATTTCTGTCCCAAACAGGATGAGGAAGAACATGGGTAGATCTTTGAAGCACTAAAGCAGCGCTAACCTTCTCATTCAAACATGCTGCAGTGGAAAACTGCATGTTGCTAACGTGTTTTCAATAAACATTTAATCATATAATCTAATATATTAATATTATATACGCCCCATAGAGCCAAGTATGCATTACAAACATATGGAATAAACATTTATAATCCAACACGCTTCTAGAGCAATTACCAAAAACAGTAAGAGGAGGTTTTTTGTGGAATAATTGACTTCCGGCTTGAAGCAGATGCCTTTGAATTCCCGGTTCCCTGTATTGTGAGATGACTGTCCCTACGCCATGGGCAGCAGGGGTTTGATCTGGCGGTGGTGAGACACAGACTCACAGTGGCAGAAATGGCAGAGAAGACCCTTGGAAGTGTTTTATTCTTGTCTTTTGGACTCAGATGGCTGCTTCGACCTTTTGTATTCCCAAACATTATAGTACTCGCTTTTCTCACGTGCTGCAGAGATCTGGCTGCTGGTCGCAGTCCCAGCGTGATTGATTCGGGTAGACGGGTGATAAATATGTCAAGGAATTCACAGCACTGGGAAGGTATTTATAGTAAATGGTGACCCAAACCTTCCGTGTTTGCCCTATGAAAATCACGGGACAGTGGATGTTCCTCTGGGAAGAAGTATCTCAAAAGAGCCCGTGACACTCTTTGCCCATCTTATGTCTCATAATTCCCCAGAGTTCCCTCTCTATTCATACTATATGATATGCACAAACAGCACAAAATTGGTGTGTTTGAAAACTCAGCCTTTAAAATACTAAAGCAGTGAGCTGAGCTGCGCCTTGTGTTCGTTCAGATCCGGTCCTGGCGCAGGACAAATGTGATTTCTGCTGTCTGCAAAGAGTCCGTGAAGCTGTATGAGCAATAAAACAAGAGTGAGCTGAAAATATTGTTGAACCCTTGCTTTGCATCTTTCTGCCAACATTTGAGATGTTGACAAAAGATAATATTGACGTTTCAAAGCTGGGGAAAAAAATCACACAGCATTTTCATGATGTCAGAGGAAGAAGGAAGCCAGCTTGAAATGAAGGTCTGCTCTCAGGCTCTAATCTTGTAGACACCTACTTAACTTTAAGCCAATTAAATCAATGGACTACTTAACCTTTGCCTACAGGAGAAAGGATTTGCCAGCACAGTTTATATTAGTGCCCCAAACAAAATAAGCAATCCTCAAAAAAGCACTCTTCTTTCAGAAAAACTGGATCTGCCCTTAGTGTCACAAGTATAAAAATATGGCCGTATACTCTTAAAGAAAATCCTTCCTTTATGTGACACCAGTAAAATCATTGTTTCTGTCAGAGTCAGCCCTACATACTTAAAAACGAGCAGCAACCAAAGCATTTGCAGGGTGCAGGCTTGATTTTACAGAGCAAGCCAGCTTGCTCAGAGCTGCTGTTGGAGTCCATTTTGCTCATGGTTCATATAAATCCACCGACATGTCTCGTGAACCGGGTTCCTGGAAGCACAGGGCAGGTCCAGGGCTCTGGGTCTGACCCGGGCAGGTTCCCTGAGCCTCTTGGGGTGCCCATTTCAGCCTCTACCCTGTGCCCGGTGCTGCTTTGGGAGACGTTCCCCTGCAAACAAAGCCACCAAAGTCCCTGCGAGGCCGTTTGAGAAGAGGATGGTGCGAGAGACACTTCTGGCTATTTGCTTTTGTCAGTTTGTTAATACCTGAAAGTGACTTCACATCACTTTGTGTGCGCGGAGGTGTTGTTGTTCTGCAGGGTTAGTTAGAAAGAAATGTTGCGTGCTAGCTTTAATGAAACCCAGGGCTCCCCTGAAACAGCACCAATGGTCTAATAACACGTTACATCATTTGTCACTGGACACGTTGAGAGTATGTCACTGGAAAACCTTTAAAAGCCGAGATGTAAGTGGTGTGGAGACAACCATGGCCTCAGCAGGGTAAAAAAGACAGTATCATTTATAAATGTTTTTATGTATGCTATTTACATTTGGAACATTTAAATGTAAAAAGGAAAAAGAAAGCCTACACTTAACATCTTCCCAGATGTTAACAACATCTGTCTAGATGTCAGCCCAAGGATCTGACATTTTGTGTGTAAAGGGGAGTATTTCAGTATTCTCTTTTTTAATTTTTCTCTTTTGCCCCCCAGATTAATTGTCCTGCACGTTGGGCCTGTCACTCTTTGCTCTGGGCCATATGATCACGTGTCATTAACCCTGGAGACCAACAACCTAGCAAAGTGGAACCATATGTTCTTAGCAGAGATAAATAGTAAATAGGAATGCGTGCATCATTGGTTTGTGAGGATGGGGCTCATGCGTTGGGGCCTTTTAGTTAAAATGGACACAAATGCGTTTTGGTGGCAAAGCGCATGGACAGACATGCTGGGGTGCGCAAAACCCAGCAGCTCTGCCCCCCTAAAGGGCTCAGGGTCTGTGTCCCAGCTCGGCTGAGGAAGAGGAGGGAGAGATGCTCTTTCATTGCCATGTTGAAACGCTGCTGGACACTGCGGGCAAAGTTCCCCGTCTGTCATCGCAGGGTCACCCGGTGCCACCCAGCTGCAGTGGCCTCTGTCCATCTCTGCCTTGTGCCGCTTGATCTCTGTAATTCTTTTAAATATCTCATTTCCCGTCAATTTAATGTGACAAAAAAGGGTGTATTTTTTCTCTGTGCCAGTTCTTTCTTGGCTGTCATCATTTGGAGCCAAATGAGAGATTTCCTTTTCGTTCAAGGATACTATGGCAGCTCTTTCAGAGGAAAGTAATTCCATGGGACGCAAAGGGGCAGGGAGTCAGTAGTTTGTTCATCTGTCTCTTACCCAACAAAGTCCCCCTGACACCGCAGTGTGTCTGAGGAAAAATGGGAAAACATGCACAGACTCATGGCTGGCGGATGAGACATGCTCCATTATTTCTTCCTTGCCAGGTGTCATTCTTATTTTCTGTGTATTGGCAGTAAAGACAGAGCTCTGATTTCCAGACAAGGGCAGTGTTATTGCACACTAAAAAGCTGTTGTATTTTAACAGCAGCACAGAAAGCCAGTGAATAATAAGTGGGTATGTGTGCCAATGAAATACTTTTATAACAAAACATCCACTTGTTTGGATTATTTATCATGAAATTATAACAACAGCACCTGTAGAGATTTATGTCGTGATGCAACACTGGAAAGAATTTGGGCTGAATATCATGCCTTGCAGATTTGCTCTCATCCCTTTGAACCTCATTGCAGACATGTTACTAAATTTATCTGCTAAAGGAAGAAACTTTGTAGTCCCAAATATTCACCTCCTTTCCGTGCTCAAGCCAAAGAAAGGCCCAGAGACCTATATTTAGAGCAGGTCAGGAGGGAGAACGGGATTGATAAGAAGGTGCTTGAATAAAGGCTGTTTTGTCCTGCCCGAGATGCACAGGATTCCTGAGAGCTCGGTCCAAGTATCGCATGGACAGGCCACCACAGCTCCAAATCCTGCTTGCTGTTTGTTTGTTGCCTTTACATCAGCCAGATTAGCTCAGCCCAGCACAACACACGTTTGCGGTGAATATCTACAGCATGTTTGTTTGGATGATCAGCCCGGTGAGGAAGAAGCACGTGCAGCCACGTGTGGTGCCAAGGACCTACAAAAAGGCACAGCCCGTAGAGGTCCCAACCTGTAAAGCTGCTAAAACAAGACCAGGTTTGTGCGGTATCTCAGGATACAACAACACCATCGCCTTTACTAATCCTGTGTGGCCCCTAAAGGTCGACTCTCAGGCTGCTGGTCCAAGCGACTCGTCCCATCCCAGGTTGCCTTGCAGGCAGTTCTTGTTTTATTGCCATAGGGTGTGATGCTTTACTGCCAACAGATTTGCTATGGAAAGGCAAGATGGATAAGGATTTTCTGATCTGGGTATAACCTCAGGCAAGGTGAAGATGCTGTTGTTGAGCCCCTGAAGGACACGCGAGGTCCCTGTGTCCACCCTTGTCCTGGCTGGTCTGTAGGTTCAGGGTGGTCTGGGATACCACCCAAAATGTCCCTCTGCTTTTGGTGGGAAGCGAATCCACATTTGTTTCTTTGCTTTGGGTGTTTCACATTGCAGACCGGCCAGAGAGGTCCGCTCTCACTGAGAACGTGCCTCTCGCTCTCCCCAAAAGTGTCCCCAACCTTCCTATTGTCCCCAGCATGGCCGAGGATGTGTTACCGTGCTTTGAAATGCCACATCTGGGAAGCAGTGGGGACCTGGGCTTATCAGGTTTCTCTGGGCATTCTGGGTTATCCTCTGTCGACTTTGCTGGGCTGCTGGTTGCTTCTCATAACACAGCTAATTTGATCATATTTAGCGTGCATTCTTCACACATGATCTTATTACAGTTCCAGTGCTCTTGTTTTTGCTTATTCAGGCTGACCTTAGGCATCTCCTGCCATCCTCTGCCATGGTCAAGACCTCCCAGCTTGTTGCCTGGTGGCCCCCAAAGGAAGGTGTGAAGATTAACAGCCTAGAGGATGTATTTAATGAATGGCAACAAGGGATTAGTGACACAGTGTCACCTTTCATGGCCTCTTTAAGCAGGCGAGCTGACACGCGTTTATTTTTGTTTGCACTGTTGAGTAAACTCTGGAAACGGACTGGATTTACAGTCGCTGCTCCCCAGCGAGGAGCCTCCTTCTGTCCATCAGCCTTGGCTTGGGGTGATGAGAAAACCAGTAAGATCTCACCCACCTTGCTCCCAGGTGGATCCTGGACCTTCTCCTTCCTACTGAAGGTGCAGAGGGGAAGAGTTGTGCTGAGGGAGGGATGTTTCGAGACTCAGGAAGGTCTGACTGGCAGCTCAGGTTTCCAGCTCTCCGTGTCCATCCAAAGCCAACCCTGTACTCCCCACTCTTTGCGCCAGCTCCTCTGCCCGATGGAGGCTCCGCTGCTCATGCCAGAGCCCACAGCCCCAGCCTCAAAATCCTTTTGAAAGTGAAGGTATTGGCAATGAACTCGAAGGCTGCAGGATGCACATGCAGAAGGTTTTCTTGCTGCAGAGCTCCCTGTGCTGCACTGGGCAGGAGGTGGTCTGACCACAGCCAGTTACATTGATGTAGTTGCTCGTTCCACTGGTTGACATCTAGAGCCAGACTCCCCAGACTGCACTGGGCTCTGATGGAGCCCCCAGGGACCAATGTGATGACCTTGCTCCAGCAAAGTGTTCATACACCTGCTTTATTTCAAGCATTTTCACGAGACCTCTCAGCTGTGCTGGGATTCTGAATGTGCCTCGAGCTCAGGACGTGTTGTGCTTAGTGTTGGGCTGAACTGGGACATGTGGTCCTCACAGAATCATACAGTGATTATGAATCACAGAATCATAGCATGATATTGGATAAGGTTATCCCCCAGTTTGCCTTGCAGTAACTTTTGAGTGATTTCTACAGCCTCTGCTTTCAAATTATTCTTTATGCTATGAAATTCTCGTGCTTAGAAAACGTTTTCTTGGTGGTTGCCTTAAATTCTACTTTTCTTCCTTTCACGCTTACCAATCCTCTCACCCTTTGCTGATCCCTTGAAGGAATCCACAGGGCAAATTTGGCTGTGACACCCTTAGATTACATCTCAGTGCAGCTGCTGCGGATCCAGAAGAAAATACAGGGATGGAAGGAAGGGGGTCTGTGGAGCAGAAGGCCCAGCTGCAGGGCTGGGGGGGTGAGGGATGGGGGGTTAAAGCAAGAGAAAATGTTTGGAACTCCATGTACAGTGATAATTTTTGCTGCTGACAGTAAGTAAATACATTTTATAGTGCTGGGGAAACTGTGAAGTTTATCTTTTCCAAGCAGCTTTCCGTGGCAAATGTTGCAATTGTATCTGAAATGCAATGCAGAATGTAGTGTTTCCAAATAAGAGGCCAATCAAATGGCCTTAATTTCTCTCCAGTTCAGGGAGTCTCCTGCCATCCCATCTCCCCTCACATCAAGGACAGAGGCTGATCTGTGTCCTTTGCGTAGAGAAGAAAACAAACCCTCTAAAATCCTGACGGAGCAGTGTTTCAGAGAAATGCTGGGCTGGTCTGGCAGTGCCGGCTTTGATGCCTTTTTAATGTATTTAATTTGGGCTCCTGAGCTTAGCTGATAATTTGTATACTCTAATTCTTCTTAATGAATAATTTGTGGTACAGTGGAGATCTGAAAGAAAAACAAAGAAAGAAGCAGGAAGAACGCTCTTAAAGATCTTTATTCTATTTTTATGAATTTTATGCCAAACACGTAATAGATGGAGAGATTAAAATCCTGGCCGACAGCTTCTGTTAATGGAAATGCCGGAGGGAGCTGTGCGTGGTTCAGGACCGATCCACGTCAGCAGTGCCACGTCAGTCTGAAACAGCAGGGCCAGGCTGAAGATGCACCACGATGGTCCATACTCAGAGCAGGGCTGGGAGATGCAGGTTAGGACTGAGCTTTGGGAGATGCAGGTTAGGACTGAGCTTTGGGAGATGCAGATTAGGACTGAGGTTTGGCCGTGGGATGTGTGGGTTGGGTTGGGAGATACACATCAGGCCAGATGCAGAGCATGGGAGGTGCAGAAAGCTACTCCCGGACTCACTTTGCCTGGCTCAAGGCAACGCAATCTGCTCCATTGTCTTACAAATTAATTTCCCCTTCACTTCACAAATTTTTGTCTTTTTATTTTTATTTTTTTTTTAAATCATGCTTGCTATTATTTTTAAAGCAATTAAAACATAGAAACAAAACCCAAGGAAACACCCACTGCATTCCTGAGCTGAGCTGTCTGTGCTCCCTGCATTCCAGCCCAGGCGCAGAGGTGGGAGCAGCCGGGTGCCAACACCACCCTCAATTCCCACAGGGGAAAAAGCCATGGATGGAGTAGGATGATACAACCCAGTTGCTTCCAATGAATACAAATCTGCAAAGAGGTCCCTCAGGGCCTTTTTCCAAGTACTGCTTCAAGGAGAGTGCACAAAATGCCTTCCACTAACCAGGACAAATCTACCTTTAAAAAAAAAAATAAAGCCAATTAACATTGCACAGTCTCCGCACCCAGATTCCTGCCGGTTGGCATTTCTGTACCTTGGATGCTGCGTGTCTTTGCAGCTGGATTCCTGAGGCTTAACACCTTAATTCCTGAAATGAGCCCCAGTCCTAATTCCTGATTTTAGGAAAACAACATTCCTCCCATTGAATGAAAACATTTGTACACAGTTCATAAACCATCTTCCTGAGGAGTGGGAGGGGAGGGGGCTGGAAGAGGAAAGCCTGCAAACGCACGGCCGCGCAGCATAGAAGTGCATTGTCTGTCGGGCTCGGACGCTGCTGGCTATAGGAGCCAGCTGCTGTTTGGGTAAGTGCTCTGTTCAAATATTCAAATCCCCCGCTGGACAGAGCTGTGAGCAAAACACTACGCAAATACTAATAAACACATTGCGTAGAAGTCTCTGGATCAGGTCTTTCATTTCTCTGCACCAGTAACAGACCTGGATTCAGCTTCAGCAGCTGAACCCGCCTCGGCATCACCAGCGTTTTGGGGGGCAGAGCGACCCCAAGTTCTTGGACCGACCCTGTCCCAGCACAGCTGAGACGACTCCAGATCTCGGGTCAAACAACTCTTTTGCGAAGAGTAGAACAAACAAAACCTCATTCCCCATCTGCTGTGCCAGTGGATATACATACGAGTGGATATAGTTGCTCTATAGTTGCCGTGTTGCTTATAGTCCTTGCTCCACCGTGATGGGTTGAGGCTGAGAGGAGCCCATGGTGGGATCCAGCACAGTCATTCTTTGATCTTGTGCTCTGTGTTCTCCGTGAGCCTGTATTAGCCAAGCTAAACCCAGGGTTCTCCCTCAGTGAGAACAGGGTCTCCCCCAATTACTGTTTTCATAAGATCCATAGGAACCGCCAGTACTCTGAGAGCCCAGGGTCAACATGGCCAATGAGTCCAAAAAGTAAGATTTTAGAAAAATGATGTGGACACATGCACATGCATGTTTACCAAAGTCACACCGAGGAAAGGCAGGACTTGGCTTGGAGCTGCAGTTTGGTTTTAGGGAAGGTGGGGGACACACACATCAAAAACATTAAACGAAATCAATATATTGGCAGCTTTTGGGTACTACAGCAAAGTTACCACTTCTCTATTACCTCCTGTCTCTATCACAAACTGTATTATGATTCTTTAAGGTGATCTTTTCATTGATCTTCTGGATATGGTGGCCCTGAAAACCAATTAATGGTGTGTGATGGCTCATGAATTGGTCATACGCAATGAAATGCAATTGGGGGAAAAAAGGAAAAGGGGAAAATAACCCAAATAAAAGATCTGGACAGCTAATTTTTGTATCAATTCTCATCTCTAATGTCAGAGAACACTTTTCTTACACCTCAGAAAGCACAGTGACAAAATAGCTGAGATGGTTGATAGAACACATTGAATGGTGGCTCACCCTTGCCCCAAGGGATCTCTGTAGTGCACCCAGGGCTGTCATCATCACTGCTCCTCTTCTTGTTCTGTTTGTTTTATTCACCGGAGAAGAGCAGAAAAGTTCTTCAGCATAATCTTGATGTGAAAGTGCATCATGCCTGAGAGAAAGAGCCACGAAAGACCTGGGGGTCAGCCCTGGTCCCCATGCGTGCTGCCCAGGGGATGCAAAGCTGGATGGTGACTGCAGAAAGGGGAGAAAAACCTTTCTTAATGATTCTTGCTCTGAGAAACACATGGGTTCATCCCACCTGAGCGAGGAGCCCAGGTGCCGTCAGCTCCAGGGGATTCATGACACATTCATTTTGAAAGATGAAGAGGAGTAAGGTTGGCACAAATGAACTGGAAAGATGGTGGAAGCTCCAACACTTGGTGTCCTTGCTGCAGGATTTGGTCTGTTTTGAACAGTTTTGCTCAAACGGAAATTCTTGGGTGAAACCCTTTGGCCTGTGTTCTGCAGGAGGTTTGTCTGGAGGGTTTGGGTGGTTCCTTCAGCCTTGTGTATCTTGAGGACAATGTAGGCGAGAAGCAGGAGTGCTTACAGCTCGGTGTTGTGCTCTGCTGCCCGGTGCGTTCAGGTGCCTTGTCTCTCATGTCTGGAAGCCCATAATCCACTCATCGTCCTGCCAAGAACCTCATCCCAGTCCTACTGTGACAAACAAACAGCCCTTGTCCCCCTCGGGTCTGGGAGAGCAGCAAGAGTTGACGAAAAGCATCAGAGGAGCCGGAGGGAGCTCCTGTGCCTTCCCAGATATACATATATATATATATATATGTATATGTATATTTTCTAGCACACATTGCCTGTCAAATCGCAGGATCCAGTCGATACAGTGAAATTACAGTCCCAGGGAAAAAAAAAAAATAGAGAAGAGAGAGGGAAAAATTTGATTCCGAATTGGAGGGATTAATGGTCAAAAGAATGTTCTTCTGGGAGTAATCTAAGTGTTATATTTACATTTGGCTTGGAATTATTTGCAGTGAGGAATTTCAAATGCAAATATTTTAAAAGCGTAACATGTAGAGAGACACTGTGGGCACTTCTGTTTTCTCTTTCAAAAAAAAAAAGAAGAAGAAGAAGAAGAAAAAATGGTTTTCTTGACTATTTTTTATTGGAATCTTAATGAGACCATAATTGCAGCAGGAAAAAAAGGAAAAAATGCAGCTCTTAAAGGTTTGCTGGTTCTGTACATACGGGCCTTGGGTTTGAAAAAAAGAAAAAAACCTAAATTTTTAAAAACTTTATTTTCCGAAGTGGTGCATGGGAGGCAAAAAAATGACTTAGCTAAGTAAGTCTTGTCCATTTATGTGCTTAGTCTGTGTTTTCTTTTTCTAAAAAAACATATATGCATAAATGTTGAAATGCGTAGGCATGTTCTGTTTGTCTTGGCTCTCTCCTTTATCTCGTTTTATTGTGTTACCCTCACATGGGGTGCTTTGGGAACCGCAGGGTTTTCTGGATTTCTTCGGAGCCGGCAGTGCAGGAGCACTCGGTGTCTTCGGGTTGTTCTCGGGCTCTGTAGGGGCTCGTCTGTGAAACTCTCAGTGGCTCAATGACAGCGAGAGGACTTAAACTTCTTCTTTTTCAATTATTTCCCCCCCATATGCTGATATTATGCAGACATTGCTCTTCTGGGACTTGCATGAGGGTCCTCAGACCAGAATCAGCTGCAGCATGACCACAGGCACAAACATTTCATATCATATGAGTCCTGTATGTTCTTCTATATTCCCTCAACTCATCTGCGGGTTTCCTTTCCTTCATGGGATGGTCACCATTTTAAATCGCTTCTCATCAGCAGGGTTTGGTGTCTGTAGTTCTTCCGTGTGAGATTTCAAGTTCTCCGACTATTTCCCCGCTTTTTAGTCACATTTATTTATCTTTGGTTAATTTTCTTTGCCTTTAATTTTGCTTAAGTTTTCCACGTCTTCCTTTTGCTTCTTTCCACCTTTATTTCTCTCGCTCCCTTCTCACGGATGCCACTTTAAGTGAGGAGCAAACATGTTAAAATAAGTCCCTTTTTTTCCCAAGGAAGAAAGTGTCCATTTAATATCCCATATGCCCATCAAAGCCAATGCAGAGGCAAAGCATGACAGGCATATTCTGTGATTCAGACCTCCTGGGTATTGGCAGGAGAATAAATCTTGTGTCTGACATAAGAGGACATCGGGAACCAGGGGAACTAACCTGAAGCTTTTGGAAAGGCTCCACGTAGCCGTCAGTCAGGAGGAGATAAACTTTACATGAAATAGGACCTTCCAAAGTCATTAGTTACCCACTTCTGCCAGAACCACTGACGCGCAGCTCTGGAGGGAACGACGAGAGGCAGCCAAAGAGAACAGAAAACAAACCTGAATGGCAATATGTCTCTTAAGAAAGTGCCCGGTACAAATGTGGGAATGTGCCCTGCTCTGAGTAAATCAGGTCTCAAAAAGGCTCATGTACAAATAGTATTGATCCAGGGGAAAACTTTGTTGCCTGGAAGTCCTGCAAAAAAGGAGATTAGATCATCCCCAGGCAGATGGATGTAGCTTTAAGCAAAGGGAAAACACGGTGAGTACCAGTTGTTCAATAATCCCTTTAACTGACTCCAGGAAGATCTGTTGCTTGAGGGAAAAAGGAAAAACAGGGGGTGGGGATTGTGGGGAAAGGACATGGAGTGGTGATATTGCTATGTCAGACATACATTTGGTATATATTAAATATGCTACCACCATCTCCCTCCTCCTGTGACTCTGCTCCTACAAAATGTTCTTTAAAAGCCAGTCCTTAAACCTTGCTGCCCTGGACGATGCTCAGCTGGCTCTGCGCGCCGGGCACCCGGCAGCGGTTTGCATGTGGAATTGTTGTCCACGACACTGTCATCCTTTTGTCAGAGGACACTGTTCCATGGACCGAGCTCCTCGCCCGGCAGAGGGGACGTGGAGTGCGGGGCTGACATGGGGCTGGTGCAGAAAACACCAGCCCGGGTGAGCGGAGCTGCTTGTTCCACATGGCAGATAGCAGGGCAGGCTGGGGGAGTCACGCTGATCTACACCAGGTTCTGGCCCCAGCTATTTTCCTTTGTTATAATATAAATAACAAGCAGTAGTTAAAAGGTGACACAAAGGGCTCCTTAATCTTCACAGCATTCTTCCCATCCTGCCTGGATTCATTTGCTCACGCGTTTCTCGTGATAACCACTCCAGGCGAAAGGCTTTATAATGCAGTCTATAAACTTCCAGGCAGTGGAGCTGTGCCAGTGCCAACCCATGACCCAGCAGGCAGCGAGCACGTGTGTCTGTGCTGACTCAGTGATCCAAGTCTGCTTTTAATTTCCTTTCTTTAGTTTTCCTTCATCCTGCAAGAAATAACTGTGAAGTAAATCAAATGGCCTATCTCCGCGGGCTGCCCCTTGGCTTGGCACGGGACAGACCGGGGGGAGAGGCTGCCAACCCTGTGGCCGCCTGACAAAGTGGGTTCTGTTAGCACAGCATCGCTTACTGCAACAACAATCCGCTCCCGAAGCCAGCGGGGCTTTGCCTGCTATCGCTAACACAGCGGCAGCGAGCGCAGCCGGGATCAGGAATCACTGAGACTCATGGAAAATTCTGGAGGGGAAATAAAAGAGCTCGGGGTGTTGGGGGAAGGCTACCTCTGTGTTTAGAGAAGAGTTTCATTTTATCTACAGCCTCGGGCTAAGAGCCGGGGCAGGGAGGGGAAGGAGAAGGGAGCGATGGCACGGGGAAGCGCTCGCAGCGGATGGCACGTGGGGACAAGACGAGGGTGATGTGCCGGGGAGTTGTTAGTTAACACCAGGCTGGCAATTCGGGTGTCGTGTTGCTGTGAGTGCACCTGGAATGGGAGACCCACGTGTCTGCCAAAGAGCAGGGCAGTCTGGCTACCTTCCAGTGTTGGCTAAATTACCTAAAACTCCCCTCAACATTATGAGCTAAATCTGGTACTATCGACGTCTCCTTCCAAAACATTATTTAATGTTCCTGTGCTGAATGGCCATCATGCTCCATCTCGGTGGTGCTTCACCTGTGCCAACAAAGCCCTCCTAGATGCGCTTTAGAGGAGACTCAATGGGCTGAACCATGTGGTCCACGTTCAGCCAAAGCCCCAGCTATTGTTAATGTAGCTAACACAATATTTGACCTGCTGCTCGGAAAGAATTTGAAATTTTCCAGTGAAAGGTGCTGCAAAAATGCAAAACATAATGAAGTGAACAGGCTCGGCAAATGCAATGGCCATGAAATGAAAGACACCTTGCTGCTGGTTGATGCCATCAGAGCAGCCTCCAATATTTGTGATTCCTTTTCCCTTTTGCTCTGAATCCCTTTAGCTGGAATCTCTTTCCCTATCCAATTGCTGCCCTAATTGTTGAAGAGACTTCAGGAAATGGCAAAGCCAGATCCTGAACTCGCCCTTGTGTCTAATGTCATCAAGGGAAGTTTGATTATTACCGCTAATACAACACATGTGTTTAATAGGCGCTTCAGCCGGCATTTCGTGACACGTGTCCTGGCAGAACAATACTCTGCCAGCCGCCGTGTAACACTATCCGCAATTGTGGAGCTGGAAAATCATCTCCAGTATGACAACTGCCATTACCTCAGGTTTACCAGCTCCCTGGAGGATCCTAAGGACCCTTGGCTTGGTGCTTGTTTCAGTTTGTTACTTAGCTGAATTATACAGCGAAATGAGAGTAAGCTGTCTTGTCAAAACCAATGCGGAGCCATGGGAAGGATGGGAGTTTGTTAAAGAATCAACTCGCGCCGCGGAGCGTTTCTAACCCGCCGACTTTCCGCTGCGTTGGCTTTTCCCTGCCCCTCGTATCGCAGCATTTGCAAGTAAAAATACATCAGCAGAGGGGTGTGTGGGGGACATCTGTGGGCACACCTGTGACCTGTGAACCTTTATCTCTACTGTTACACTGCAGCAGATGTTTTATGCTTTGTTTGCAACAGCTCTCGCCCTGAATTTGTTATTGCCCCGGGTAAGTTCATTTTTAACAGCTGCCTGACAGGCTCTTCTCCTTGACTGGCTTATTGCTTCTAATAGAAATACTCAGGAAAGCTCATCCTGAAGGGAGAGTAAGAGGGAAAGAGCCAGGTAGAAATGGAAAAGCTTACTGTGTATCAAGCTTTAAGATGTCTTTACAGGAAGCTGAATTTACACTAATAGCAAAGGCTGAGTTCTCATCCTAATAGCACTCCAGCCTGTCCTGGGGGCAAGGTGCTTCTAGAGAAGGCTTAGCATCACTCCTTGGGTTGTCAGCACTATGGTTTATGGGTGCACTCTGACTGTAAGTCCAGTTGTTCACCCAAAAGTGAACAACAGCAGCAGAAAACAGTAAGGCAGAAATATGAATGCTGAAAATTTTAATCAGCTTTAATGATGGATCATGTTTTAGCATTAGGTAAACTTTCCGGGAAAACTCTAGGTCCAGTGCTACTCCCAACCGCAAGTCCTCCTTAAGAAATAAGCGATAGAAATATATATTCCCTTTCTGTATCTGTATCTTTCCGTATGATTTTGTTTGCTGCATCTCTTCACACTGAAAACTAATGTCTGTCTTTAGTGGTATTGTCCTGTAGAGAGGATGCAGTGATGATCTCAAGTGGAAAGAAGATGATGACGAATTGTTTGAACGATCCCCAGAGCTATGAGAAGGGTGGCTGGAGAGGGGCTGCTTAGTCTCTGCTCTGATTGGGTTTGCTCTGTTTACAGTGGGATGCTCAAAATAAGCTCTCATGGTGTAATATCTCCCCAAGCCATAATATCATTCTAATAATTTAATTTATAGCCCTGTTTGTTTTCATTTATGGTTTAACAGACCAGCTGGCAATTAGGCCCTAATTATGCTGTTATGCAAAATAGCTCCATTTATTTTTATAACATCGACTGCAGCATAAGCTGTATTTGTTTTTAATTGTGAAATCAACCATGGCAACATTCCGTAACGATCCATGTGTCACAGCTGGGAACGCTGCTCGGCTTGGCCGAGTAAGGTGCAGAAGAGCTGGAGAGGTTACAGCACTCGGGTTCCCCGCTCGAGATGAGGAGTCCAACAGGAACGTTTAGGATTTGCCCTGGATCCAGCACCGATCTCTTGCTATTGCTACTTCTTTAACCTTTAGAATTTCTCACCAGAAGAAACCAAACGGTGACATTCCACGAGAGCATTTCTGGCCAGCCGCGCGGGTTGTTGGACTCTCAAGGACGTGCCGTTAGCAGCTCGGTGAGGTAAACGTTCCAACATAGGGAAACCTTCAGAAGGGCTGGAGACCAGCAGACACATCCTGCAAGTCGTCTTTGGCTTTCGGACCAGCAGGTATTCAGTCCTACCGTAGTGCTGGAGGAAATTAATGCAGCCATACAGACACCTGGAGTGACCGGTGCTGCTTGCAGAGCCCAGTACAAGCTGATTGTCCCCGCAGTAGGAGGAGGCTGCAGAAGACAGCTCTTTCTTCCTTCATCCTCCATCAGTCACATCTCCTCTTGGGATTCCACTCACCCTCAGTCCTAACTTCTCTATTAACTTCCAATTTACTTTGTTTTTTGCCACATTCATATGACTCAGAGGGTTTTTTTGCACTTGTTTCCAGAAAGCCAAGTTTGAGAACTCCCTCAGCTCTCCAGCTGTAGGTGGTTGTTGCCCCCCCAGCTCTCCGCTTGCCAAAAGCACACACACGCTTGCATGTAAGAAGGCAGCTTAGGCTTTGTGATCACAAATGTTTGAGAGATAGGGTGTGACTTGCATATGGCTCCAAATGTTTAAATCTGCATTGGCCAGAAGACATTGGGTCTGCAAAACAAGAATCGTAATAAATCACAAGACAAAAGGGGTTGCAAATAACAGAAGAATCTACAAGTGCCTTGCTTTTACATAGCTGTCTTCACCCATTGGACTTTTTCACAGAACGACTTGTCTTATCTCGTTAGACAGGGACCAAACGGACATGAGTTCAGCTTTTGGCACAGCCACAGTCCTCTTGAATGATCTCAGACAAGTTACCGTGCACGCTGCTCTGGAAATCTGCTCCTGCAAAGTAGGGACACGGTCTCTCTGTCCCCTTTCCCATCCCATCTGCTTGAATTATCCTGACTTGGAGAAAAGGTGGTGTCTTGTAAGGGTCTGCACGTCTGGTGCCTCTGAGCAGTACCTGGTTTTAGAAGGAAGTTGGTGCTTGCGCTTACCTGGGATTTGGGGCAATGGGATGTCTTCCCAAGCTCCCGGGTAGGGGGTAATTAATTCAGGACTTGTAATGTACTGACTCAAAATGTAGCTGAGGCTGAGGCCTCCGTTGTCTCTTCCTGAGGCCCATGTTGCAAACAATACCAGGATAAATGACTCCAGGATTGTTATTTTTATCTAATGCACTGGGAAACAGATATAGAAAGGTGGGCTTGTTCCCTCCAGCTGAGCACATGGGCTGCATCTCTGCTGAGCAAAAAATGATGGAGGAAGAAAAGGGAGCTTCCAACCCGAGAGTGCAGAAGCAAATGAAAATAACCATTTTTCTGCAAAAATGAGTAAATATTTTCCCAGAATTGTTTTATAAAACCAAACCAAAAAGAAATCAACCCCTTTTGAGTTTAGCTTGAACGCTGGTTGTGTGTCCCAGTGCCTTTTTTGTTTGTTTGTTTGTTCAGAACCAGCCTGTCAATCCCTAATGGAAATAACTGGAGACGTGTGCGAATTAACACACATGCACACAAAAATGCAGACAGCAAGAAGAAGTCATTCCACAGTCTAGCCTTGTTAAAGAATACAGGCAGCTTCCAGCGGCAAACCTTCCCCCCTCGCTCTCTCTAGCCAGAGGAATTTCTTTCACCTCCTTAGAAGCTGCTTATTAAAGTTAGGCTGGTGCTGGTTCCCAGGTAATAGAACAGCAGCAAAGCTTAACTAATCTATATTTTTACTACAGTAATTAAACTGTGCACTTGCTAATAAAAAGGTAACACTTTAAATTAAGGCCCCGTTTCTAAATGCTGTATTAATATTTATGAAATGATTACTGCATACAGCCACATTCTTTAAGACTTATTAGAACGTGTGTTATAAAACTCAATTGTAATAAACCCTTAATGGTTATGCTCTGGCGAGCTGCAGTTTTTTCAACCCTACAAGTGGCGTCTTCTTAAAATACGAGGAAAACACTCTTCCTTCCCCTAAAACTCCCCGAAAGTTTCATCCCTCTGTGACTGTTGGTCCTGGCCCAAGTACTTTTGCTCAACCATCTGTAAGATGGGGTGGGGTTTGGTTGCTGGGGTCTTTCTCATGTTCTCCGGCCACTTCAGGAAGGTCTGGAGTTTCCTGTGAAATCACAGGGCTCATACGAACCCTAAATCATACCAGCCATCCCACACACGTGTCTGGGTTAGCACAGGGCTCTCAAAGAGTGAGAGGAATCTGTGTTCTGGCAACAGAATCCTGCCCTCAGCATCTAGACCAAGGTGGGTGATGAGGTTCCTTCCACAGTCAACGGAAGGAGATGGGGCTCCTGATGATATAACCATTGATCGCCTCTCTCCAAGGCATTTTGACATCTCTTTGGAACGTGCCTGTGATCTGGGACGTCACTGGGTCTGGAGCTTCAGGGAGCGCTTGCAGAGGGAACAGGGTGAGGTCACTCACAAACAAATTCAGATTCTCATCACCATGGCCACTCCTTGGGCCAGTAGACACAGAAGACTGAGACCAGTGTTCTATGAGCAGCAGGGAAAGTACTTAAATAGATTATTATCTTCATAAATAAATACATCATAGTGCCAAGGTAATCTTGATGCTTCTTTTTAGGCTTCTTTTTGATAAGCTAGAGAGCCAACCCTTCAACTCTTTCACCCTGAGCTGTTATTTTCAACTTGCAACTTTTGCACTGGAATAAATAATCTTAGAATATTTCATCAAAATGCATTTTGCAAGGGGCTGTACTTTAGGTGATAATTTGCAGCAAAACGTTTTTCTCGTATTGCTCTTGTGATTTTTTTCTTCTCTGCAGTTGTGGTGGGTTGTGATGCCGTTTGTCTGATCACGGTATCCCTACCTCCTGCCTTTCCTGTTCCTTTAGCTTCCTCGAAGGCCACACTTGTGGTCCCAAACTTGAAAAGTCTGAATGTCTATAAAATATTTTGCATCGTGAATAGCTCAGTGTAAGCCAGTGGGACTTCTCATGCATAAAAATATTCCCATGCAGAAGTATTTGACAGTTTGAAGCAGAAGTGATTAACCTCTTTAATTCAAGCTTGCATAAAAAATTCAGCACAGCTCACAGGCAGCATAAAAACTGGGATAAACTCAGAGAAAGAAAAGCCATTTTTGTGAAATAGTCCCTCAAAACAAAGGCAAACTCCACCCCAAACATACAACGTCTTTAAGGGCCAAAATGCAAAGAGTTTGTGCTCAAACTGACCTAAGCTAAAGCTTGGACTTTATGGTCTAGTAACATAGCAACATTTGTTATGTGTAATAACAGCATCCAAAATGACACAATAAAAAAAGAATTATCTGTGATTAGAACTAAACTATTGAAATGTGTCCAGCTGGAGCCAAAATTTGGAAGGGGACAAGGGAGGGGGAAAGAGGAGTTTATTATTTCAGTAGCTGCAGTGAAAATCCCCTCTGGGTGCTCTGCAAACCACCCTCCGCTCTTTGAAACCATCCCCCTCATTGACATGGTAATGGTCTTTGTTGAATTCAGAGACGATTACATCAGAAATGTGTGGCCTCTTGTGGGTTTTCCAAGGCTTATAAAGCACACAAATTATATGAAAATATTGGGTTGAAAAATTAGTAAGCCATAGGAGTTTGTGTTGTTTTAGCCACGCTTTACTGCAGGGAAGGAAAACTGTGGCTCCTCCAGACCTTTGCCCAGTCTTTCAAAGCTACTTTCTTTATTATTTTTCTTTTCTGGTGGGCTCACTTCGGATATACAGCCTGTATTTTTAAAGGACTTTCATACTGGAGCAAACTTTGCAGCATGCAGTGTATAAAGACCAGAGACCAATTCTCCTCCTTTCTGTAGTATAACCAAGGAGAAAGTTCTGTCCCACAACGTTTTATCACATGAACTCTTCAGAGAGATCACTCTGTTGTGGATTCTTGCATCCAGATGACAACTGTACATGTGGAGGGGGAAATCATGGTTGGAAATGATGTTTTAAAAATATTTTTAAGGAATAAGAGGCACGTAGACTTGGTAGCATCACCTCAAGTGTACAACACACCCAAGAGGGGAAAAGCACAGGTTCCTTCCAGCCCCAGAAATCAAAACTAAATCACAACTCACCCCACACCAGTTTAGCTGTTCGGGACATCACCTTATGGAGGCTAAAGCCCAGCCTTAGGAAGAGCACCTACCAAAACCAACCAACCCAATGAGTTGTTTGGGCCAACCTGGTGCGGTGGAGCCATGGTCTCCATCGCCTTGGGCTGCTCCATTGCCAGGCCACCGTTGAGGAAAGCAGCTGAGCCAGGAATTAGCTATTCATACACGGTTTATGTAAAACACGGCGTGTTCACCAGAGAACCCGCTACCGCAGACCTAGTGGGACCTTTAGCTCTGCCTGCGTGTAGGGGGCAGATAAATTTAGAAGTGAGATAGTCTGTTTTGACTACCAATTAGGTGGGTCCGAAGACAGGAGGAGACATAGGGGAGATGATTTTTCCCTCAGTGGCTGCTTGGCACTGCTTGGCTGGCCTACGCACGCATGATTAATTGCCCCATCATTCAAGTAGCTCTTTTTATTCTGGCCACTCACAATATTATTATTATGAGCTACTGTTTTTCCAAAGCCAATTATGGTAGGTTTAAAACACAGCATCTGCCCTTGTATGTGTGTAGATGCATAAATAAGGAACCAGTAATCAAATAAAAGAAATAAATTTAATTATTTCTTTCCTTTTTTTTTTTTTATTTTTCCTCTCTCTGCTTCTAACCTTTCCCATTCATATATAAAAGCTCATGAAGGAAAAGCCTTGGATTTGAAAAGGCAATGGGAGAAAAGTTTGTAAGGGGAAAAATCAGTGGGACCCCGTAGAACAAACATGTGTAAAGGCTTTGTTTCAAAGTGGACGAATGCAAAATCCTGTTGGGGATAATTTTTAGGCTTTGGCTATTTTTAAAGGGTTGAGGAGCAGGAGTAAAGTGAGAAAACAATTCTCTGTAGGAAGCTGTAGCAGACTAAATGGAGCTTGTTGTTATTGGCAGAGGCATTGATGCTGAGGGCAGCAGCATCGTTACTGAAGCTGGAGGCAGCGGAGGTTTAAATAAATAAGGAGTGATCCATGAACCAAGATAAAATGTGATCTAGCTGTGCAGGGTCCTCCTGTTCTCTAAAGCAAGGAGGTTTGGCGGGGTGTGAGTAAAAGGAGATGAATGAGGGTTATCAGATAGGAGACGCAGGAGAAAGCAGAGAATTATTTATCCTGGTTGAGGCACGATGAATTAGTCACAGTTCTTCCTGAGGAATAAGGATTTTATCTGTTCATCTCTCCTGCACTGAGGCACATGTGCACATTGTCCCCAAAGGCAGAATTAGGGAATGACAAAATCAGGAAGCTATTGGGCTCTCAACCAGCCCAGTGCCCGAATCTGCAGCTCCCCTTGTTGGGGAAAGTCTTTCCATTTGGTTTCGGTGACTTGAAAACCCAGAGTTTCCCACCTACTTTTTCTCTGGCCTTACTCAGTGGTAAGATCACATAAAATCGATGGGGATTATTGCAGGCTAAGGCCAGCATTAACACAGGATTTGGCCCAACATCTCGCATGCGGCTAAGTCATATTAGTAACAATAAAAAACCCCCATGAAATACTTGCAAAACCAGTAGCTTGCAAGACTGTGCACAAAGTCTCGCCTGGCAATCTGTCCGGGAAGAATTGGAAAGAACAGATTCCCTGCTTCTGCCCCTCACCAAGCAGAGGATGGGAAGCCAAGGCCGGGTGATAAGAGCTCACGCTGCTGCCTAATGCAGCAAGATCAAAACCCAGCCTTGCAAAGAAACATCTTTGCAGAACCCCTCTTGCTGGACCGTCCTCCCACTCGCAGGCAAAACTCACGGGAGGGCTGGTACGAACAAAATTCCCAGCGTAAGGGAGGGCAAAGCAAGAAAACAAGGGCAGGAGCAACCTGTGAGGAAGGACTGTGGATCTTATTGACCTTCTCACTGCTTACTGCTCTGTCTCAGCTTTTCTTAGCAGCATTATCTCATCTTCTGGGCTTAGCTAGCCCAGCTAAGACTCGGGAAATCTTGGTGTTACTCTGATTCTCTTATTCAAGCATGGTCTGACGTTGAGTGATGCTGCTGAGGGGCCTCTGTGATGGGACAGCCCTCCAGCCCCACCGCGCCGCTCCCTCGGGCGCTGGCAGCCAAGCGCTGCAGCGGCTGCGCTGAAATACATCCAGGCAAACACGGAGGAAATTTCCCCGTGATCACACTTTTCCCTGTTCTTAATGAAAATACTGGTGCTTGATTAAGTGTCTGGTTCATAGAGGTGGAGGTTAAGCAGGAAAACAAAATGGGTTTGATGCGCCAGTTTTACAGTTCATTTTGATGAGACGTTTGCTTCGATCTTGCGATTTAGAAATTAACAAAGATGCCTCTACATTTTCAGACTGGGGAGCATTACCTAAATTCTTTTCTCCTGGAGTAAAGTCTGGGAAAAAAATAGTTAAGAAAATAATTCTTCTTATCCTGGTTTCCTCCTCCAGTCTTTTGACATGGAAAATACATTTTGAAACAGCGAGAAACAGAGATAAAATAGCAAAGAATGGCAGTCCTTTCTACTTTTTCTTTTCCATTTTGGTGGAGTTTGGTTTGGTTTGGTTTGGTTTAAGTTTTCTGGCAATATTTCAAGTGGAAACTGTAATGAGATTTTGAGAGTGTAGAAAAGTCAAAGCATCCTCTCGGTTCTTTCTGAAGGGCACCTTTTTGTTTCATGGGTCTCATTCCCAGGGCTCCCTTTGCTGCTCCAGTGGCAGCTCGTGACCATCCAGCCATCCCAGTGCTGTGGCAGGGGCGAAGCTCCCCCGTCAGCACGCAGCCCATTAACCACCCCAGCTCATCTCTGCACGACACATTGACCGAACGGCGGAGCCTGCCGCCCTCTTAACGCTCAGTTGTGACCGCAGGGTTTCCGAGCTGCCTGTGAGCCATTCAATACCGGTATTCAGTGCTCAGTGCCGGGGTTATACCAGTGCCTAAGTGAAATAAACCAGTTACAGGTGAGGTGCATCCCAAAAAAACCCCTTTGCCTCCCAGATCAGCCAAGAAGCCGCGCGGTCCCGCGCCTGACGGCCAGCAGGATCGGATCCATTTCTGCATGCCAAAAAAAGTGAACAATGCTCAGTGTCCCAAGAGCGCTGGAGTAGGTGAGGAACAGAGAGCTTTTCTCCTCCCCAAGGTTTTACGTCCAAATAGGCGCTGCGGCTGTTAAAATCGCAGCTTTTTGCACCATAATAAGGGTAAAACCCACCGCCACGCACCTGATTCCTGTCGCCAGGATCAGCAGAAGCCCGGGGCTGTTTGAATACACAGGATCAAAGAATCGAGAGCCTGTTTGTAATTTCTCCATGTAAATAAGAGCAGCATTTGTGCACTCGAAGGCTGTATAAAGAAGCTTTGGTTTAGCAGTAAAGTTGAACTATTTTAACAGAAGCCAGTGAGAGAGGCTGGAGCCACCGATTTAGGATGATTACAATGAACAAAAAAAGTCGAGCCTGGAACTGTTTATTTTAATTTCAGGCTTTTGGGGGCATGGTGAGCTGGTGGGGTGGGAAGATATTATTTTTATGGATCTAATCAGATGGACGGGATTTGCGGGCGTTGCTAATTGAATGGAGAAAACTGAGAAAGCCGTCTGCTTTGCCTTGGAGTTCTCGCTTTCTTTTCTCTCTGTGTTTGGGAGTCAGAAGAAAAGCAGTTCCATCACCTTGTGTAGACTAGGGAGGGCTAACAGGCCTTGAGAAGAAGTATACAAATAAAAAGGGGCTTCACATTGGAGGGAAGCGTTTAGTCTGTCCTGGGTTGAGCTGCCCATGGGAATCAGCTCTGGATCTGTTTCCCTGCCTGTTTCCAGGCTGGTGGAAGGAGCCGCTCGGGGTTTCCAGAGGATGCTCAGCACATCCTGGTGCCTGGAGCGGTCCTGGAAAAGCGTGTCCTGAGAGTGGGGGAGAACTGTTCAGTGATGCCCGGGACTTGGCCTTTCCCTTGGAATCTCCTTGTGGATGGCAGGTAATGGATCTTGTAATCCTGAACCCTGAAACAGAGAACACCTCGTTGTTTCCACTGCACTGCCAGACTACTAAAGATCACATTCGTGGTGCAAGGCACAGGAAAACGCAGCAGCAGAGTCCCCAAAACCGTCCATCCGAGCTGCACGCTTGGTGAGATGTGAGCTTTACTGAAATACGTCCGCTCCAGGTTGCCGTGTATGCTTTCCCTTGGTGATTTTTGCAACTCCACACACCAGAAAACACAAACGAGGGGAAAAAAACAAAGACCAAACAAAAAACGAACCAACAAACCAAACAAAAAAACCCAAACCAAATCAAAACAAAACAGAACAAAACCTGCATGTGGGTGAGCTGAGGATTTTTAGGGGTGTTTCTTTCCTCGGTGGTTTGTTTTGTTTGTGGCAGAGGGAATTCCAAACAAAGCAGGTGATGAAGAACAGCCCCAAAGCTGCAGCTCCTTGAGCCTGCTCAATGATGTCACCGAAAAGCCATCAGGGTGTAAATATCCCGGTGCGCACCCCGCGGTCCCCATTAGGGCAGACGTGTCAGGCTCACGTAGGAGGCAGGACTCAACAGCACATTAGTTACGGTCCAAAAACACCATCTACAAATATTTTCTATATCATAATTATACAAAATGAGTGGAAATTTCTCCCCCCTTCCCCAAGTCCCAAAAACATAGCCCATTATGAACACAGAACCATGCTGCCAACTCTACAGGAACATAAATATCATTTAAGTCTTTTTGTACTGTGTAGTAGCTGGAAAGTGGAAAAATGATTGAGGGACAAGTGGTTTTTAAAATCCCCCCGAGGCTTATAACTTACCTGTTTATTTCAAGAAGAGCTGCAACTGCCAAAAGGAAAGGAGTTACTTGAGTTGCTATCATGTTCTGTTTCCAGAGATTATTTCAAAATAAACACGGATTGAATCGCTGCTTTTCTCTTTCACTCAGCATTAATGTAGATGGTTAGTACAGGACTAAGGGCACCGGGTACCCCGGCACGGGCTCTCATCGGACTCAGACATGGGCACAAGAAACTCCGGGTCACAGGCACATCACTACCAGGGATTGCAGCAAAGTGGGGTCTTCGGAGCCAGGAACAAACAAGATCCTTCCCCTTGGCCTCAGGAGATGCTCAAAACCAAGAGGATTTGGTGATAAAAGGCCACGTTCAGAAACCCAGTGGGTAGGGAGCACAGCAAAAGCCAGGCTGTAGGAGACAGGACCGGGCGGAAAACCCCACACATCAGTATGGCTTCGGCTCCTAGGTGTAAATTAAAATGATCCTCTTTTTGCTACATAAAGCAACTCCATTGAAAGTTAAATTCTCAGGTTATTCCAAATCGACTTGCCAAATTGGAATGGAAAACTATCATAAAGTCATCAGGGTAATAATAATGCATCTCACGCAGATAAAAGCAAAGTGACATTGGAAAGCGTATTGTAATTCTTTGGTAATCTTTGGGCAAGAAGGAGAAGAGAATTAGCTTAATCTTCATGCTTCACGTTAACCTCCATTGGAGTTTGAATTCAGTGTTGACTGGTGAGAAATTTTCCCCAGGTTAGCAGATGACAGGAGTAAGTTATTTAACAGCCTATTCCCTTTCCTTTATTGGCGCGAGTGCTCCTGATGGAGTTGCGCAACAACACGCAGTGACATCGATCAGCAATAACAGTTAAGGACACAGGTTACAGACCAGGGATTGTGGGAAATACGGCTGAGACCTGATACCACATCTGGCAGCAAGCCAGCGGTTAATGCTCAACTTCAAAGCAAAGATAGGGATTTATCACCGATCTATACCACCCCTAGCAGTTCTATAGCTCTAAGAGGACTCCATATGTGCTTACTCTGCATCGTTTTTTGTCTATTTGCATTTTGATGCCACTCATTGCTATGTTATTGAGCTATTTTTCCACGGTGTTGCCCAATTTACGAAGGGCAGACATATAACAGGGTAATGACCCTCCTGAGGACGTTGCCATCGTCTGTGACAGCCATGGGAAGTCTGAACTCACCGCTAAGACCCGTAACCCAACTGTGATGAGGATTTTGTGTGGACCTTGGTGCAGTGAGGTAGATGTAAAAGAATGAGGAATAAAAGAAAAAGATATTGACTGATTGCATAGAACATATTGAATTATGGTAATGATGCTTAATCTCAAACCACAGGTGGCCAAGGAATTGCCAAATTGAATATCACGTGCCAGCTGAGAGGAGAAAAGACTCAGCAGTGCTATAAATAGCCTTAGAGAATGGCTCCCTGAAAACCCCTTTGCCCAGGGAATCCATAGGTACCCCTGAGACCTCCTTCTTCTCGCAGATGTTCTGCCTTCCATGAGCAAAGCCTAATTCCCATGTGACTCTCCAGCCTTGAGTCCCTGGTTCCACCACGCCAGTCTGAGGACACATCTCCAAGGGTGAGGACAGCGGAGGAATTATCCATTGTTCTTGTGCAGGGCTGTGATAAAAGCGTGATGGGCATGTGGTTCCTTTAAAGCAAAGGAAAATAACTGCCCTGAAATATGTCTGTACACACTAGAGCTGCTATAAAGGTGTAAAAATCCTGGAATCCTCGCTTGCACAATGCAACTGTTCTGCGTAGGCTGGCAGCTCGCTGAGCAGCACTGCCCATGCAGACCGAACTAATAATACAGGTAAAGAAAAGATTTGAAAATGTGAAGGAAAGAAGGTGAATTTGGTTCCCCTCTTCTTCCAGAAAGGGCGGCAGCACCAGATGTGATGGATCCTAATTCCATCCTCTGCTCAGCAACGGCCTTTCCATATGATTTGATTGAAGTGACTGAATCTCTCCGGTCTTTAGTTCATCCTCTCTCCAGTACAGGCAAAACAGTTCCCTTCTTCACAAAGTTAACGCATGGAGAAATGGTTTAAAAGTTGCAAAGTGTTGTTTCAACCTTTTTTTCATAAAAACAAATATGTATTTTAGACCAGACTTGTTTATAGGCGCTGCACGACTGCTATCTGTCACGGAATGCATTGCTGGGAGTATTTGAGCAAATATAAAATTATGTTTTTCAAATATAGTCCAGGTGCCAGGCACAAGTTATGAAATCTATGTAATACAGATCATGATGAGTGACACTGTAATTGCAGAAGATACCTAGTTGTGAAAGAGATATTTGAGTTTTAGCAAAGAAAACATGATACCAGGAAAATAAAACAGAAAAAAAAAAAATGCCAGTCAAATTTAACCACTTTCTTCGTCCTGAAATTACAGAAAAAGGCGTTCCAGGTGAGCTGCCGCAATATTAAGAAAGGAAGAACCTAACTGGACGTTTTAAGTATAATCACGTATTCTTCTAGCCACGCTTTATTGCCATTATAAACCATCACCTGCAGATCTCTGGTGTGTCCAAGTAACTTTCATCTGGCATCAACGGAAGCTGTAAAACAAGTTCATGCATAATTTGTGCAGACCAGGTGTCTGCAATTCCCATTTACTGATCCACTCCAAACCCCCGGCTGGTTTCAACTGACTCGCTTCATACCTGCAGAGATGGCAGTGGTGATATTCCCTTTAATAACCTCCACATCTTTGTGCCAACTGAGTTAAAGAGTCACCAGATTCTCATCTAATGAACAAAACTAATGAACGCTAAAAGATCATTAAGAAAACAGAGGCACCAAGGAGGGGAATCCAGAGCCAGCTGAAGGCTTCTCAACAGCTCAAGGAGGTTTAAATACAGGTTGGAAGGTGCACATCTGTCTGACTCATGTATAGCAAGTTGCAGATGTGTGGTGCAGAGGTTGGGTAGGTGACCGTATCCATGTGAGCTCCGTCTATCTTCCCTGCATCCAGATGGCACTGGAAGCCCGAAGCCTCACGTTGGTGGATCAAAACTGAATTTTGGCCTGCAGACTTGTCTAGGAGCGCATCGCTCGCTCGGGTTCCTCGGGACGCGCCGCCGCCTCGGAGCTCGCATTCCCGCTCAGCGTGGCCCCGTGTTTGTCAAAGCAGTGGAAATTTTGTTTTGGAAACGCCGCCGAGAGCGCAAACAGGAAGCAGGAAGGACTTTTTCAGAAATGCAAGAACCCAAAGGGAGCGCAGTTTCCATTTTTTTGGATCCAACCCATGAATTAGTTTTGCAACAACAGCGAGATATGAGTGGTGAGGTCAAGAGAAAAGCAAACATGTAGCAGCCACAGAGAGTGACTTTCAAAATCGCCTGTTGGAACTCTGAGTCATTTAATGTGCTACACACAGCCAGGATGCCTAGAAAAATAAAGAGCGGTGCTGAGCAGTCCCTGCAGCGCAGCTGTGTTATTGACAGATGGGATTAAGTGGTAGGAGCGCTCAAAGTGGGATATTTTTTTTATAAGCGTATTGCCTTTGTTTATTGTAATTTTGATTTTTAGTTATTTCTGTTAAGGCATTTGGGGACCTCTTGCCCTAAAGCGCACAAATGGACGTTTGTTATTGTTTCTGTCGTTGCTGTTGTTTGATTTGGGCACGTTTCTGTGATTCAGCAGTGCCCTTAGCAGGCTGCGGCGTGACGTGCTGCGACACAACACGGCTCATCGGGAGATCCAGGGGTAGCAAGCAGCAAAAGAGAACTGACTTCTGTCCCTTTGCAAGGCAACAGGTTTGCAGAAGGAACGGTAACATCGAGGCTTTTGTCCTGGTAGCAGTGATGATTGGATCCAAAGAGAGAATGATGCCGGGATGTGTTGAAATTGCTGGTGTGTTGTTGCATCTACATGAACCTTTGGTTTCTCAGTGCAAATCTGACTCTGCAGAGCTCACCACTGAAAAATTGAGCAGTTTGTGTGTGTGCTTGTGCACGTACTCGTTTATCCCTGCACTTTGTTCCAGGCTCTCTGATTTGATAGTCAGCGATGCAATTGGGTGGCTTTAACAGACAAAAATGTCGTTCTTCAGACTGGACTTGGATTTAAAGAAATGATTAGCAGCTAAACAAGAAACTTCTTCATCTCCTCCAATCTTGTTTGTCTTCTTAACAGCTGCGCCAAAACATTCCCTTGACCGGGTTTTTATAGCTGGTAGATTAGGATTTTATCACACACAATTGAGTGGGATTGCTCAACTCTGGGAGGTGTAGCCGAGCCCTTGGGCTGCCCATTGGCCCAGGGACGTCTCACCATCACCAGCCGCCCATCGGTCATGGGCAGCCCGCAGTGTTTGCCTTTCAGGGATGCCGGAAGAAAGGCCGGGAGATTACCGGAGGCACTCCTTGGGTTTTCAGAGTCAGTCAAATCCTTTCCCTTTCTGCCAGTCCTTGGTGATTGGCAAATCACAGCATGAGCTTATCAAACATTGATAAACAATGGATGGCTTCCGCACTCGGGAAAAAAACAAATAACAGGATTAGACAGGTCATTGCATTCCAGGGTGGTTTTTATTCTTTACAGTGAGGATAGGCCTGTGTACCTGGAGGGATTTCTCCAGTGGAACTGAGCGAGTGCGGTTTCACACTCTTTTACACATCTCTACTGGAAAACAGTGTTGATGGAGCAGATCTGGAGGGGATTCTGCCTGACGGAAAGTGTCACTCTGACCTGCTGTCCCACTGCCGTGGGCTCCTCGTGCTGTGACGTGATGCAGAAGACCATGTACTGCACCCAGCAGCACGGTAGGCAGGGAAGAAAGGGCTTTTTCACCCTTTTAGTCCATGAACAGATTGAATTAAAGATTTTTCTAGCACTGGCACTTTACCAAGGCTCCTGAAAAGATGCAGCAATATTTTTTTGTCCCGTTCATAACATACCTGGGGATGGGCTAGTTTTTAATCCTGACAAGGTTTCTTTGTAGCATTCCCAGGCCCCATTTACTCTGGGGTCAGTAAAACCTTTGCTCCAGAGACCATGAGGATCTGAGGTTGCTCCACTGGCATTAGAGCAAGACTGTGGGTTCGTACCCTTAGCAGACCCGCCTCTTTGCACAGGTGGTGAAGATTTTCATTTGCTTTGCTTTCTGGTGAGATGTTCAGTATGAAAGATTTTATCTGCCTGCTTGATATTCCATGACAAGCAGCAAGATGTAAATCTGTTATTGTCCTGGGTCTGCATCCTCATGCATGTGCAGAAGCCGGGGTTCCCCTCTCAATCCCCAGCTTTTCTGCTCTCCCCCTTGGCCCACAGCTCTGCTCTCAGACATTGGTCTCGTTGCTGCAGCAGTGAGGGAGTTTCTTGAACATTTCTCAGAGTATTTCATACTGTGAAGACTGTTCTTGGCTTCTGCCCTCTCTCCCAGGCCCAAACAAAATGTTTCTCCATGGTAAGCTGTCATTAGAGTTCAGAGAGGCAGAGAAAGCAGATCTGATTTCATATCTAATTTGCTGTAAAATGAGAGGCAGGGAAGAGAGGAGTCCTTTTTAATTAGAAAAAGGGTTGCAGGGATGCTTCAGCCAGCGCAGTGTTTCTCTCCAGTGCAAGAGCTTTCATGCGTATAACCCGGCCCTTGCTGTTCCAGAGAACGAAATATTATAAATATCACTCTCTGGTCTGTCTGTATTCCTATTTCTCTTCCGAGTACTTTGGATCACTGCCGTTCTCCTGATTGCCTGACAAGTGAACACTGATGGAAGAGGAGCAAAGGGCCAAAGCCTCTCAGGTGCCAGTTACTGGAAGATGTGAGGACAGAGGGACAGTTGGTTCCTACCAACGTCATCTTTTGCAGCATGTGTACCCGTTCCATACAACAAGCCTGTTAAAGCATGGGCTCCTTTTTCCCCAAATCAGCTCAGGACCATCTCTGCCTCTTGCAAAATTTTGATGAAGCAAAGGAGAAGCCTGTGGCTATTTCTAAGCGTGGAAGGGAAAATTTTAAAAAGGCCAGGAAGAGTCCAGCATAGCCGAGAATGGTCTTTAGGGATTGATGCATTGGATTGAGTGCTTCTCTCATCGGGACAGGGAACACCCAATTTAGATATCTGGGGCATGTCCTATCACATGTGTCACTGAAGGGCATTCATAGGCAGAAAAAAGCAGCGAGGTGGCCAGGGCCAGATGTCCCTGCAGACCATCTTCCTGTGCAAACACTGCAGTGTCACAGGCAGACTAACCCCAGGGCAGGGCCAGTGTCCTTGGTGCCAGAGCAGGGAACCTCCGGGCATCTGGATCTCGTGCTGTGACATCAGTGTGTCTTCAGCTAAGCCTGCACTTCAGGGTCTGTCTACAGAAAAACAAACTCATAAAATGTAGATTTGCAAGAAATTATCGCTGTTAAACCAGGCTACTTTTTCTTCTCGCAAAACTGGGTCTCAATTAATGGAAATATTTATTTGGGTGACTTGCAGATTATGTCTCCAGCCAATTAGCTCCATCTCAATGTTCTGTGTCTTGCCTTTGAATCAATAAACAGTTCAAGATTTCCTGGAGTCAGAAAATGAACGTCAGTGCCAAGAACTGTGGGTGTATTAAAACCATACCTACAACAATAGCCTCGACAAGGGAGCCCTGCTAATCACTCCCTTGTTTGGCTGGGTGTCTGACAGAGGAGCTAGAAAGCTGAAAGTATATAACACCCCCAATAGAGGAAACCACAGCTTACAGAACCCATGAAAAACATTTACTAACCTCCAGGTACCCTTTGTTCTCTATCCCTCCTGACAAGCACTTTTCTTCAGCACTACATACCGTGGATGCCTTTGCAATAAGATTTGATTGTGGGGCTTATAAGGTGGATCAAGATGAGTGAGTCATTATCTGCCATTTATCTTTCATTTAATGAAAGGCAAAAAAAAAAAATCACAAGAAAACAGGACATGGTGTTCTTTTCTATAATTTGGCCAAATTATTCCAGGTTGCTTTCAAAACGGAACAAATCAACCCAAAACTTGTGTGCGTCCATGTGTGCCTGTGCACACAAGCACATTCAGGACTTTGTATGTCTTGTGCGTGGGAGGAAGGACATAAAACCACCCAACATCTCCAGCTGGTGGCAGAGGGTTCTGCAAGGGCAGCACCTTCGCTCCAAGGTAAGGGCGGTTCCTAAGCTGGGAGATCTCCTCCCTCAGCTGAAATTGGATTCCAGCATGAGGAACAGCAACAAAACAGAGGTCTACCCCTCTCTGTGCTGACAGACCCAGACCTAACCGTCAGGCTGTTCCAATCTGGAAGCTTTATGGCCATGTTAACATGGCGTCTCTCCACAGGACTTATTAGTTTGGGCGAGGTGCCACGTTAATGCAGCTACAAGGCAGCTCGAGTGGAGCTGGCTCGGATCTGGCCAGCCTGGAGAGCCTGTAGGCATGGCCTTTCCCTCTGACATTTCCAGATCAATTACCACGCAGGCTGATAAAGCCTGAGATTTACCTACACTGTGGAATGTTATGCACCTAATTTAGACAGTTCAATTAGGAGATTAGTCACGGCAGGTCAGTAGGCTGTTGGGAACAAACACATCAGGGTGATCCAAAAGCAAGGTGGGTTTGGAGATGGTGTTCTCCTTAATCTTTACACGTGCTCCTCTGAAAAGCCCTAGACCAGCATGCTTGGTCAAGGCATCTCATTTTTCTCAGGTCTGTTTAAGGGATAATCAGCAACAGCCTCTGGGTGGGGCAACCTGAGGGTGCTGATGGCAACTTGGGTTGGGATGTGACACCTGCCACGGGACAGGAGTCCAAGATCTCAGCACATCGGGCTGAGAGTGAACGAGAACGTTGTAGGTAAAGATGAGCATGGATTAGCCAAGGTGTACAGATCTTAGCACTGAGCTTCTGCAGGTCAGGGATGGGTGTGTTACTGAGACCTGGGCTGACACTCAAAGTGTGAAATAAGGGTTTTCTTGCAAGGTCCAAGTGACCTCAGAAACACAGCAGCAGGGGAACAGGAGAATTTGGCAACTGAGGAGTTAAGGTGTAGCGCAACAAGTCTGCCATATCACTGACTTGCCATATCACTGCTTTATCGTGCCTAGGAAAATAATATCCTTTAAAATTAAAAAACACAGCAGAAGAGTCAGTGTTGCATGATCCTTCCATCCACAAGCATGTGCAGGCTGGCTCTTGGCCTCATCAGAGGCATTTCTCCATGCAGTACGGTCACCATGTGTCATCTTCTACTTTCCCCTGCCTCTCGCACCTCACTCCGCTCCACGGCCTGAGCCGAGCTGTGTCCGTGGCCAGTTCCATCACTGGCCATTGCCAAGCGCGTCCAGCATCATCCATCTTTGCCGTAACCCCGTGTTGGGGCCGTGCTGCTGGCGGCAAGAGGAGAAGCCTGGGATGGAGAGCAGGGAGGTGACAGATGTGCTGGGACTGGCACATCACCCGTGTGCTGCCTTGGCTGGGCTGTGGTCCTGGGGCTCAGGAGAGCCATGGCTCTGATTGCAGCCAGGCCAGCTGCCTTTGTCCAGATGTGCATCACTTCTGTGTGCCCTATAGAAGTTGCTGTCAGTCACAGAACATTTTGCAGTTCTCAGAATTACTATATTTTAAATTCTTTCTAGGTTTTGTTTTGGTTTGTTTTCTCTGGGACTTGAAACTGAACGCAGTTCTGTAAACGAAGCTGTTTTTTATTTCTTCCCCGGTGACAGCTATACAGCCCCAGGTCGTGATCACATCAAATCATCCAAGCTGAGCAATGTATGAGCTGGTCAGTGCTTGGGTGGGTGGCCTCCAGCTAGAATCCAGATGGCAGTAAGGATTCAATCATCCCCATGAAACTGCACCAAACGAGTGTCCCTTTTTGGCACGCCGGCTCTGGCGGTTGCTCGCAGCCTGCGGACACGATGCTCGGATTGCTCCCGGCCCTGGGGAATCCCGTTGTGCTTCTCACAAACCCAGAGGTCCCAGTGTGGGTCCAGTTCTGCGCTGAAGCATTTTGCATCCCTTAAACAGCAGCGTAGGGGACGAGCCCCAGTGCAGGACAATTCCGGGTCAGGACTATTGTTTTTCATTGGGAGCTGGCAGATCAGCGGAGTCTGGCAAACACAATTTGGATCGCTTTGGAAATTTTTTATTCCTTTTCCTCGCACAAACTCTGTCTCCAGCACAGAGACACACATCCTAGACCTTGTTGTCTAACTCCTGGCAGTTTTGACCAAATCCCCAAAATCAGGAGGGCCCCTTCTTGTGGAGGGAGAGGAGGAGGAGGCGTAGGGGAGCGCTCACACATGCATCAAAATGCAGTTTTGTCCTCTTCCCTGCCGAAGCAAATGGATGAAAACCGGGCAGGCTGGAGCAGCCCGGCCAAATTTTGGAGCATCAGCGCAGAAAGCCGAGCCAAGAAAGAACACATGGTGGTTGTGTGTTGCAGTGACACTTCAAGAAAAATCGCTTTGAGTCGTGAGCCTGATCACTTAACTGCAGCGGGCACCCTCCCAGGTTTCCTGAGTCAAATGTAAATTGCCTGAGGAAACGTCCCCCTCCTGCCCCTCGCCCCGTTCCCCATCGCACACACATCCCTCTGACTGCACACCCTGTGTCTCAAAGCTATTTTACTGTGTTTACAAATTATGAAAATTCTGCTCAGTTAATTATGAAAATATTGGTGAGTCTGTACGGCTGGCTCCTGGATGGAGCCGGAGCAGAAAGCAGGCTGGAAAGCCCTTGAAAAATGAGCCGCTTGCTCTGTGCTCTCATTGCCAATGGATTTTGTTGGTTTAGGGTAGGACTCTTTACAAGCTGCAGCTCCGGAGGCCAGGCCGGCAGCGAGATGGACTCGGCGAGGCTGAGTTAGCGGGGGCAGACGGACAGACAGGAGGGTGCTGGGACGGACGGAGCCTGCTTTCCGTTAGCCCGGTATAAATCTCCACGCATGGGCCACGAGCCAGATCTCGAGCTGCAGAATTCCATGGAAATCCTTCCATTCACTCCACTTCAGTAACCAGTCCTGAATTAACTTCAGGCTCATGTAAATCCGGGTAGCGGTGTGAAGCGCAGAGGGACGGCTCCGATCGCACTGCCCGGGGTTTGCTCTCAGCAGATGAATCGGGCTCTGTGTGTCCATACGAGTGCTGGGGGAACCGGGTCCGGTGTTGTCTGAGCAGTGACTGCGGGTTTCACGTTAATTTGAGAGGAAGAAGGGCAGGTCATGCAGAGCCGACTTCTGAAGCCTATGAAGTCATTTCAGCAGAAAAACTGACCCGTTGCTCTGAACTGATTTTCTCTATTTACCTGATATAAGTAAAAGGAAAAAAATATTTTCCTTCTAGCTCGTTTTCAATACAACGGCATTTTTTTCATCAGCTGAATAGCCAGCTATTGATTTCAAGGGAATTACATCAGGGCACAAAGTTGAGAGAAAGGATCGTTTTCCTGCTTTGCCTCTTTCCTTTTCTCCTCTAAAGAGAACAGGACTTTTTTTCTCAGTATTGGTAGAGTTAAATAAAACATTTCGATTGCTTGGAAACCTTTTGAGTTTCACTTGCTTGTTCTATAGTTTGATTTCTTTTTTAATGGAAAACTAGTTCAGACTTTTAAAGAAATACCAAATTGAAATTTTCCAGGATTTCTCTTTTTTCACAAGGAGAGGTGTATTTAGACGATGTTTCCCATCAACGCTTTCAACCAATGTTAGACTGAAGTGTTTCTGGACCGGTTAAGTCTTTAAATAACCATCCCAACATGAGCAACCTATGAATATTTTTGCCAGAGACTCATGGATCACGTTCTGATAACTAAAATGTTAAACCACTGACTGTCTTTAAGCCTGACAGAGTTAAAAGCAGAGTTCTGGCCTTTTTCTGGTCTTGTCAACAGCTCTTTCAAAGCTCTTTCCATCAGGATTTTATAAGGAAGCATAAGTGGTGTCTTCCTGCAAAACTCCTTCCACATAATGTGTGAGCCTTGCTGGGCTGTGTGTACTATTTGCTGGCAGAATTGCTTATTAGTGGTTGCCTTTTTTTTTATGGTAATATATGTTTTTGCAGTGTTTTTGTAAAAGTGTCCAGATATTTTGTGGGTTATTATTATTATTATTATAAATTATTACACTCGGGCGAATAATATTCATTCCATTCTATGTGCAGTTATCAATTTGCAATTTGTGTGGGATTGAGGGGAATTCTGCCTGCAAAGGCAGTTTAGCAGCGAATAAATCGACCTGGTGCTGTAACCGATGGCCAAACGCTACATGTTCCTGGTGCTGGATTGCAGTGAACACCTCCAGGATTCCTGCTCCTGCGAAAGTACTTGGTGGATGTCGTGTCAAAAATACCAGCTTGGCCCCATTATTCCGCAGCTAAATTGATCCATATGATTGGAGTATTGCCCAGATTTATTTTTTTTTTCCAAACAATCATTTTGAAATTACCATTATCAATACACTAATGCATGTTGAAGGCTTGTTGGGTCTGACATAGGAAGTGATGTAATAAGGGAACCCTTAATACTCGCGGCCCTCAAACAGGAAACATTTTCCTCGAGGAACAGTATACTTGAAAACTGCAGATTACAATTTAATATTAACCAGATTTCTACATTAAACATGATTTCCGAGAACAATTTGATTTCTCCTTTTTTTTTCTTTTCCCCCCCTTTTTTTTTCCTGCTTCTTCTCTAAATGATCCAAACTGCATCCAACCCAAGCGGCTCCTGGAACGCGCTCACGGCTCGTGCAATTTAAATGTCAGCCTCGGCCATTGCAGAGTTGTATTGGATCTCTCTGCAGCTCCTGCCACTCACCACCTCCTGTCAATCTCAATCTGCCTCGATACCCACACGTGTCAGTTTGTCCGCCTTGCCTGGCAATGTCTACTTTGCTCCAGGGGTCTCTGAAGGTGTCCCCAGGGTGTTGGTGGAATTGCCAGTTAATACACAGCCAGGACCAGCTGATAACACAGCAGCAATGAAATCCAGGTGTATTTTCGGAGACAAATGGCAAATTGCATAATCTCCAGAGGAGAATTAACAACTGCACAAATATTTCATTTTCTGGACTGACTGGCTACTTGATTCTTCAGCCGACCGCTGCTGTTGGTGTGTTTGCTCATGGTCTAGGAGTCTGTTCATGAGCGGTCATGGTGGGAAAAAGCGCAGTGAACAGCAAAAGCTGTCTCTGTCTCTAAGAGCTTCCACATCAGGTGCCATCTGCACATCCCAGCACCATCATTGCTGCTGCGGTTGGGTGTCTGTCCCCAGCGGGACGTGTCCCTGCTGCTCCCGCAGAGCTCATTGCCGGGGAGCCCTTCAGGCTGAGCCAAACACAACTCATTGCGCCATCTCTGTCGAAAGTCAACTCAGACCACACCGCTGGTAGCAAGACGTGTTTACCAGGTGTGCAAAAATGACGGGTCTAAATACAGCGCCTGTCGAAACGGTCCTTAAAGATGGGGAAAAAGAGGGATGGTGTGGATGGGAAGAAAGGTCGTGCAGAAGCTCTCCGGCACAAACCTTCTGAACTAATGCAGTTTTTCCCTCAAATTTTGTAATTGATTTCCAGAGGCCTGCTTTCCTGCGAAATAAAACACTTCAAAGAGCAGAAGGTTTCAAAACGAAGGAGATCTCTGCAGTGCAGCCAGCTCCTGAATGTAAAGGTTGTTTATGGAAGCAAAGGCAAAAAACAACAAGGAGGACGTGGCTGCTGCAAGCTGATGGTTTGATGGGCAGCACCAGTTCTGCTGGGTAACGGCTTCTTAAACTCACCTACTGAAAAAAGACCACTTTTTTTTCCAGAAAGGTCTTCAAAGGTCAGAAACCACCAGGTGGCATTTTGCAATCTGTAATCTGCTGCTCTGCAGGCTGAGGAACGAGCTGGAGTGGAATGGAATGGAATGGAATGGAATGGAATGGAATGGAATGGAATGGAATGGAATGGAGAGTCGCACTTTTCTCAAGTGTGGACGGGGAAAGGTCGGTCTCAAAAATGAACTCCCACACTTTGCATTAGGAGTGCACGAAAGGGGTTGGTTCAGCAAAAGATATATAGCAAGGAGCATTCCCTGAGCTGCTGAGGATGGAGAGGATCCACTAGAAACCGTCTCTTGCATGCTTTGAAATGCAAGTGCTTTGTTCCTTGCCTGGTTTGAAATGATCTTCTCTGTTCTCCCACGGAAGAATCAAAAATACGGTGTGCCAGCCAGAACTGAACTGTAAATCAGGATCCCCAAAGAGCAGAGTGACAATGTAACACTAATCCATCCCGTTTCTGCTGAGATGATGCACATGGAGACGGAGGTTAACCGCACTGGAGCCTCCTGCCGTGGGCAATCTCTGTGATGTAAATTGTGACCTTCGCACAATTGCTGGTTGGAAACATTTACATGGAGACGAAATCCCTCCCAGGTTGCATGATAGCATGGGCTTTGTTTTGGGGGCTGTTGTTCGCAGTTTGGCACAGGGTACAAAGCCATGGAGGGCTCTGAAATGCATGGAGCACAAGCTCCGATGACCCACGTGCTGCCAGCAGAATTGACAAGCGTGCAAGAAAGAGGCTCCTTGGGCTGCCAAGTCATGTAGCTGTTGAATGAACCAGCCTCCCCATGAAAGCTCCTCTCTTTCTTGGTCCGCAAGATCCCGATCTGCTGTGAAATTCTCTCACCTACGTTGGTCCTTGGAAGAGGAGCCCACACTGAGGCTCTGTCCCAGCACAGCTGTTGTTCTGTGCCAAATTAAATCCATTCTGGAGCAGTTCTGTGGTGTATGATACCGTGGGCACACACAGCTGGTAGAGGGCAGTGAGAAACCAGAGATTAAAAGACGTGTTGGAAAAGGAAGCCCAAATACAGGTAATGTTTGGTACCTCAGAAAGGTGGTGGCCACTCCGCTGGCTGCTGGCCACAAAACATTGTCAAGGACCTTAAGGCAAGTGACTCCATTCCAAGCCAGTGATGCCAGTGCAGTTGTCAGTCCTACCAGGAATGTACAGGAATAAATTAAAAAGGAAAGAAAAGGGCCATTTTGAAAGTTATATTTTAAATCCCAGCCCTAGCAATCAATTGTTTGAGACAGTATGGTCAGAGCATCAGCTGAGATTCACTGTGGTTTGGGGTTTGCCTATGACACGAGAAATTTGCTTTGGCCAATTACAGTTCAAGATTATTTTGGAATTCTGGTCAAAATCCGTGTTCTAATCCCAAATGATACATGGGAGTGTTCCCTGCCCTCCCCTCTCCAATTTAGTCCCCAGATCTGAAGGCTGTGTGTGTGTTTTGATCCATCTATCCACAGATTTGTTGTTGTCTTATAGATGCAAGAAGGAAACCTGAAATTCATAGAAGGAAATCAGAGTTTTTGTGGCTGCAAGGGACCTACCGAGAATACCTCCAGTATTTTGGGGCAGAAAACAGGCTCCCAAGAAAGCCTGAAAAAGTGGCTGACACCCTTGTTTTTTTCTCTAAACTGGGTGCAATTTCATAATCCCAGTCTGTTCTGTTCTAGTTTTAGGTTTGTGGCTTTGGATAACCACCTATATGTGCCTATTTTCCTTCATTAGGTGTCAGGTAACGAGCTGTTCTGAAACTGTGTGTACCAGCACGGGAACAGCAGGGTTAGAAACCAGTGCCAAAAAGTTAGGACAAATTTCTTTATCCCGATCCTTGCTTTGGCGACAACATATTTGTTAAATGCAGCTAATTAGCGAAGGCTGATAGAACAAGCCCATCAGTGTTGCAGCCTGGCTCGGGGCTGTGTGCTTTCAACATTCAAAAGAGCTTGGGGAGTTGCTGTGTGTATGATATGAGTCTCTCTTTATATTAAGCGTTTCTTAAACAAACATAAACCTCAGGAGGGAAGTGCCTTTTTTTCTAATTTTTATTTTTCCTGTCCCCAGAACCTCAAGATAACATTAAAAGTGCCAGGACATAAAATATCACATTTGGCTCCATTTTACCTAGTTCCCAACAAAAATACTCGTATTGGTTCCTGAGCTGGCACGGACTGGCACAGTTTCAACAACATCCTGTGACCGATGCCAATCCACCAAATGACAATCTGGTTCCATATATGTTTTTAGCCAAAATACTCTATGGCATTTGTTACCGTCTTTCTGGAACCATCTATAGTCTCTGCAGTATCATTTACTACAAGAGAGCTGTAAATGTGCACTTCTGGGCATCAAATAGGAAAGGAAGAAGCAAGGAAGGTCAGACCAGTAGATGAGTCACTATGCAGCAAAAGAGTCAGATGTTTGGGCAATTCCAGAGCTCTCAACATTGGTTGTATTTGGCAACGCAGAACTCGGGCATCCGAAATTATTGTGGATTAAGAAATGACTAGTCATCAACTCACGTGGGGTCACAATCTGTCCGTGCATTGGCTCACACGTGCCGTGTTCCTGTGCGGTGCCTCAGTTCGTGAAGTCGTGAAGATGGGCACAAAAGACAGACAGGGATCCTGGTGTTTCCCTCTGCCACACTACGATAACTCTGCCAAAGTCCATGGAGAAGATTGATTATATAACACAGGGAAGTGATCAAATCACCTCTCTTGTGAGATTTTTCTATTTTCTTGCACAGCATCTTATCTTCCTGATTTCAACATGGGTCTCAAAATGCTGCGAAATGAGAGCAGTACAATTTTGTGACCGCTCTGAACCCAGTTGCTATTGGTATAAATGACTGTGCGAGGGAAGGAGTAACGGAGAACCAACTTCACGAACTTCTTTCAAGGTGACTTATGCTGTGGTTACTTAAATATGGATTTTAGTACACCTTTGTGTGTGTATAGTTTTTCACTGGATAACATGATCACAAAAGCCCAAACAAAAAGGCTTATGGTTGCAATTATCAGAAACACGTTTATGTAATGCAATAGAGAAAAGTTTAATCTTACAGCCTTAAATCTATGTAGTACTTGAAATTCATCAAGAAAACACACTATAAGAGGGGGAAAAAGATACTCCCTTCTCCCTCTTTAAAATCCCTGAAGGAAAAGGAAAGCAAATTTGTGAGGGAAACCTCAACCCTAACACAATCTCCGAGTGATTGGAAAACCATGGCTACAAAATCTGGAGAGTCCGAGGGACTTGCAGGTGGCTGTTGTGTTCTGATCAGCCCGCGTACTCAGAGGAAAAGCACACTGTGTCAATCCCAGACTTCATTATGATGAGCATAATTAGCTTATTTTTGGCAAGTTAGTCGGTTATCACCATTGGAAAGTGCTGAAATACTGATACCCCCAACAATCCTGTCGAGAATGGTGCTGCTAAATCTAATTTCTTGGCCTGGGATTGCTCATTTTGCAAGTGTTGCCGGCAGGAATCCTCCAGCTGTATTTTATTTATGTTTTAATCCCTCCAAGGTATAACATGCGACATTCTGACCGTGTCTGGAGATGCAAGAAATTGTCATAGCTTGCAGGGGCTGAAAAACAAAACAAAGCAAAACAAGAGACTGGTGGATTCTAGCAGCCCCGCAATAACCATCCGTGTCCCAGCTGGCGATGGGTGGAAGATGCTGCTCTGGGCTGGGTCCTCCCACCAGGTGTTTCCAACTAAACAGACTTTGCAGGAAGTCAAATGGGCAAAGGGGGTAGTGCTAAAAGTCAGACTCCAAGGAATTCTCCCTCCTCTCTTAAGATGTGAGTTTGGGTGGTGAAGGGGCAGATTCTTCCCTAGGGCTCTGCAGTTAGTGCCATGGACAGAAGGTAAGAGGTTCCATGTGCTGTTCTGTCTCCATCTCTCCAGTAAGACCAGTTACTCTGTCCCACTGGGAGATGCTCATGCAGATAAAGGTTTTTTAGTTTTGGGGTGTGTTGATCTGCAGCCGTGGGGCAAAGATGAGTTTACTGATACCTGTGGTAAATGTTTTCTGAACCTTATTTCTTAGTAAAATGTTTTGAGGACGTTGCGGGGAAAGTGACTAAATTCTATTTTCATTGGAGCCAGCTGGTTATTATTGTTAACTGAGAAGTCAGGGGATATAATTTTGAATAGCAATGTAACATTGTGACAAAATTATATGTTGTGCAATACCTGCTCTTTCCCATTGTGGGCAGGTGTAATATTTATGTTCTTGTGTTCCTTTGCTCTCACTCTTTCTAAAGGTTAATATCTGTATCTGTGCCTGGTCTGGAAGAATTCTCTTTTTGCTGAAAAACATCTTGGATGGTAAAGGATAATTGTGTTCCTGCTTGTTGCAGAAGGGGAGTGTTTGTCTTGCGGGGCTTGGGCTTACTGCACTTAATTCACACTATGGGTGAAATGTGGATTTTAGGAGGTTTCTCTGGGGCCTCAGCTGTAGGTGATGCTGCCAGTTGTGCACGATGTGGTCCTGTGGAACCGTTTGGAAGGGCTTGTCTGTAGCATCTTGCACTAGTAACTATTTATTTTTACACTTTTATTGTATTTTCTCCTTGTGCAGAGTGTAAATGCTGCTGTTTGCAAAAGCAGGTGGGTGACTGGTTGGTCTGGGTGACCTTACCAAAAGGTGTTATTTGTTCTGCCAAAGTTTCCCATAGTTTTTTCTTCTTTTAATTCCTTTGTGGCTGAGCCTGAAGATTTCACTTTCCTGGAAGCTGGAGGGTGTGACTTGCCATTATTTTCTGTCTTATGATCTCAAAAAGATTAGGAGGACAGGCTGCATTCCACTGGCTTTGCTTAAACCATAGGTGTTTAGCTTGTGTTCTGTAAACACACCATCTGTCTCCAGCTGGAAAAAGGGAAAATAAAGTGCAAATGTGTGTGCAAACTGGTGTTTTTGGTGAGTCCCGGACTCGGACGTGTATGATATTGTCATGGAGGTGGGAAACGGGACTTGCGTTTTGTTATGGAATTGGCACAGGAGGTAGAGTCTGTCCATAAGGTCATTGGATAAGGGACTGGAAAAAGTACAAGAGGGTTTTTTGAGTCTCTCAACCCTTTTTCAGGTTGATTTAGTGGTTGGGGAGTATTGTTGTTTATTGTTGTTTATGAAGTTCCTGGGTGCTGGGCCTCTGCAGTAAATGTTGCTCAAGCAGACCAGATCCTTCATGGGGTTTGTTTTATCATCTCAGATGAGTGGATCTGTCACAGTATGGGATGTTTACGATGTTCAAATTAAACACGTGTTACATATTGATCTCAGTCCCATTAAAACGGAAGAGCTTTTCTTCAGTGATATCCGTGTGTTTTGTGACAGCTCCTCAGATTCACAGGGTAAGGTGTGTATTGACTTTCCCATCAACGTGTCGTGTCTGGAGCGGTTCATAAAGGCTTTATATTCACAGCCAGCCTAAAAGAAACATGACAAGAGGAAAAGCTCCTGTCAAAAGCAACTCGGAGCAGTCCTCCTGTGGCAAATAAAGGAGATCACTACAGGGAGAGAACAGGAAATGTAAATAAGTAGAAAAAATAACTACGAATTTAAATATTTCAGTCTATAGGAGCTTCACTAGATTCTCAAGTTGTGTTCTCCCCAGCACTGTCTTCCCTTTGTGTCAGTGCAGGAGGCTTCTGTACCAGGATTTTGTATAAAAAAGCATTATGATAACCTAAATTTAGCCTCCAAAATGGGCTGTTCTTTATTTAGTAATTTGTTGGGGGAGGATGGCGAAGCAACACGGGGACAAATCCACCCTTTTTGTGTGTGTGGACAGGGCACGTTCCTCTCGCTTGCTCGGAACAGTGAACTGGAATTCTCACCACTTCCGAACCCGGGGATTCCTCCAGACTTTGTTTGAAAGCTGACAAGCGGCTGCCCGGGTACCCGGAGCACAGGTTTGAAACCCCAACGTGTGATAAATTAGACCTTTCACTCCAAGTTTTTCCTGGCAGGAGTACTAGAACAACCCTCTGAATAGCTACTACTGCTGAATTTTAAAATCTCGCTGGCTCCTTGCTCAGCCAAAACTTAAAGTTACAGTCAACTGGAGTTTGGCAAAGTGTAATGTCCTGTAACCGTATCTTCTTATAACAATCGTGTTTATTAGTGTTATATAGTGCATTATAGGGCCCCTCTCTGGAGCTGAGGTGCTGTGGCTGTTGCATCGAGATGTATATTTAGGTAATTGCGACAGTTTTCTAACAGCTGTAAAACCCACCCGGGCAGCTGGTCTGGGGCTGGAGACCCTGCGAGCAGGTCCAGCCCATCCTGCTTGGTCACTGTCTGTAAAGATAACCACACACTCATTAAAGGACCTCAAAGGAGAGCCCAGGTTGTTTTCTTTAGTGGTTTACTCTCATTTTCTTTTTTTATTAAAGTTTAACATCTGCTTAACCCCCTCAGATCATCCTGAGTTTGTGCCTTTTCCCACCGAAGTCCAGTTTGGTTTGATGGCTGAACTTGACCTGATGCATGAAATATAAACTTAAACATGAAGGTGCTTTAAACTGAGCACTGCAATTAGTTTTCTACTCCTTCTACCAGCTGATGCTGAGTTCAAGGCTCTGAGCTGCCACTGAAATGGCTGAGAAGACTTCAAATATCTAAAGTTGCTTGAAATCATTTCAGCATTAACAGCCCAGTTATCAGCTGTCCCAGGAATAAAGCGGGGATCAGATTTGCATCCTGGCAGCACAAACTGCCCAGTCCTGCGCTCTGCCCTTGCTCAGCTCTGTGGAAAGGTCTGTTTTCCCCAACCAGTTGACAGAAGAACCAGTCAAGGTAACATACTGGGGTATTTCTGTAGGATCTTGTCATTTGCACTTTAAACACCTGCAAACACCTTTTAATTTGCTAATTGAGGGTGATTTTGTGGGTGCTCCATAGGAGGAAGGAGATGTTCCTGTTGAGCACGGGTCCAAAGTCTCTAAGTCTGTAGGAAATGATCTGGAGTGGTTCTGGGTTGGCATGAGGTTATTTCTGTTTGGGTTGCACTGATTTTGCTGGGGGGGCTGCTGTAGAGCTGCTTTCTGTTGGAATTGTGATGGGTTGTCCAGGCTGGGCACCTATTCTCCTTGAAATTAAAATGATCATTTTAAGCCCTGGGTTCAGACAGGACAAACCTGCCTTTTTCTGGCCTTCACCTCTTTCAACGAGTTTTCTATCAAGCCAGCGGGTTTGATTGAAGTCTTCCCAAATCCGATCGTCATAATGGGACTCAGTGAATCGCTGTCTTCCTTACTGCTGTGGTCGAACTTGATTCACTATAAGAGCACAAGGACATCATATCTCCATGGGAGGAATGAGGCAGCCCGTAGGTTTTGTGAGGCCTCTTGCCTTGAAAGTGCATCAAGGTATTAGTATCTTCTGAGCCACTAAAACTAAGAAAAAGTTGATCCTTTGGCTTGCCAAGTGAGTTACTTCAGTTTCTTCTTAGAAAATGATACGTCATCACTTCAATGATATTATTTATGAGGGTTTTTTCCTTATTTTTCAAGCACAGAAGAAAAAAATGTCTTGCCATGTTTTAGGAACAAAATGAGTATTTTACACACATACCAATAGCTCTCTGGAAAGCACTTAAATTTACAAGCTGTTCGTAAATTTACTGACAGTTGGCAACACTGCATCCAACACACAGGAACCCTTTTGGAAAATAGATCTATTGTAAATAATATATATTGCAGCTTAATCTGAGCGTGCTTTAGCTCAAAGTAGTTTTAACAAATGTGTTACCTAATATATTTTTTAAAAAACTGTTTGACCTGGGAAGAAGACTTCAGTATCTGAAAAGCTAGATTTAAAAAATGGCATGTAAGCCTCTGAATGCTCCTCAACAGAGCTCTTTTGCAGATGCCTTTTTCTGGGTTTAGAACGGTTTGAATATTTCATCTTCTGCTGTAGTAACATGTAACTGGAATATATAATCTAGCGGTGGTATCACATACAGATGGAGAATCTTGATCTTGTAAGGTCAGTGGTAGTAATTTGCATTTTGATCAGGGGCTGGTTTGTATAGAGGGAAAGGACTTGTGTATGTGACTACTTAGTTGTGCCTTATTACGTGCAGTTGGGATATGAGGTAGTTTGTGTTTATATACATGCTGAGGTGATGCTTTGTCAGGTGTAATAGATGAATTTTGACTGTCTTGATGAAGGTTTGTAACACTTGAACTATGGTGGGTCTGATAGAGAAACCCCGTTGCTGTGATCGCGTGTCCCATTCGAACTTGTGCCGCAGGAGACGCGCTGCCCCTGCATCCCTGCAGCAGAGGGATGCTCTGCCAGCCAAACGCAGCACAGCAAAGACCCTGTGTGCAGAAAGGCTCGGAAATGGTATATTGCTTTTGTCCAGCCGTAATGAAAATAAATGAAGGCTTCAATTTTAAAGTAGTTACTAAAAATTTGTTCTTTCCTCTGCCCTAATTCCAAAACGGACTTGCAGCTAATTAGACTGAGTCAAGCACACTCTTGCTGTGCCGTGTTAGTATAAACAGCAGCCATCTGAGTTCCATTACAATAAGGAAATAAAATAAACATGGGGCCAGCAAACAGTAGTTTGAGCATGGCTCATTACAACACAATGCAGTTAATTTGATTCTGGAGCGGCAGCGGGATTGGACGGGGTGTGAACGGGACTCTCCACGTTTCTGTCCTGAACTTTTCTTCCCCAGAGCATTGCAGCTTTTTTTTCCTCCCATTTCTCTCTTAATGATGATTTTGCATCCGGTGCAGGGAACCCCCTCCGTGCTTCTCGCATGAGATCTTTTGTGTACAGCAGCTGCCGCCTCCTGCGTTTTGTTGCTCTGAGTCCCTGAGCACAGCAGGTTCAGGAGACATTTCCAAGGCAGCATCTTGACCTGCTCCTGGAGTGCCCAAGGGCCAAAATTGGAGCTCCTGGGGATCTCGGGCTGTGGTCCGAGCTCTCAACTCTCCATTCCCATCACCCTTCAGTGGGAGGGGAGGCAGGTCCAAGAGGGACCCTCAGTGCTTTGTCCTCTGCTACATCCCTCCCGCAGCATTTTCCTTGCAGAGGGGCTGGGAATCCTCTGTGCTCCCGTGTGCAAGCTGATGGAGAGCTGGACTGAAAAGCCCCAGGCAGCAGAGCTAATTGTGTCCAAAGCGTTATCCTCCCTTGCATCCATGACCTGCAAGATGTTCTCATCCTCACTGCATTCTGAGTCATGTCTCCAGGGCCCAGCCTGAGCTCATCTGTGCTCAAGCTGTATTGATCTGGCTTTACCCGGATTAGCCCATCGTTAAATACAGATCGGCAAGAGACCGCTAAACCAGATTTTCCAAGGCAAAAGCACTGCTGCTGTTGGGTGAATTAAGTGCTCTCTTTATCTGGCACCACGGCAGGATTTTCTGCTGGCTCTCTGTTCCCGCCGGGCTGTTTGCAGGTGCGCTGGCTCGTGGGGGCTTCTGGTTATCACTAAATGTAGTTCTGTAACTCATTAGAAACTTTTCTTATTGCCAAGGATACAGAGTGGGAGAGATGTTCTGCTTTAAGATACTTGCAGAAAAAACAAAACACAACACCTTTGCATGAGGGAAGGACCTGTCATGACACATGCAGCCTCAGAAATAAGGATGAGCCAACAAGGAATTGATGCTGGTTTGGCTGGTGCGAGCTTAACAACAGGCAAAGGCTGGAGCAGCGTCTGCGCTCTGGAATCATATGGGATCATATGGAATCGTATCTATCATACCCATGGACTCTTCATGTACATGGACATGCAAAAAAAACCACTGGCATTTCTGTATCCAGCGTTCTAGATAAATGCACACAAGGAAAATATTTTGTGACGCATTTCTCCTTCTCTTAGATCCGCTCCAGTGGTATTAGTTCTGCCTCAAGACCCGAATTCATTATAACCCCATTCAGAAAAAAGGTATTCCTGATATTTACGAAGCTTTTACAAGTTTGTTTTCTGTATAGCTGTTGTTTTGAGTGAAGGTTTTTCCCTCGATTCTATGTGCTCTGCAAGAAAACAGTTGACTCAGAAGCATTTAGGAGTGACAAATTTGACACAAGCAAAACAAAACTAAAGGCAACATTGAAACATCTGTCCTGGAATCAGCATTAAAATGAATCTGTAGAAGCAGTCCATAAAAGAAAAAAAGGAGGTGTTTTTCTGCTGCGGAGGTTTATAAACAATCCCTGTGTTTTTAAACAAATGTCTGACAATTATAGTGCCAAACGTGGCCCCTTTGTGTGAGCCGGGCCCAGATTGTGACTTTGAAGCCTTTTTTTTGAAGAATGTCTTGCACGTAACATAGAAAAATAATAAAAAAGCAGCAACATTTGGGAAGGCTGTATACTGGTGTTTGTGAGAGGATTTTAAACCCGCTTTGTAAAACGGGATTAGATGAAAGAAATCAGTGGTCCCTCTATTTTCTCCCATCTAGAGCAGAGGAGAGAGGATGTGCACCAGCATCCCAGAGCTCTGCAGTGACAGAGTGCAGTTTGGACAGTGGGCTCAGACTGGTCGGTGATGCACCAAGCAGAGCCCTGGCTTCCCAGTATTCCCAGCATTTTCCTTTTCAACAGCCGTCAGGAGTTTCCCAGACTGGCCAGTCCCAGCAGGATGCTCTTCCCAGTCAATGCCTGGAGTCCTGTGCTGGTCCCAGTCCCAAAGTCCTCCGGGAAACAGCACTAAGCTCTTCTTGTCCCATCCACCAGCACCGTGTGTGCACACAACCCCATGGGCTGCCTGTGCAGAATCACAAACCCCACCGGCATGAAAATCACCCTTTCCACAGCAATTCTCTTGCGGCCGGCGGTGCCTTTTGCTTCCCCGGCTGCAGCCGTTCACCCGGCACCCGGCGCTGGCACCAAGACCTGGCCCCGGCTCGGGGTGTCAGGGCCAGTTGGCAGCCAGCGTGTGCCGGGAAGGTGTGAGCCAAATCCCCCTCCCATTCTCCAGATCTCCCTCTGACTCTCCCTGGTTTAAATCCAGAGTGGTGCCATGGACCCCACGGTGGGGCCCTCCAGACCCACAGCAACCCAGCGGGGGCTGGTGTGCGAGAGGCAGGTGGGACGATGCTCCCAGCGACGGCCCCTCCAGCTTCATCCTCATCCTCTCAAAGGGAGGAGATCATCGCTTGGGGTTCCTCCAGCAGGGACTGGGATGGAGAAGCCCCTTCTGGTGGGACAGGGCTATGAAAGAGTTATTTGTTGTTGTTGGGAGCTGCTGGTTTATTGTCCTGTGTGTTATATTAATAAGGAGCACCTTGAAACAACAGCTCCAATTTATCCTTATCTCCTTCACCCCCTTTTCCAAAAAAATAAAAAAAAAATTAGTGTTTTTACCACTGTTTGCTTTTCCAGTTTCTTTAATTTGGGTAATTGTTTAATCAATTCTCAAGAATATATTTTCTGTCTTAAAAAAAAAAGCAGAAAAATGACAGATCACCTTCCTTTCCATCCCAGCTTTGGCATGCGGGTCCCAGATTGTGCGTTCTCTCTGCGGCGCCACACCACCCTCCCTGACTTAATTAATTTGCCTTCGTTTGTGCAGTCCTGTGCTTAAAGAGACAGTGTCCCATTTTGATGGTTTGGCTTTGGCAAGATTTCAAAAGTGTCACTTCTTAAATCTTTCCTTTTTTTAAACTTCCCGGTGTGCTGGATGGCAAAGAGTTGGCACTTTTAAATTCCCACCACTCCCACTCTTTGTCCCCGCTCCTGTCTCCCTGTTCTCTCTGGCACCCAAGATCCAGGTCGGGCTGTTTGGAGAAGGACATGTGGCACATGGATTCTTGCCTGGGCTTGTGAAAGGGGAACATGGTTTGGTCTGATTGTGCTTTCAAGTGCTTGAGTGTCCCAGAGCTACAGCAGCTCTTCTGGAGCTGAATCTTCCTGTGACAGTTCACTTCATCAAAAGCTGGTTTATTTTTGCCTTTATGTCAGCACAGTGAGCCCAGGCTCCTGCATTCATCACCTCTGCCATCCTCAATGACAGCAAAGGCTGATCCGAACAGCCCAAAGGATCAGGATGTTTGACTCTGGGAGCAAGACTCGTGCTTGGATCGGCCAGGGTGTTCAGGTTAAAACCCGTTACTTTGGTTCCGCACAAAGGTGATGTTATTCTAGCTCATATCTTTCATTCCAGATTCAGGATTAACACATTTCCTCCCCTTTATTCCATTTCACTCCACACAACTGAAAGGGAAGAACATGCCAGAAGGACTTGGGTTTAAATTATCTTTTTAAAATCAGGTTTATTGTATATTGTCATTCATTGTGCCCTTTTTCAAAAGCTCACTGGGGACTTTACCAAAGGCTGCTGCTGTTGAGCAGCATCCCCCCAAGGCACATTTCCTATTTGTCAACAACTTGCAGGCTCAGCCCTAAATCATTCTCATTCCCTTGCTCTTCCCTTGTTTCTGACTCTCACAGCTCCCACCAACTCTGTTGAACTCTAAATTCATCCAGTAACCCTCTTGTTTTGCTGCAATTGGAAGCAAATGTGACAAAGTTTTCAGATTTTGCTGCTCCTGTGCTATTTCTCTCTGGGGCACTGGATATACAGTTGAATTTTCAGACCTCTGAGATATTCCCCACTTGGACAAGCATCAAACTTACCTCAAGTGAAACTCTTATGGCTTGAGGAGGACTCTTGAAGAACACACTGATGTTTCTTTTTTCAAGCTCAATAAAGAGAACCTGCTGAAACCAAACCAGTTTTCTACTCAGTGGAGCCTCAAGGATTCAGAGATGTCTTCCAGCACCATGTCCAGCTGTCCTGAGCTGCTAGGAAGCCCAGGGATGAAGGCTCCTCTGGACAAACGGACATTACAGCTCCACTGCATGAGCTTTTGGAGTCCCATGGAGACCGGGGACAAGGGTCTGCAAACTCCCACCTCCCACTGTCAGCAGAATGGACCGTCTGCTTCAAAAAGCAAAAGCTGGTGGGATTGAGCCTGGTGCCCAAGGCTCAAAACCCGGTTCAATTCAAACAGTCTCTAGTCAGAACTTATCTCCTCTTGAAATAAAACACACAGTAGAAGAAGAAACAAATTGCTTGACACCTCATTAGCAATTGTGAGCAGACTCCATTTTCACTCCAGGGCCTCGTTGGGGTGATTTGTGAGGCGGCTTTTCCCTCCCTCTGCCTCTCCCCTTAACAACCTACGTTTTGAGGGACTTGGAGGCAACACAAGAACAACAGCGATTATTTGTGTTCCGCTGGGCCGGCCGTCCCGCTGTCTGCTGCCCAGGGCTCCTCTACCTGTGTTGTTTCTGGAACCTGAAGCCCGTTTTGCGTTGCTCCTGTGCGTGTGTGTGGCTGCTTGTTGGGAGGACACAGTTGGCCTGGGAGGAGATAACCAGAGCTCGTGGGTCTTTCCAGAGCTAAAAAGTTGATGAAAGTGAACCAGCTGACTGGATGCTTGATGGAAGAGCCCAGATGTGTGGTGTTGGGTGGATGTTGTTGCTTCAGGGCTTGAAGTGTTATTGGTGGACGGTGTTCTCATGCTGCAGAAGAGCACAGCCCAAAAAGATGAAAGGAATAAAGCCCCCTCCTGTAATGATCAATTTGTTTCTTCTTAATGAAATGTCCAGCCTCATCACAGTTTGATCCCACTGTACTTCCTCCACAGTTTTGCCTTCTCATCTTGGCTTGAAAAGCAGTTTAATTTCAATTTTGGTTTGGTTATTTTCTTCCAAATGCGCCCCCCGCAGCAGGACACGTCTCTCAGGAAACTGCCTCCATGCTCAGTAATAACTTTTGAAATGTAAGCACATCAAAAAGGACTTTGGCAAACACAGGAGCACTTCTGAGGGAACCGTTTGTTGTTGTGTAGGGATTTTTTTACTATATTTTGGTCTGTGTGCCCATTTTTCAATCCACACACAAGCAGATAAGAGGTTGCAATTGTTTTTTCAATTGTCGGGTAGCTGTCCTGCCAGGGGAAAGAATGATGTCACCATATTTAAAAAAGAAATGATAAATTATTCTTCCTACATCAGAAAACAAAAAAGATGTTTTTCTTATTCAGGTAGATACTGACAGTCAAATTAGACTTTATTTTTCAAGCTAATGTAATATTGAAATCAATGTTCGTGATTATAGGTCATCATTCTAATAGAGCCATCAACCTGTAATTCTCAAACCGTGCTCTTACTGCCCTTCAGCAGCTTCGTTAGGTATTTATAAGTTTATTTTTAACAGTGCATCCCAAGAGTCTTCCCTGATAATCTTTTTGTTTCATTGTACTGGATATAATTATTCCTCTCATCAAAATATTCAACTGCTAGGCAGTTTAACTTTGCCAATAGGAATGAATTCTCGCTGTTAAAAAAATAACTAGAAAAAGACCCAGATAAACACCTACCTGTTTGAATTCCTTTTTCCTCATCCCTTCCATGTCCCAGTACTTTGTCTTGGCCGACTACAGCCATGGAACAGGCCCAGGGATCCCTGCAGATCCCTCGTTCTCCCCACTGACTATGGAACAACCGGTGATAACTATTTTAGACTAGACCCACAACTTTTTTAGCAAGCTAGAAATAAGATGGAGCCTGTCTTGTCGGTGTGAGTCTGAAATTAAACTTCACATCTGACAAAATTGTTTGGGGGGAGGGAAATGTTGCTGTCAATTTTCTCTAACATTTTTTTAATGGAGCAGGAGAGTGCGATTGGGTCTGATAAAGGGGATATTGTGTGACTAACGGGCTAAGGGGCAGCGTTGAGCTGAACGAAAACGACTCAAAGGCAGGTACAGTAGCAAAACCAGCACTGCCATGAATATATTATCCAGGGATCTAAGGCAAATGCATGTTGTATTGGATACACGCTGTTGAATGTAAATCCATAGTGCTGAAATACTGTATATTTATTATGCAAGGCAGAGCTGAAGACAGTTTCTGTTTGATGGGCTCCTGGTGATGAATGGATTGTTTCATTCGAGTAAATGAACTGTCAGAAACAATGGCTACACAGTACAATTTCTCTCCTCGTCCCCAAAGGGCAGGAAAGCTCTGCAGCCAAAATAAAGTCAGGGTTTTTTGTTAAGTCTAGTGAGATGGCAGGCTTGGGTAGAAAACGCAGAGGAGTGGATATGGAGAATCTGACCTTAAAAAATCCCCCTTCTCCTGTGCTGCTGAGCGCTGGGTCTCTGCACATCTGGGCAGCCCAGTTGTGTTATGTCTGTGTGTCCTATAGGCACTATATCCTACAGTGGCAAAAATCAGTTTGGGGGTTAAAAACCCCCACACCTCTTGGTTCTATGTGGTTTAAAAGCAATCTGAGGACTGCATGAGTCATCGTTATTACATGCCAATTAGCATTAACGTGATGTTACTCAGAGTTCATCTATTGGTGAGGAATTTTGGCATTGACTGACAGATTTATTTGCAAAATCGGTATCGGGCAGTGCTGCCCTGCAGCACAGAGAGCACGTCCTGGAATTGGACTGTATCCTTCTGGCTGCAAACAGACTCGCACAAACGCTCTCCAGCTCCAGGATGAGCCTAAACATGATCTTCAGCACCAGCATCGCTGGTCCTGCATGTGAACTAACAGCATCCCCATATCCATGCAGGAGATGCAAAGGGTCTGTTAGCTTGAGGGACCTGAGCCACCAGTTGTTGCCTAAGGTACCTTCATTGTGGAGTCCACAGCTGTAAATCAAGGTTGTGAGGTGTGGGCAGGTACAAGCAGAGTGCTTATAAAATACTGAAAAATACGCTTGTCTCCGGGAATGCTTTTTGCTGCCAGCAGCTGGAGTTTCCTGTTTGTGTCAGTCAAGCACCCAGGCCGAGGTGGGACTTTTCGAGCTGCTCCTTTAAATCAAACATCAGGAAAGAGGCATTGAGAAGACAAACGAAGAAAGCAAACAAAAAAGGGCAGTTTCTAAGAAACCCTGGAGATTTATGGCCTCTCCACCTGATCCCATGCCCAGTTTGTTTGATCTTCATCCACTGCTGCCAAAGGGGAGCGTCCGGATGGGGCGCGCTCCCACCTGATGTCAGTCCTATGTGGTTCTTCCAAGCACGGCTTAATCAAACCAGCTCTTCGGGTCACGAGTGAGCTGGTGCTGCCTGTAGACAAGCTGTGTCACTAGTGATGTACTGAGCATTGGGTTTTGCCTGTGGGAAAAGACAAAAAAGCTGCAATGTGTAGCAGGAGGTGAAGTCACCTGGGGTAGGTGTGGAGGGCCGGGGTGCTTGCAGTCCATACCTTCAGAAATGGAGCCTTTGGGTCAAGAGGTCTATCTTAGGTACAAGAGACTGATGCATGAGCAGATGTCACATCACCGACCAAGGGCCTCCTGGAGATGGCTCTCTTTTGGTGGTATGTGCTGCAAGTCATTTCAAACTGAAGTACAGTTGTACAACTTGTTATTTCTAAAGTGGACTTCAACCTGCTGCTCCCTATCCCATGGGAGACACTTTTACTGACCGGCTGGGGCAGCTGAAGCCACATGCTGCATCTCCAGCAGAACAAAAACTGTCACAGGAGACTTTGTCTCAATTACACTTATCACTTCAGTAAGACGCTAACATAACAACAGGCATCCTGTCTCATTTGGGACCCTTCAGAGCTCATAGAGTTTAGAAAAATTATGGAGTTTTGCTTTTGAGATGGGAAGAGACCATTACAGTTGTGTCAGCCGAGGTTTTGTGTAACTGAAGTGGTGACATGGGAAATTTTAGGAAATAAGGAAAGCCCATAAGACCTACATCCAGAAACAGGCTGGAAATGTCTGTGTGATACACACCTGCTTTCCCTCCCAGAGGCAGAAGCCAGTAGAATATTTTATATAATGATTCTTCAATTCAGTGCTACTGTTTTCTGCCCAGGGCTTGATTAAATATTGTATCCCCGTGTGAAAGCGCTGAGAGAATGCCCGTTTGTGTGCACTGGTGTTTAAATATTTGCCTCCATTCATCTTCTCTCGCAGCTCCTGGTAGCTCGAAGGCTTCTGCTGTCCGGTTGCGCTCAGCACAGAGCTGCGGAGCACCCGGGGGGTTTGGATCTGACCCAGGGACCTCGAGGGCTGTTCTGGGTGACACCGAGTCCCGTGGGGCTGTGACCTGTCCCTGCGGGTGGCCCTGGTGCTGCACCCTGGCTGCCGCTGGGAAAGGACGGGGGAGTTGGTGGAAACTGAAGCCGTTTAAATCAGCCCTCCTGCCATATAGCTGGTGGAAATATCCCTTCATCTGACCCTGAAGGACCACCCAGGGGTTACTTAATCTTCCAGTCCATCTTCTGAAAACCCACTGTAACAAGGTGTGTTAACCTCTGAGGTGGATTTGCGATTGCAGCCAAGGCTAATGGCTGCAAACTCATCTCCCTTGTGACCTTCCTCCTCACACATGGAGGCTTTCATCGGGCTCCTTATATATATATTGCAGTTAAATGTCGCTGGCATAAAGAGGAGGGACACCACCTCTCTAAAACAAAATAAATAGGTTGCATTGGCATCGTTTAGGCTTTTCCCCACTCCTTTTTTTTTTTTTTTTAATGTTTTTTTGGAAAGCCTCTACGAGGATAACTCATGTCTTCATCAACAGAGCAAATTTGTCTTTAAGAAAGAGAGCACAGTGAGCAAGAAAAATATTGTGGTCCAGCAAATGACATACGGGTTTGCAGGGTAATTACAGCACCTCTGCTCCTTTGGCTGTTTGAGCGGAAAGGGAGATGCTTGTTGGAGTTCATCAGAACTTAAGGTAGTTCCACTGAAATGCTTGCCCCTTGGTCTCCTTTGCTTGCTGGGACTGGACTTTTGCCTTTTCTCTGTCCTGGAAGAAGCATCCTGAAATGAAGCAAATATCTGATCTTCTCAAAGTGTAGCACTTTGATTAAGAGAGAACCCAAACCGGTTCCTGGTGGTGCATCAAAGGTCTCCTTGGCTGGATATAGTTCAGCTCAGACCTACACAGAAATCATTTGTCTGATAGGAAATCAGCCAGCTCTTGTCTTCCTGGATCAAAATTGCAGCACTGTGGATTGGTATTTAAGTCAGGGTAGATGCAAGTCTGAAATGCTCTTGAACACTATTATTTTTAAAATAAACAAACTAAAGCAACACAAAAACCCCCACCTCATCTTGCTGCTGATTGCAGTATTATGTCCATGTGCAATAACACATACTTCCCATAAACTTTCAGATTTTTTTAAGGCCTGCATTATTTTATCTTTACGATATCAAAAATGTGCTTGTCCTTAAGCCTTTGGGCACATGCACAAATATTACTTCAAGAGCAGTGTATTCAGCTGTGTTCACTCGTTTACACTTTCCTTGAAGTCTAAGCTCAGTAACATTAACTGTAATTGCAGAGGAATAAGAGCAACAATTTCAGCAGACACTGTTGAGGACAGGCGCATGTATCTGTGTTTCAGCTGGGCCTCAGCTCTTTTGGTGCAAATCAAGCTGGCAAAATACAGGTTTAAGCTCCTATGTATGTGTGTGTGTGTGTCCCGCAGTTAATGACACAGGTTCAAATGGCAGAGCTGGAGTTTTGTGAATACAACGTTGTATGCAGAATATGCCTAAGATTTCAGAAGCCACACTCTGTGGGATTTTACAGATCTGCATAACCACCTGAAAACCAACTGGAAACTCATGCAGTGTTAGGATAATAGGAAGAATATGTTCTCTACCATGGACAGCTTTAGAGGAATAGGTGTCTTCTGTTAGCTGGAGGATCTCAGCAGCCTCTATAGCAAACATGCTCCAGTAATTAAACCTTGGCAGGACAAATACCTGGAGGGAGGAGATGTTCTCTTTTGTGTTTCTGGCCAAATTCCAGTGGCCAAGGGCTGTCTACCCGCTGCCTCCAGATACAACTCCAGGATGCATGTGTGATACAGAAGCAAACTGAGGACATCCTGCAGCCCATGGGGTAACAAGGGACGTGAGATGTCAGCTGGGAAGCCAGAAATGCCCATTTTCGAGAAGCAGACTCGATCACACTTCCTTTCTCTGTATTTTAATACATCAGCACTCTCCATGAGGTGACCTTCAGGCACTCTTCTTGACACGGAAGCCTTGAGCCTCACCGTCCACCACCTGGTATCTGCTGCGATCATTTACAATTATGCCAGTGAACTTTAATACACAGCCATTCTCAGCTGGAAGTATTTTGCACAGGTATCTATGACAGAGTTCTGATGGCAGAGATGGGTCAGACCCATTCTCACTGCCAGTGCTATTAGATTTTTAAGAACTGACCTGCTGCTAAGTCTCGTGGAAGGAATGCAGTGGAGCTCGGTTACCTTGAATGGTAGAGTCATCTTCTACTTATGCACAGTGTGTGTCCAAGTATGAAAGGCGTTTCTAAGCCTCCTGCCAGCGGTGGCCCTTTGCTAAACATCCAACCACATTTATGACACCTCTGGCCTGTGGGAATTGCCTGTGTGAGACCTTAAAAGTCCGTTTTGATCCAGCTATGATGCAAGTTTAATGCCTGCCAGAAAAATAAATAATGTTTGGAAGTTAAGGATTGAGGGGTGGAATCTTCAACTGATATAAACCTTATTGACTTCAAGAGAACCACACTGGTCTACACCAGCTCTGCTGGTGGCCCAGGGTTTAAATAAATTGCAAAGGGTAGCTTAAATTCATTTTTATGGAGGAAGGCACTGTTGGCAATATTGTGCTCTTATTTGCATCAATTTTACACTGCTTTGGGGGTTCTGTCCCATCCTTTTGCATCAAAAACTGAAGACTAGCAATGTTGCATTTTAGGGAATAGCAACTCCCCAGCATTTCTGTGCAATCCCCCAAAAAAATGATGATACCTGCTGAATTTCCACCCCCTCCTGCAGCAGAGCCGGCCTGTTGTGGTTACCACCACTTTCCCTGAGCTTTATTCCCATTCTCTTCTGTAACGTGAGGCTGGACCACAAGACGCCATCATGCTGGGAGACACAATGACCAGGGCAAGGAGAACTTCTCTGCATTCTGTAGCGTGGCCTCAGGGTTTGCGATGGACCATCACGCGTGGTCACCCATGGTTACTTAGTCAACTCTTGCAGAGGTTTGTGAGCAACTTGGAGAAATTTGTGGGCAGTTGCCAGCAAAGGGCCTGGATGGCTGAGGAGTCTGTGGCAACACTTGGTGCTGATGTGGAGCTCTCTGGTTTGGTGTCTCACTGTCATAAACCAACAGATCCTATAGACTGCAAGTCAGCAACTGGTTTGGAATGAAGAATGCGAATACTGAGGTTCTGCTTGCTTTAATCTGCTTATTCCTGAGATTGACATGAAACCTTCCTGGAGCAGAATGGACAGGCAGATTTACACAAAACTCCTGCAAAGTAACTGCAAAAAGCTCCCCAGCAGTAGCTGCCCGGTCCCTTCCCCAGAGAAGGAATGGTTTATGCTGGAGTGTTCTAAAGGCACCGCAAAATGCACATGTCCAACCTCCTTAACTTTCCCTGGCTCCGAAGAAGGGTTTAATCAGTGAAATGAAGTGAGGAGTTGTGAGTTCCTTGCAGTAAACAAGTTAAACGTTATTAAACACACACGCGTCTCTTTAAGGAGATGGTTGTGTGTATTTATTTTTATAGCATTATTTAACTGAGTAAGAAAAAAAAGACTCAGAGTTGATGCCAAGATGATATGGCTGAAACAAAGACCAAGAAAAGATTTTTTTCTACTGTGCTCATTTTTTTTTTGTCCTAATAACTGTCTCCCGTATCTGCCAATCTTAGGTCAACAAACACAGGTTGATTGACACGTTAAAATGTTTAGCTTAGCCTGCAACTCATATAAACCAACTTAAAATTTCTAGTGCAGGAGGGAGATGTAAGAGAAACAAACAATATCCTTTCCTTCCTTGCCTCTCCCTCGGGTATAATCTGGAAATGCTTTTGTCATGGGCATTGGGGGGTGGCTGGGGACATCCCCTTGTTCACAGCTCCTCATCCCTCCATGCCCCACACAGCAAAATCATGCGGGTCCTCGTGGGACAGCAAAGTGCTCATGGGCGTGGGAGCGTGGGATGAGGAGGGTGGTTCCAATAGGATGGATTTCCATCCTCACCAGGGGTTGTGCTGTTAAGAAAAGCATTATCTGCTATAATGTGATCCTAAATAATACAACTGATAAGATTTTGCACTGACCGTGTGATGGTCTTGCAATACTTTTGTGGCAAGATTAAGTCTTTAAATAGTATTTTATACGTGAGGAAATTTCAAGAGGAGGAAAGTGTGTTGATCAAAAGCAAAAAGGTTTGAAAGGGTGATAACTCCCAATCTCTATGAAGCAATAGGAAGCATGAGCTGAAGCCAACGACTGGAAACTGCTGCATTTTAGCCATTCCTCTAAAATGAAGAGCCAAACTTCCCTGAAGAAATTCTTTCTTCGCTCTCAAATGTTACCATAGTGAAAGCAAAGCTTCCATATCCCATCCCTTACCTGAAGTAATGTGGATCTTGGTGGCTGAGGAGGTGACCTGGGACATGGACAGTGGCTGCATGTCCATTATCTCCCATCTTCAGTTATTACCTCAGGGAATCATAAATAGATGGAGGAAAATTGAACCTGTCCCAACAGTGATGGGAAACAGAGAATCCGATAAGGACAGGGAAATAGGGATTGGATTTTGAGGTCTTATAGCAGTCACTTGAGCTGTCCCTGCTTTCTTTAGGCTTATGGATACACCTGCAAGGTTCTTGTGCTCCCACATAGAGATGTCAACCACCTCCGCCTCCCACACCAGATGTGGTTGCATATTCTGTGCCTGTTTTCTTATCTTTTGTAAATATTTAGCAGTGAAGTTGTGGGATTCTCAAGATGTTTAAAAGTTAAATCTACGTCATAGTAGCTGTGTCTCACTACTACATTTGCTTAAATTATATGGCAAAACAAATAACCCTTCCAACTTAGCTGGATGGAGAACAATTGCTTGGCTTTGATGGTGGGAGTACAGATGCCTCTGCAGTTGACACCTTTGGTGATTGATGTTTTTTGATGCTATAGGTTTGTTTTGCTCCCTCACTGTTTGTTTTCCCACTGGGCTGACTTGGACGGGGAATGCCGTTCCTCCGCGTGGAAGTGCATATTTGGGCAGCCATGGTCTTCGGGATCAAAGAAGGGAAAGATGCAAACGCAGCGGTTTGTCTGAGAGGTCGAATGCCCTAGAACTAGCCAGGGAAGGCAGATGGGGGTCTCTCCTCCTTGCATATGTTGGTAAAGACATCTCGGAGTTGAAAGAGTAATGTGTCTTGGATCAAAGAAGAGCCCTGATGAGAAAACTAATTAGCTAAGTTGGCTCATTTTTTTTTAATTATTATTTTTATCTATTAGTAAACCTCAGTACTGCCTAATGACTGGCACAGGCACAGTTGGGGATGTCAAGTCAAGCCAGAGACAGTTTTCCTCTTAGACTTACATGCTGCTCTTGCTGATATGAAAGGTGCAAATTGTGGGACTCTGCCTGCAGTAACTGTCTTCTCTGAGATGTTCTGACACTAACCCATCGCTTATCTCATGTTATCTGTGCTTCAGCTGGAGAAAAGTGGTTACATGTATTTATGTGTGTGGGTCTTCTGTGCTTTAGCTTATTAGAACCTTTTATTATGGCTCTGGGTTAGGTGTGGAAGAGCTTCTGGACAGACGCTTTGCTCCATGCTGCCGTCTAACTTGGGAGGTCCATGTAGCAGAAGCTGCTCTGCGTTTGGATGGTTTGAAGCAAGGGAAGGGGGAACTACAGAGCTGAGGGAACCAGCTCATCTCAGCCAACCACCCATGGAACCGCTCTCATCTCTGGTGCTCATGTCGGTAGAGTTTCCAGACCTGGCATAGATTTTTTTGTATCTTCTATTTTTCTAAAATGATATTGTTCTTTGGCTCTAGAGGAGTCCACCCTGACCCAGGGGCCCTTAAAGAAGGTATGTGTGGGAAGAAGGATTTACCGAGGTTTTTTGCCTCTCCTGTAGGCGTGTTGGGCAGGCATCGTGGTTTCTTCAGCCAAGCCAACGCAAGCAAGCGGTGTAGCATGGGTCACTTCACGGTATGCAATGAATCAGCCTTGCAGTGGACTGCGGCACGGCTGGGACGGGTCAGAGCCTCCCCGAGCCCTTCGTGCGCACACCCTGCACCACACACACTGACCACCTTGTTCCTCCCGCTGCCGCCTGCTCGGGATGTACAAGCAATTGTTAAGATGTCACAGGAAAAAATGGTTTAAGCCGAGATGTAGCTGCAGCTGTGTCGTAAGCACCGCTGAACAAAAGTGGACTGTCTCCTCCGGGGTGCATTTCCAGAGAAGGGCTTGCTTTTCATTTCCTTTGGATCTAACTTTTAGAGCTAACTTTTCCTTAACAAAGAGCAGCTTTAAATAAAGATGTATAACTGTAGCATGGATGTTAAAAGGAGAATAAAAATCACTGAACGTATTGACAGCTAGATTTTGGTATTTTTATTAAGATCTGTCTCTGCAGTAAAAATGATCATTGTTGCTTGTGCTGCAGTTGTAAAAAGTCTTTCAAGAACTGCCCCAGGTAGACTTCTTTTATATGGTTTTTGTGTGCCTATAAATCAAAGGTATTATTTGAGTAAAAGCTACAGAAGGCAGATCTGGCTGCAAAGGATAAAATATCTTTAAGGGAAGGGATTTTCGGGGGGAGGCTGAGTGTCAAGGATGAAGATGTCTGCACACCATGGTTCTTTGAGTTGTAGGACACCAAAAAGGAAATGAATTAGCAGTTGAAGAGTTATTGGCTGATGTTCGGTGTAGATTTAATATCCTTAAGAGTGCCATTAAATTGACTGCTGCTGGAAGCCGGAGCAGTCCTTGCCTCCCTGTGCCCGGTTGCTCGCTGTGAACAAGGGGAAAGCCATGGCGGTGTGGCAGCAGCATTGTTTTTGTTGTTTAATTCATTTGGTTTGAGGTTTGGGTCCTACATAACAAACATCTTGTTCGCGGCTTGACAACGAGAGTCGTTTAAAGCCATTTTCTTCTGCCAGCTGCTTTGTGGTCAGCTGGAGGGAACCTGGCCAGACAGCCACCCTGTAATCAGATCGCGTTCCAGTTAGGGCAACCAAGGAGATATCGGCGGGCAGATCCCTCCAGCTGACGTGCCTCAGAAAGCTCTTTGTTAAACAACTGTCTTCTGCCTTCATTCCAAGACGGCTCCATCGCTCTTCATTTCCTCTCCCTATTAAGTGCTTATCCATGGTGAGACATGAGCAGCTGGATGGAGATTGAGTGAAAACTGGACGGGCTGGAGGCGTCGCTCCTGCGCTGGGGGCAGGTGTGTGTTCCTCTCCTTGCAGCTGGGTGATGACCGGGATGGTCAAACAGAGTGTTTGTCCTCTGGCACGGCAGGGACTGACTAGCACGAAAATTAACACTCAGCCTGCAGCTTTCACTCAAAACCCCCAAGCGTGGGCTGCCAGCGGGCAACCTCAGGCTTCGAGTGAAAAATGGGAGAGGAAACGGTCTTGTTTTTCTAACGTTCCACATCAGCAAAAAAATGAGGAGAATCATCAGCTACTGATGACTTCGCCTTGTTTTGTTCCAAGTTCTTTCACTAAACCGCGTTATGAAAATACCCACTCTCTGCCCTAAAGAACGTACCATCTAAATAAGCCAGAGATAACGACTGCTCCAAGGGCCAGTGTTTTTATTAGAGCAACACAGATGATGATTTTCCTGAATCGCACAAGCTGTTTTTATCTTTACCTTGAGTGCCTTGTCTGTAAACAAGAGTCTGCAAAAGGCAAACTCTCACACCAATGTGCTCTTTAGGATTCACATTGATTTTCAAGTTTTTGGGCACATGGGAAAGCCATGAGGTGCGTGGGGACGATTCAGCCATTTCTTGAGCTCACCCAGGAGTTTTAAATTGGATTAATCGCCTTATCTGATCCACACTTTTTTCTTGTGCCAGTAATGGAGCCACAGGGGCTCTCAGCTTTGGAGCTGCCAATCTTTTTTTATGAAATGCAAGTGTTATTTTCAATAATTTGTTACTTTCTGAAGTGGGTTGAATGAGATCAAGCAAAATTAGCATCTTCCAGTTGTGAACTCCAATTTCACAGCAATGATTGCTATTCCCCTTCAGGATTCATTCCTTTCCCAGGTCAAGAGTGCACGGTAGCACTCTGGAAGCAATGGATTAAAGTGCTGATAGGAGATATTTCTCCTTTTATCTTCCTGAGAATGTCTGATGACTATTTTGGCCTGTTTAAATATTGGCTTCAATTTTGTTAGCACAGAGATTGTCCTGAATTGCACACATTTATTCCATTGAGTTTATTGGCATGAGTTGCTCGCAAAGTCTTAGATATTGCACACATTTTTAGCCATGTCTTCCCTTCTCCTTAACTGTGTTGAGGTGAATTTCTGAGAATGACAGCTCTGATTAGAAGATAGATATGAATTTTCAGTCTTGAAGCTGCAGGAAAAACAACCATCTCTGATACTTTCTATTCAATGCAGAAAGCAAAAAGTGATTAAGCAGAGCTTGAAAATAACCAAACCTCTGCAAGACGATTGCAGGGCAGTTGAAATTTCTGTTTTCAAATACGAAATAAAAGCAGAGCTTGGGAAGACATTAGGTGATTTCCTCTCCCTGCCACTGATGGAGACTTAGATGGGATGCTTTGTTCCCAGTGGGAAGGAAAATAATATTCACCGGTGTATTTGTTCAAAGAATGCTACTCTCAGCATTTTCAGAAATCAAATGCAATCCACCAGCTTAAAGGGAGACAGCGACATTGTTTGGAATGTCTCATTATCAATTTGCACTGAAGGAAGTAGCCCCATGCTGTTATCTGCCCCTGTTCTCTTTTGATTCAAGGAGCCTGTTTGTGGATTACGTTGTGTTGCATTTTGGGCTTGCCAGGATACTACCATGGCTTCAGAAAGGTTTTTCTTATAAAAACTGCCCAGTTTCTATTATTGCAGTTTGGTACAAGGCCAGTGGTTGTTAGACATCTGCCTGCTTAGGCTGCTCAGGGGACAAGGTCAGGGCCACGCGAGGGTGCCCAGAGCTGCGGATCAGCCGGTGCCATTGGCAAAGCTTGAGCCCAGCTCAAGTAGCCTGTCTGCTTAGCTTAATTATCATTCAAACTGGGACAGCCGTTGGGTATCAATCGTGGGAATTATCCTCCTTGCAAAGGCAGAGACAAAACATTGACAACAGTGGGCAAAACCCAGCATTATTTCCCCTACAGCACCGGGATCTACCCCTCCTTCCCCAGCTTAGGCTGGGAACTGGAAATCTCTGTTCTGCAGTTATCCTGAGTGAGGACTTGAGTTCCCCTGGACGTGGATATGACCAACCCCAGGCCCTTTGCTAAAGGAACAGTGTGTAACTGGGGAGTTTTAGTTTCACTCAGTCCATCACTGGAGAAAAACAAGCCACATACACTGAGGTTACTGTGTTGAACGTAAGGAAAGTCAAACTTTTTCCAGACACTGGAAAAGATTGAGCATACGTATGGTCCAGCATTTGTCACACAGCAGGCTAAATTGAGAATATGATCGAATATTAGCCTTGTTACCGGGGCTGATCTGCTGAAATATCCTGAAATAATCCAAACTTACAACCGAGCTCATTAAAAATCGATCTTCAGAGACTGCAATTTCTGAGATGTTATCTTTTGGTAATCACAACTAGTGGCCTTTGGTCTTCAATTCCAGCTTTCATTTAATCCCCCAAGCGTTTATGGCTGAGTCTGTTCAGTCCCACCATGCTGAAACCCATGGAGTAATTGGGAATTAGTTCCCTTCCAGCTGAGATCAGACCCCAAGCAAAAAGCGATGCCCACCCTCAGCCTTCGCTCTCTGCAACTCTCTTCCAGGCAGAGTCCTCCATACAGTCTTGCCATTTGCTTCCAGCTTGCTTTACAATATGTCTTTTCACTCGACTGTATTTGATGTAGCCTGGGAGCTTTCCCCACTCATCTCCCTCTTCCACAACATAGAAGTATTTTGAGTCAATGCATTGGTTTTTGCAACAAGCGTCCAATTAACATGTTCAACGTCAAGGAAGAGAACTTAGGCAAGGAATTTTGATCAACAGGTAACGCAAAAAAACCTAAGAAGTGCAAGATGTTGTTCTATCACTATCAGAAGTAAAACATTCGTGCCAGCTGCATGATTCTCTTTCCATCCACCTGGCAAGAAGCATTAAAGTTTCCCTCTAGGGCTGGCAAGGGGCTCTTTTTCCATAGCATCGCTTGACCATGGAACAGTTGGCAGGGGGAATTTGAAGAGTGATGTGGCTGTATCCTCTCCTTCAGACAGTTAAACATGTCTTCTCCAGTGGCAGCTTTGGCAGCGAGTCCCTGAAGATGGGAGCCGCACGAGCAGCCTACCACGGCGCTGAATCCCAGGCAACGAATTCAGGGAATTCCTGTTTATAAACTACACATGCATGCAAATTTGCTGCTTTTTGATATACGTTTCAGTTTGCAAACAGCGAGATCTTAAACAAAATTGCAGCAGACTGGCATTGGCAAGCTCAGCTAATGGAACTGTAAACAGTAGAGTAGCAAAAGGTCCCGTGGGCCGTCGTGTCTGAGCGCTGCCTTGTCCAGAGCAGCTCCGTAATGCTCTGTGTAATCACTTTTGCTGGATCTCTGCAGTGATGAATTCTTGCGCGTGCCCTGGGGGATATTAACCCGTTACCCCAAACTGCTCTTACTGTGAGCATGTGTGTTGTAATTCCCAGCTTTGGCCTGACTCTCTTCTTTGCTCCTTCCTGTCTCACCACCATCTCAGATGACAAACGATTTGCTGTAGCTATTACTATCCTGTAAATTATTTGTAGGAGTTAATGCTGTCTTTGTCAGGCATCTTTTCTTAAATGAGGCAACATCAGTGGCTCCAAAACATCTTGCTGCCCTCTTGAATTGGCAGTAGGAGGGTACTGTTGTTCAAATACAGGGCTCATTCTTAAGGGTTCTGGCTCTGCCACTGATTTACTGGGTGCCTGGGCAAACCACTGCATCTGTCTATGGCTCCAGCCTGGCATGTAAACCACAAATCATTACAGATAATTACAGCACTTTCGTCCTGTCCTGTGTTGTCCTCGGTCACAATGAAACACCAGCAGGAAGGGGGTTAGCTCCTACTGTCAGATGGCCCCATCAGAAACAGCTGGTGCAAGTCGTGTTGAATTTAAACAGCAGTAACAGTTCTGATGTTTCCTATCCTAGAAAGCACAAGCCTAGTCCAGAGCTACGCAGAGGTGGGAAGCAACTGGAGATGAGGGGGAAATATAATGGCGAAACTTCCCTAATACAGTCCAGTACTTCTCAAAATCCCTCAAGATGTGGTTCGAGTTTAACGCAAATGTTGTGAGATGCTTTTATTTTCTTCGCAAGAGAGTTTGCCAGGCCTCTGCAAGAACCGCTCGTGACGGAGACAACGGCACACGAGGCGAAACAGAAGCGTGAATTCCTCCGTCACCCTCGGGTTTGCTGCTTTCCTCTCTCACCCTTCTGTTCTTGCCTCGGGAAGGATGAACGTCTGGTCCGCGGCCGTCGCAGGACACGCTGCTTTGCTGGCTGTCGGGAAGTGCCAACGTGAAGCGGGTGTCACCTTCTCCTCCAGCCTGCCCTCCGCAAGCACATGGAACACATCGGCCCTTGTTGCTTCCATAAGCTGAAAGGAGTTTGTGATTCCAAGTCTACTCGGCTCACAGCACGACATGCCCTGGGTCAGCCCCAGCAATAATGTTTTTAAACAATATTAGGTTATTCTTGGCAATCGATGATGACATTTTCTACCAATCGGGATATGAGAAAAACTTCTAATAATAAGAAGTGATAGAATAACAGAACTGGAGACCGAAATATTCTCAAAAGCAGAGGCTGGTTACACTGTGGGGGTAGAGGGAAGCTGAGACAAGTCCCGACTCTTGATTTGTCTTAAGAGTTTAACCCAAACATACTGTTAATTCCACACTTGGGGAGTCCAAGTCTAATTACTCTGTACTCAAGATCTTCACAGTAGTAGGCAAGGCAAATGCTACATTCGCATTTTTCTGTGCTCCTATGTGTGATCCAGCCATTAGGTACTTAAAATAGAAATTGAAATAATTAGCAAATGTGACACATTAATAACTTACCAGATTCTAAGTCTGGGTTGCTTTTCTGTATCTATGCCTCCACATGGACTAGACTCACTTTTTCCTGGTGAGCCTAAAATAATTTTTGAAGTGTGTGCTAACACAGAAGTTAATTCTTTCCCTCCTTCATATGCTGTTTTAGGCGCTTTGTGCGGTGCATGCAACAAGCCTGGTGATGATGGCAGTTCTCTTTTATGCATAGAGAAATATAGAACCCCCAAAATACACTCAGCCAAAGTGAGGGGAGATTGAAAGCACCCTGGCTTTCTCAGCCATAGGTGTCTTTGAACATGGAGTTACTACTGCCATTGTATAGAGGAGTTAAAGGCAAAATGCAACAGGGCATTTGAAGCTGGAAGTCTTTTAAAGGCATGGATATCTTCATCCTAATAATACAGAGCTCTTCTTTGCACTATGATTTCAATGGCTTTGTCTCATTCGGATTGAACAATAGTAAGTTATTCCTAAGGCACATCTTCAAAGAAGAATTTAGCAGCTCCTAGACAAACAACAAGCCAACTTGGGACTGGGAAAAGGAACTATCTCAACATTCCCTGCTGTGACTGCTCTACCAGCTCGCATGGTTCACTTCCACTACAGTCCTTTCAGGATTATTTTTTATGATGCAAACCGTACCCGACCCTCCCAACGAAAGCATTGTCTGGTTCTTCAGAACCATTTCCAATAGGTTTGTTTTTCTAGGGTTTCACTTTTTTTTGGTATCCATAAATATATTCTGTATGAAATCCAGTTTAGCAGTTGTTTCTGCCCTTGCTCTCAGACTCTTTTATTTCTCTATGAGAGGCCTTTTCTTCCCTGAGTGGTTTAGACACTTCCAGAGGCTTCTTCAGGGAGTGTCCATCACGCCCTTCCAACTCCTCTTTTTCCATCTCTCAGGCTCTGATATGGTTTTTCCAGCCTTTTTCCCACCCCATGATTGATAGTAGCAGTTGATCTTCATGCTTTTTCTCCTCCTCAGCTGGGCGAGCAGCTGTCATTTCCAGAGAGCCAGCGAATGAACTCCTCCTTTCTTTTTTTCTCCCTATCCATCAGCTCAAAAGTAAAGCCGAGAGCAAATGGAGTCTCCCAGCTGGTTTGATTTATTTGGTTTAATGTTCCACCATGACCCCTTGGCTTGGCCTGGCCTTTCATCCAAGCGCCGTAGGGGCCTAAGGCTACTTAACTTCCGTGATTAGATGAGTTCAGCGTATTCCAGCCTGTTTGGCCAAAATCCAAGCAATTCACTTAACTACTGTCTCCATTTTGAAGAAGTTGAACTAAGGCACAGGGAGAGACATCCCAAGAAGTTCCGCGCAGCCCAGAAGCACATGCTGAGTCTGATGGAAGCATGTAATTCCTGAGTTTGCAGAGACTTATGCTGAGTTGCCCTTCATCCTCTCCCAGAAAAAGCCCCTCAGCAGTGCCAGCTGTCCTGAATTTGCCACCCATGGAGGAGCAGCACAGGCAGGTTTTCTTCCTCTTCCATCTCTCATGGCCTTTTCCTCTTTGCACTTGCTCTCAAATGTTTATTCAAAGAAAAACTCTGTTTTCCGTGATGGCTGACATGGTGGTTGACATGCGACACATCAGGCAGAGAAGAACTGGCCCCAGAAACAATAAAAAATGACCCAAGTTTTCAAATGGGTTGGCTTTCCTGCCCTGTGACACCTCTCACTTTCTACTCCCAACCTCCCTCTTGATCAGAATCCTAGATCATAAAGTCATCAACCAGCAAAACGAGAGGGAGACGCTTTCCTCCCATGAAGGGACTGCTCTGTGCCAACTGCCCTGGCTCTGCCTTTCCATGTCAGAAGTATCTGTTGACCCACGTAGACTGGCCAGTTTTTTCTCTGCTGCTTGGGATCCGACAAGGACCCGACTGAATGAAGTGTTTTAATTCGGGTACAACAGGGGCCAAAAGTGGCATATGAAAGTATTAGAAAGTGGCACATGTAGCTCTGGTCTACACACAGTATCTTTTGTACTGGTATAATTATGTTGGCTGAGGCTGTGATATTTTACCCATACAGTTATAGCAGCACATCCTGTAGTGTGGACAGCATAAGGGTGCCTTATACCATCTAAGCTCATTCCCTTTTCTCCTACAGGAATAAGCCATATGAATGTAAGTGTTTTTATATTAGTAGAGCTTCACCCACATCAGGGAAATTAGACAGTTTCAGCCATCTATAGAGAATAAACTTTTACATAGAAAATCCTTAAAGAGGTAGGTGGTGATAACCAAAATACTTCTTGACTCCCCAGGCTGACACAGACAGATGGAGCTTCAACACATTGAAGGAAGGGGTTTCCTAAAAAGTCCAGAAATTGTTTGTGTATTCGGCATCCCCAAACAGTCAAGCTCGCCCTCTTTAAGTCTAGGCCAGTGCTAAAGGATAAATCAAGGCCCAGGTTTGATACCCCAGGATTATGATGAAATAGGGTGTAGCAATTAGAGACACGTCTGATCCCATGAACATGGCCCTGCAGCTTTTCCTGTGCACGGACACATTTCTCTTGCCTCCACTTCAGCGTATTCGCATGGTCAAAGTTAAGCATGTGTGTGTTTGGGTAATGAGAGCCACATGGGGCATGATTTAAATACCAGGAAAGAACATCAATAGGCTATTCAATATTTAATTACACCTACTCCATTTCACACTCCAGTGCAGATTTTGTTGGGGGTCTCAGGAAAAAATGATACTCTGTGTTTTAGGCTTTCTGGATCCTCAGCGAATGCAGTTTGTCCTTCTAAGTGCTACGTGAAGCCTTTTCTACCGGTAAGCGTGAGTTTTGCGTGTGTCTTTAGAACACTTCCTGACCTTATGTGCATTTATGATCTTGCTCCAATGGTTTCTTGAGATATTTAGCACAATTGCAATATAATGAATAAAACCAAAATAACTTATTTGAGGAAATCAGATGAAACCAATGCAGAGCTTTTCAGGGGAAAGATCACCCTCCCCGGAGCAAGGCCAGGTTAAGAAAGCTCGGAAACATGTCTGTGGATGTTAGGAGGGAGCTGGAAGGGCTGTTTTTCATGTGTATCCCTCTTTCTTTGTTTTGTTTTTTTTTATCGGCTCGTTTTTAAAACACCTTCCCAGGACATAAACCCTCAGCACATGTGAGCTGGCTGTTTGGTCAGTCAGAAAACCAGGCATGGCGGCTGGTCGTGGTGATGTGTTTGACTAATGGCGGTTACATTTCTCTACCTCTCTGCATCTTTGTCTTCGGCAAGAAGGGGGAAAAAAGTTCTGACTTCCAGACAGCCATGAAAACTAAATAAACATGCATGTAAATGAGAGGTTATTTGGAAGAGGGATTGTGGATGTTGGCAAGAAGACCAGCACAACTTAGGACTCTTTTTTTCTCCTCTCCCCCTCTCGATTTTTTTCCTCTTTTTTCCCCGCTCTTTTTTTTTTTTAAGGCAAGAGTTTATTTTTAGACCACATTGTTATGGCAAAATGGGGAAATGACCTTTTAATTTAGTCAGGAGGCACCGTGTGATTGGCAAGTGAAAAGATATTGTCATTTGGGACTTGAGCCACCTGTGTCTGAGCTCCTGCAGGGAGGTTTCTGCTCCCCATTGTCTTTGATAAACTTCTAGATGGAGAACCTATAGAACCAAGGCTCGAAGTCTTGATACATAGACAGAATTAATGCCCGTTCTTGTCTTTCATCATCCAACAGTTCTTAGAAAGGCCAAATGTTGATATCAGGCAAAAACTCAATCCGTAGCAGTTTACAATTGGGATTAGAGCCTCCGTTGCCACGGTCAGGAGCCCTTTAAAATGCTCGTTCAGCTGAACTGCTTGATTTCACAGGTGAAATCAATGTTTCTCCTTAAGGAGGTTAAGGTGCCAGTTGTTTGCTTGATACCCAAGTCAAGGTAAGCCGGTGCCTTGCAGAACTGCTGGGGGCATAAAGAAAGTGACATTAAGCAGCTGTGGTCTATAGAGGCTTTTGGAGTGAGGTGCTGACTTGCCTCTGTGGGGTCAGGGCTGCAGGCACATCCACATCACTTCAAACACCGACCATGTATCTGCTTGGAACTAGAAGAAGTCTTTAGTATTAAGCAACAGTTGGTAAGTAGGGTTTTTTTTGTGCTTTTACCTATAATAATCATTTCCCCTTAATCAGGCTCTTTTATTCTTGGTCTTTGGAATAACGTCTGCAAGGATTTAGAACTGGAGTTATTCTCCTGTGAGGGCTGTAGCTGCTGCTTCTAAGCTGTTTATTTTCTTTTAATTTTGTACTTTGACCAACTTTAACTGGCTTTTCTTTCCCATTTGAACATCTGTGTACTTTCTGACTGTGATCTCTAAAACGTTTAATTCTAGCTTTTCTTATAAATATACATCTCCATATACCATCTGGCTCCTGCCCTGTCCCAACTTTCACACAATCTGCGCGCGGTGGGTGCGATCGCCGATGCCTGCGGAGCTTCTGTGGTCTGGAAGGGATCCCTGGATCCCCCTGGCAGGTGACCCACCTCATTTTGTATTGAGTGCTTCTCTCCTTCCTTGTCTATAACTCTTAACTTGCATTTTTCCCCTGCTGTTGAGCATGACTAGTATTTCATCCTTGGAAAGCCTGACAGGATGTTAAGCCAAGGTTTTAAAAGTGTGTGTTTGTATGTGCATCTGTGTGTGTACATGCATGTGAGTAGGTCCCGGAATGGGTGTACATCTGTCATTTCTAAAGGCAGTAAAAAGATACTTGTCAGAGGAGCTGATTTATTGCAACATTTAATGAGATTCTTGTCAGAACCTGGTTTAGTGGTGTAAATGCAAATGTCAGGTTGGTATAAATCACAGGGGTAGGGAACAGGGAAAGAAATATTCCACTTCTCCCTAAGAGATAAACCAGCTCCATGGCTAAAGTGGTCTCCTCCTCGATCTGCCATTTGAGATAAGTTGATATAGAGCACCATTAAGTGCCCTCTCCAGCATTAATTGCCGATTAATGGAGGGGCAGGGCCCCAGCTGTGCAGATGTGAGAGATTCATCCCACGAGGACGTGACAAGTTCCAATCCCTGGTTGTTCGGATCTGGGAGAAGGTGGTGACCCAGTGACAGTGCTTAGGAAGGGGAATGACTTAAAGCCTTATTTCCTCTAAAGAGTCTAAAGATGTGGGGGGAAAGTAGAGACTGCTGGGGGGGACAGGCAGCAGGCAGGAGCAAAACTGCAGTCACATATGGCAAATCTCTGCCCCATTGTGGTTTTTTAGGCTGTTTGCTTTGCTGCCTGGTGCTAAACCCTCACCAGCAGAAAAAGCTCCGAGTCTCAGCAGCTGCTCCCTCTCCATTCCCTCCCTTTCTGAAGGAATTTGGAGATGCACATCCTCAGCTCCATCCCCCCCCCCCGCCAAACCATTCCCAGGAGGACCCTGCAGCAATGCAACGGCTTTTCTGAGCCTCTGGAAGGGACTTTGCCCAGAGGGTCTCAGCCCAGGCTGGTTTGCTGGCTTGAAAGCCTGTGGATTCTTCCTTCCCTCCCTCGTGGCGCTCGGGGCTGTCCTGTCCACATCGCCCCCCAGGCTCCCGCTGGCTTTTCCTTCCTAGGAGGGCTGGGAGCGGGTCAGGGAAGGCCAGATGCTACTTCTCTGCTTTTCTGCCTTAAAGCATGCAGCTTTTTTTCCAAAATCGGCAGCACAAGCAGCTAGTAAAATCCATTAAAGATGCTGTTGGATGTAAAAGCTGGCTCTTTTTTGTCCAGTCGTAAAAGCTCTTAAAGAGATCCAAACCGGAAAAGACAGGCACCTAATGGTGAAAACAAGGAAAAGGGGAATAAAACTGGCACAAGGGTCCTGAATTTTTCCATGACTGATTTGAGCATTGCAAGCCACTGGCACGGAAAAGCAGCACCCGCAGCAGCACAATAGTGGTAAATAAAACGAGGAGAGGAGAGCCTGGGCTGTGCTGTGGTCCAGCAGCCCCGTTATCGACCAGCCTGGCACTGGGTCTTTAGCAACCGGAGCAGCCAGCACAACAATCGAGCCGGGATTGGGAACGGAGAGCAGTAGTTAATTAAGCTTGCATCTTTTATTCTCTGGGGGCGATTCAGCCTGGTTTGAATAAGCTGGAGTGCCAGGACCTGGTGGGAATGTCTCTCCCAGTGCAGGAGAATCCAATCTCATGGGCGGCTTTATTAGCATAACAATCTTGCCCAGGATGCACTTGGCGTGATGTAATGCCAAGAGGGAGCGAGGGGAGATGAAAGTGTTTTGCGGTAGCGTTTGCCACTGACTGCGGCTGTGGCAGCGCATGAAATTTCTTTTCTTTCTCCCTCTCTCTCTCCTTATGGGATGTTTGCTAATTGAAGCGGTTCTGGAAAACAATAAGTTGTTGGAGCCCCCTCCTCCACCTTCTCTCTTAAATTTGCATTATTCTGACTTACTGGCAAAGCTGGAGCCTTTTCTGCTTCTTAGAAAGTGGCCTCTGATTAGTTGCATTTCCATGTGCAAAGTGGGACCAGCGGAGGAGCAGAATTTGTTGGGATGGGCAGCTGGGAGGAGAAGGAACCTCTGCTGCCCATCTCCTGTAGCAGATGTTTTTGACAGCCAAGGTATTTCAATGTGGGGCCAAGAAATCCCATTCCCCAGGTGGAAGCGCCTCCAGCAGTGGACATCCAATTCTCCACCTCCCCATCCAAGGCCTCCACCTCCCCAAGTGTCTGGGGGCTCCTATATGACCCAAGTAAGGATTTCTCTTCCCTAGGATGGTAATTATAACACCAAGTGTGTGCAGTCTCAGTGGGTTTTGCATACGCTGTCCCTACACGCACTGTTCTGGTTGTAAGTGCTTTTGGTCATTGCTTGATCCGGTGGGTTGCGCCCATCACCTGTACAGGAGTGGGGCACCGCTGGCTTGTGTTGGTAGGAATGTGTAATTGGGGAGCTCTAGTGTTGTACTGAATGATTTATTTTGTGTGCCAGTACTGAAAAAGCACTTATCCATGATTTATTTATTTTTTTTTCTGGGTAAGCCATCTATTGTAGCAAAGCAATGAGTTTCAATCAGCCTCCTGCTAATAATGCAGCGTCTCTTGGTCCCCAGCTCATCCTGCTTGTCTGGGTTATTTCAGTGTGATGTCTCATGTGGAGGTGCTGGCCTGGTTCTTGTGGCTTCTGGACACTAGAGGCCTCTAGACGCTCTGGTATGATTAATGCCAGTTGTGGCAGCCCTGGGTAATTAACATTCACTTGGAGCAAAAGAGCAGAACTGGTGTTCAGCTATATGTATATATGTATATTTTTTCCCCCAAATGTTGTCCATTGAAGTGCAATTTCTAACAAGGTACCTGGTGAGCAGGCAGGTTAGAGGAGAATATGAGTGGGGGAAGCTGGCTCAGCAGAGATGAGGATTAATCTCAGCCGTACAAGCACGCCCAGGCAGCAGGCTTCACTGGGGGGTTGCTATGTCTTTGGGCACCTATCAAAAATGCGCTATAAGAAAAAGTGATGCAATGTGAAAATGAGCATTCTTTATCTGTGTTACAGCAAAAAACTAAAGCCCAGCCTGGCCCACCCGGTCTTGCATCTCTATCCTTTAACTCCACCAGCCCACACATCTTGAAGGCCAAGGACCGGAGGGACAGAGCTGGCTGGGGCAGAGCCCCCACCATGGGCTTTGCTTCCATCCCAGCGTTTCTCCTGGACAATTTGGGCTGATTTCCTTATAGCCAAGAAAAGTTTCTGCCCTTTGAACCCCCAGCTCTATTTTGTAGGCAGCCCTTCCTGCTGCTGTCTGCTGGAGTGGGGGATCTGCCCCAAAGGGGAGTTTGCACTCCCAGCATTATCCACTCCCTGCTTTTCTTCTAGATTTTCCTGGTCCCCCCCGCAGCATCTGAGCAGTCTGGCGCTGACATGTGGGCAGCTTTGCTTACGGAGCATTTCTGCAAGGGCTGAGGCTGCTGCTGGGAGCAATCAGTTTGTTAACCTGGATCAATCCAGGCTGCCTGGCAACGATTCCTGTGTTACCCAACTTGCAAGAGGCAACATGTTCTCCAAAAGTGCTGTCTTGCTGAACTTGCATGGGATCTACCCGAGGAGGTTTTGCGCAGCAGCTCTTCCAGTCACAGATGGATTTTTTTTTTTAAGCTTCCACGCAACGTGCTGCCCCAGAACAACCAGTTCTTGATGTGTTAAGAGTTACACAACTGGTGACGATGATTTGGGCAATGTGGGAAGCCCCAGGGGACATCGGATGGTCACTGAGTTACAGTACACAGCTGAGTCTAATGGGGAGCCTGGTAAACTGAGGCACTGATTAAGGACAAGAATTTAATGTTGTTCAGGTGTCTAAAGATGCACCTGAAGAGCATCGCCCAGCCCAGGCGGGGTGTGCGGGGAGCCCTGTCCCTCTGCACAAGGTGGGAGGGAAGGGCAGCCCTGATGGAAACCACATTCTGCAGCCCCAGTGGCCAGAGAGGCTGTAAATGCTGCCTGCTGATAATCACCGCAATTAGTGCGCAACGTGCTCCTGCTAAAGGGGTGTTTCCAGATGCTTTAGCAGATGTTGGGGTACAATTTGGCTCGTGGAACCTTGGGGAGGATAAACTGCAGCACTGAGCTGCTCCTAAAGATACTGCCCTGCTCCTTTAAGTAGTAGCCAGAAGCTTGTTAAATATCATCATCTTACCAAAAGAAGAGGGGGAGGGAAGGAAAAAAAAAAAGTGTTTTGGCATGAGAACAATTTCTCCATTACCTCAATTAGTTCAAATGATCTGGAAAGGTTCTCTGGAGAAATCAAGCTAAATCTCAGCCAGCAAAGGGGCTGGTGGCTGGTTGGTCGCTGTAGGTGTTGATATGAGCATTAGTCAGCAGCACAGATTGCAGTGAAGTCAGTCAATATTGCTGTCGCTGCTGTCTGGCTACAGTCATAAATTAATTAATTATATCACTGCAGTAATTGAAGGCCTTATTCTCTCTAGGATTGTGACTCTGGCACCTCCCTGCCTGTTGCTGAGGCTGTCCGTCAGTTCAGTGAGGTCTGTGTTTTACTGAAATCATTATTTCCTGAAATACTGTAAAGCCTCTCCATAAAAAGGAGAGCTGTTTTTTTTTTAACCCATCTTCATCCTTTTCCCTGTTGCCGGCAGGAGAGGGACAGCAGCAAGTTCATGAAAGATGCAGAAGAGCGAGGCAGGTATTTCCAGTTCCAGCAGTTTGGGGTTGTTCCTTTGCAAATAGGGACTGAAAGTACCCTCGGAGTCCCTGAAATGATGATAGGATCCTATGGAGAGGCAGATTAATCCCTGTCAGTGCTCCAGACTGGCTCTGTTCCTGCAGTAGGGATCAAACACACACTGCGATGGAGTAAGACTGAGATAACCAAATAGGCTGAGAAAATTCATGGGCCGGCTCCCGCGCGGGTGTAAATCAGTGTCCCTGTGCTGGCTCTGCTGGAGCGGGGCCAAGTTCCACCAGCTGAGGGTCTGGATTGCATATTCTACCTATAAAAATGGTGTTTAGGATATCTTGGCAAAAGGAGGTATTTTTGCAACCCACTTCTAACTGGGCAGTGCTGTGTAGGGATGAAATCCAGTTACACTGGTTAAAAAAGAAAACTAATCAGGCTAAAAAAGTTACACTGGGAGCCTGTGGAGCTGAGCTTTTTTAGGTCTGGTCTTGTAAGACGACTTTGTTACAAGGTACCTGCTCAAAGCTGTTAGACACACAGGGATTCACATCGAACAGCAGTGAAGAAGAGGGAGGAACACCCTTACTTCCAGCACTTGGTATTGATCGCGAGCTTCCCAGCATGCAATGTTATGATTGGAAGTCCCTGCTCTGAAGGTAGGCAATAGTGGAAAGATTTTTGGCTTTGCCCATAAAAATAACTTATTTCTGGTCCTCATGATTATTCATAATGGTCCCAAAATATGAATTCCAGGCCCAAGATGCAGACTGCTGAGGAGCATCAGGTGTGCAAGCTCAGAGTTGTGAAAAATATCACTTACACTGTGCTCGTCTTCACAGAAGAGGTGGCATTTTTCAGCTTGCTTCTCAAAGCGTGGAATATTGATCAAGGTTGACATTACCAGTGGTTGCAACTGCTCATTTTTGAGTGTAACCCAAAAAACAAGCAAGCCATTGTTTGAAATCACTGGTCACCTTAGAGACGTTCAAGGAAGCCTCATTTGGGGGCACTGGGGACTGGCTTGAGCACGTTTGGGGCTGGAAGGGAAGGTTTTCATCAGGTCTGGTAGACAAGTACAAAACAAATGAACGTGCTGGATCCTTTTGAGGAGAAGCCCTGCTTGGTCAGGGCTGAGTTGGGACAAGAGACCTGTCCCCTTCCCTTGCTGCTACACCCCACCCCCCATTTTGCTTTGAGTCAGGGCGTGATTGAGTGTTTTCAGACCTTCAAGGTGTGCAGTGCTATAGGAAGCCCTAGGAGCTATGGAATATTATTTTTTGTAGGCCTATAAACCTCTCAATTAGTGCTGTAAAGGAGGAAAACGCTTTTATTCTGGACATCGCCCAAGGTGTAATGTATTTCTGCCTCTGCAGCAAGAAACACTTCTAGTATTTGACTGATTTAGGAGGCAAAGGAAGGGAAGGCATGGGGTTTTGTACCTGAACTCCAGGAAACTGGAACCAGCCATTTCTGTAGATTTCCTACAGAAAGGAGAGGGAAAGATTTTGTTTCTTTCATAGGACTCAGCAAAACCTCCCAAAGCACTTCAGGATAGTGACTGTGTGTTCTGGACCTGGGAGGGCAGACACGAGCTTTCCCGTGGTGATTTGGAAGCTGTTGTTAGGGGCTGTGAGAATGTGTGAGAGATGGTCCCACCAAACCCTGTTTGTGGACAGTGGGGATGTCACCTTGCACGTCCCTGCACATGATGCTGCATCGCCTGTGTGGGGCTTGGAAACCCTGGGTATCGCTGTGCTGGGGGATCAGTGGCCTCGTTTAGTGCTCTAATTAAACCCTGGGTGATTGAGTAGGGCTTTCTGCTGTGCCCAGCCACGTGGTTTTGGAGGGAGCATCCCAGTGACACCGGCCTTTTGAAGTCCCTGGTCCTCCCCTGGGGTCCCTCTGCCGGGTGTCCCCTCAGGCTTCTCCCCAGCCATTTTTCAGCTCATTTTAACTTCTAGGGGTAGCAGGAGGGAGGCAGAGCCAGCAAGGATGACTCCGGGGTATAAGACACATTCCTCCGGGTTAGCCAGCGTTTCCAAGCCTTTCAGTGAAAAGCCTTAATTAACCAATAATCAGCCAAGCATGGCAAACCCAGAAGCAATAAGTGCCGCTTCTGGCTCCGAGGCTAAAGGCTAAAATCTGCTCAAGGAGCTAAATTAGTCATCTAATTGGGATTTCTGTCCATCCTTATCCTGCTCTGGGTACAAGAATGAGATCAGTAACAAGTTTCCAGTTCTTCCCCCACCATCACCTTTCCTTAACAGCCTTGTCTAATTAGCACCATAATGCAGAAGGACCAAAGTCTGACCCTGGGTGTGAGGGTAGAATCTGGGCTTGAACTGTTGTTTCACCCAAAATCCTGCAGTCCCATGAATTTGGGTGAGTTGCACTGATTTACACCAAGAGAAGGTTGAGCTCTTCTCGCCCTGCTCCAGGTGGGACACGCCAAGGGCCGCCCACCACCAAATCCTCCCGTATTTCCCCACTTTGAGCATGTGGAAGGGGTGGCACCGAGGGGCTGTGAAGAGGTGGCAGAGGGTGTGGGACGAGGTGGATGAGGACTTTGTGTCCCAGGGGACCCTCAGTGCAGAACAAATATCCATCCAACACGCGTGGAAAGGTCTCGGTAACCTGCGTGGTCTTAGTTGTGCTCAGTTTTTATGTTGATACTGCATCAAAAGGAGTTGAACCCAGGCAGAGTTTTTAAAATCACCTTTGGCATCTTGACATTTTAGGCAAAGGGATTGCTGTATCTGTGTGAGCTGATAGGAAAGAAAGTCATCGTTCTTGCTGGGTTTACTTTAAAAAGAAAGTGTTTTAACACCTCTTGGACTTTCAGCAATCAAAATATGTCATCCAAAAGCTGAGAGGATTGGAAAAGTTTGGAAGAAACAAATAGGAAAGATGTAATAAAAACATTAATGCGATCAGACACCTAACTTTCCATTTAAAGATTAAATTAATGGGTCAGATTGGAAGTAACAACTCCCTACTTGCTATACAAAAATACATAACACACACTTTTGCTCTAAAAGCACTTAGAATTTTATATTTAAACATATAGAAGCATAAGTAAATACAAACCAGTCCAAAGCAGAGTTACAGGGAGCAGTGGAAGTGCAATGGCTTTTCTTTGAGAGACTGGGGTCATTCCGGGAGTAAAAGAAGAGCCGAGTGCTGGGGATGGGGAGAGGTTCCCACTTCACGCAGTGTCTGGAGAAGCCTCAGGGTTTCCCTGCTCGGCACAGAGCAGCAGGATCGGGGCACAAAGGGCTTTGCACCCCCACGTGGGGCTCTCGGCATCGGCGCCGACCACGGAGACAAATTCCCCAACACTGATATTTGTTAATTAGATTATGAAAATTGTTTTGGGCACTGGATTTGGGGACTGTCCCTGTCTCTGATGCTGTGTTAGTGTGTGCAAAGCCCATCTGTCCATATAAGCTTCATTACTGCAGATGTGGCTTTTGCCACATCTTTTGTGATGGACTTTAAATGTTCCTGTCAGGCTAATAATAATAGAAATAGCATTCGGCGGAAGGGCAGAGGAGATGAACTAGATCCGAGGTGCTTCTCAGAGAGCTGGATTGTATATGATGCAGAGAGATACATTCTAGATGATGTTATATTTTCAAAACCTGATGTCTCGGAGCCGGACGTGGCTCTCCGGTGCATCTTGCTCATCTCTAAAGAGCAGTTTCCTCCTCTGAAATCAGCTGCTTTGCATCAAAGTCCCTCTCAGGTGAGGTCCATTCCTGCATCCCCCAGGCTTAATGCCCCAGGTCCCCTGTCCCCAGCCCAGGACCGATGACCCCGGGGCCGTGGCCAGCGCAGCCCCGTGGGCACGGCTGCTCAAGGGGGGCTTTCTTACCAGTGTTATTTTGTGGTCAAAAGGTTGCATATGCTCTTTTTTCTTTTTTTCTGATGCAGAGGCTTAGAAAGAGTGGAAAGCAAAATATTTTGATAATTATTCAGGCCAGCGGGTTACATAAAAGGTTCCATAGCCCTCTGCATCAAACCTTAACAGTTCAAACCACAAATTCTGTTTTTGCAGCCATAAAGCATTTTGGGGGGGGAAGGTAGGAAAAAAAAAAATCTATTTTCCATTTGCTTGAAACTTATAAAATTTTATGTGGTGAAAAATGACAGTTTACTCCCAGAAGGAAACTGCCCAGAGAGGCTTGTTTCACAGGCACAGTGGGATCAAGAAATAGGCCTGGACTTGTGTCCTTGGTCACATGAAGTAGCTTTTGAAAGATGTCACCGAGCAGCAGGCAAAAGCGGCAGCAGCGTGGGGCGTCCGTGCGGCTGGGAAGGGATGGAGGGGACGGCACACAGGGGATGCTCTGGGTTTTGATAAAGGATGAAATCCTGTCCTGTGTTCAGCACCTTCAGCTTCCTCAGCCCCTTTGATCTCCCAGGCTGCCATACAGCACTCGCCAGCGTGAAGATGCTTGGGGAGATGAGCCAGAGGAACAAGGGCATTGCCTGAAGCATCCCAGCTCATGTGCTGGTCCAAGGTTTAACAGCAGCACTCAGAGCATCTCTGGCTGCCAGGGTTGCTGCTTGCTCACACTGCCATGGTTTAATTCTCTTCTCACAGCAGTGCCCAAAGCAGAAACCTCAGTGGAGTTACTGAGGTTTTCCTGGGCTTTGCTGGGTTAAGAGAACCAGACCCCAGCATCGCAGCGGAGGACGAGATGCTGCAGCGTCGATGGGAAGTACTGGCACAGGAGCTCACGAGCTCCAGCAATTCACTCTGAATTTCTGGTTGCACAAAGTTAAATCCCGTGAGCTGGGAGTCAGGTTCTCAAAGCACAGAGCAGATCTCCCCCTCCAAGTCCAACTCAGCTCCAAATCCTGCTCTGGGCAGGGTCTGATCAGCAGAAGGTGGCATCAAGACGTGGCACAGGCAGGTCCATGTGAGGCTCAGGGTGCCCACATGATGCTCTGAAGTTGCATCTTTTGGAGGATGAAATAAATCTTCCATGCTGCATTTACCAAAAAGAAGCTGCCTTAAGGCTGTGCCTTGATATTCTTTAGTTCACTCATTATTTTCCAGCTCTGTATGAAGGTGCAGGGGCTAATACACTCAAGAGTTTGCTTTGCTGAAAAGGTTAAAACCTCCCCAACCCCCAGCAAAGCCCATGGTCTTCCAAAGTGACCCAACACTGCAAAAATCACACAAAATAACAGGTGCAGTGCATGGAACAGGCTGTAAGTCCCAGGCATTGAAAACGCAACATGGGAATCCAAAGCAAAGTACGCAAGGAGTTGAATTTCATGCAAAAACCTATATCGTCTGGTTTCTGGTTGTTAACGTAAAGATGTATATACAAGCAGTCCCAAGTATGTAATTATTTTTGCTTTCTAAGTAAAAGATATCCTGAACGTTGTTGAGAAAGAGATGCACTTTCTTTCTGGGTTTTCTAGCCTGGCACATGAAGAAGTCATCTCTCACATCTCGTCTGCTGAAAGGGCAGCATGAAGAAATATGTTAAAAATTTCCCAATAGTCAGCCACAAAAACACAGACTATTACCAGCTAAAAAACAACATTATTCCCCCTGCGTGTTAGAATTTGACACTTCTGGGTATTGGCAACGTTTTTTCAAAAGAAAATTAAAAAATAGCTGCATATAAATGAAAAAGGTCTCTTTGCTTTTCCATTTGCAAAGGGGAAAAGAAACAAAACCAAAAAACCTTCTGTTCTTTTTACATAGGAAACATTAAAAAGTCATCTAATGTACTGAAACTGGCACTAATTAATGAGAAAACATGAGATCTGGGAGGAGAAATAAAACCATAACCTGGGCTTTCTGTAGTGCAGTTCACAGTTGTGACACATTTAAAGCCAAAAAATGCGTTTTGCTTGATTCTGTAGGATTTGTAATTAGCAACTTGAGAGGAAACTTATGCAGCAGTGAAATGCAGGCCTTTTTTAAAAAAAATACTTCAGCATTAGTGGTTTTCTTGGTGATGGGGATGTGTTAAACTGCGTGTGGAAGCTGCAGTGATTTCCTTGGTGATGGGGATGCCTTAAACTGTGTGTGGAAGCTGCAGCCCCCGGGTAGAGCCCCATCACAATCTGTGGCCGTGCCTGAAATCCCCAGTCACTCCTGTACCAAAGCTCCTCAACCTCTCTCTTTTATTTTTTTGGGATTTCTCAGCCCCATGAGCCGCCAGCATTTTTGAATACCAACCTTGTACCTGGGGGATTAACGATTGGCACGGCTGCGTGCTGCCTCAGACAAGCAGGCTTTAGAAAAGCCCCGTCCAGCAGATAAGTGGCCAAGGAGCTGGGTTAGGCTGGTTTATTCTTATTGCCACACATCAGAAACTGAGAGCTGTTACCCTGAGCCATGTCCTTCTTTACATTTAGACACCTATGTAGCCTAGGAGGGGTGTGGCATTTGTGACAAACATCCTTCCTGTTGCAAGTTCTCCTGTCCCAAGGGGACATACAGGCATAGTGGAGGTTTCATTGAGCTCTGCAAGGTCACTCCAGCTTATCGGCATTTCCAACACCCTCTTAGAATTTATCAAGTTGGAAGGAGCCCATGAGGGTCATCAAGTCGAACTCCCTGCTCCTCACAGCACCTCCTAGTTAGCATTTACCTGCGGAAACTGTTGGAATGGGATGGCTCCAAGTTCTCTGGCTCAAATTTTCTCTTGAAATGAAAGAGCAGTATTACCGATGGTGTGAAATGGTGGTGGTTTATTTACAGTCTACTGAGGCCCTGGTGCAATAGTGAAAAGGTGCTCTGAAAGGCTTTGCAATGGGGACCAACGTCCTCAAAGAGACTTTGCAACTCGTGGGGAAATCACAGCAGCTGTGTGGTACCTCCCGACACCTGGACTGCTGGAATAAATGCTCCAACTGGAGTTCTGCCTGCTCACGGCATCATCCCCACGTGTGTTTATTGCTGGAGGCCTATAATGTGAAAAATTTTATCCAGATCATTGTCTGCCAGGACGAGATGGAGTTTTCTAGCTGAGCACAGACAGGAAAACTTGTTCTCGGAAACTGGTGAAAGTTTGAACTCAGAAGGGAGTCCAGGAGAACGTCTATGCCATGGACTGAATTGACCGATTGTGGTTGTGTAGCCTCAGCTGAAGGAGTTATTATTTTCACGTCTGGTAATAAATAGAATAATGGACAAAAAGCCTAACTCCCTGCATGAAGTCTGAGTAAATGAGCTTGGTACAGCGGTTCGCTGCAGGATTTGTGGTTTGGGACCTTCTTCCAAGCTGTGAATCAATGCGCAGAACAGAGCCAGGGCCACTCGCATGGCTGTGGTGACTCGTGGGTATCCTTGGTTTCTCTCTTCTGCCTCCACAAATTCCCCTTTGCTGTCTCCCAGATGCCCATAGGACGGTTGTTACCATAGGGTGGTGGTTACCATAGGGTGGTCATTACCATAGGGTGGTCATCACCTCATCCTCCTCTTCCCCCATAGGTGAGAACACACACAGTATGTACGAGCTGGATTCCACCACCAGCTCATCCTTCTGGATTTTACTGTCATCTGATAAAGCCTCTCTGTTCTCAGTTTGCTTTAAACCCTTGTTGGGAAAGCCTCTTGAACAGTAACTCAGCCTCTGACAAGAAGCACTTAGAAGCGCCATCCTCCCGCTGTCAGCCGTAAGTCAGCAGTAGGACCATTAACATAATCCAGGTGTCTTCAGTCTCATTTCCAGACACGAACTGCTGGGCAGGAGTTCTCCCTGCAACACAAAGTAATTGCTTAAAGCAGCGTGATGGTGCTTTTTCAAAAAAAAGAACTTCTTTTGCAACATATCAAAAGAAAAAGTAGTCATCTGTTTGTGGTGTTCCTGATCAGTCTTGTTCAGTCTTGGGGCTATATTGGAATTCTTCTACATATGAGATGGCATTAATATTAGAATATAATACAAAATAATACAAAACATCGTAATACAATATCATATAATAATATAGTAATTAATATAATAATAACAACATTACTGATGCTCTGCACTGTGACTGTTGCACTGAGGGACACTGCCACAGCATCTGAACCCTTTCCCTTGTGTCACAGCTCCTCTGGAAACACAGTGCTCTTTTTGTTGTTGTGTTTTTCATTCTCTCTGCCTTCAATGTGTAGTTAGTCCCTCAAGAAACCAAGGTCCTCTGAGCCAGTCTCCAGCCATGTGTTTTCAGCAGACTTTCCTTTTTTTTTTAATGCTAAGAGCACTTACGGCCCTGGTACTTCCTTCTTGTGACACGTTATTGGTTTTGCCCCATAGGAAACCACAGGTGTTGTTCCAGGCGCTGCCTTCCCCAGCTGCTCCTCGTTCTCCAGCCCCAGTCTCCAGCTGCTTTCAGTTGCCGCAGTTTGGGGAGAAGTTCAAGGTTTGATGGGTAAGTGTCAGTGGAAAACTTGGATTTGTTTCATTTGTTTGGTTGAAGGTTCCCTTGCAGAAGCGGGCGGGTGTTTGGAGGGGGAGCGAGCTGCTCGCTTGGAGGGATCAGCTCTATTAAATTTAGGTTTTACATTTAGCTGTGAATTCCCAATATATGTGCATGCTAAATGACACTGCTAGCCTAATGAGTTCTGGAATTTAATTGAGTGCTATAGATATTACTAAATCTCTGCAGAAATCAGACCGAATGAAGGTTGAGAGAGAGATCGTGAGATCATTCAGAAAATCTGTCCCTTCTAATTACCCAGTGTGGGTTTGTGTGGTTTTTTTCCCGTGGGTTTTAAAATTGTCTGCTTCATTATTGAAGAGAAAATTGAATTATTTGAATCTGCGTATTATTTTAAGGTTTGACTGGCAGTGAAACCACCGTGCTGATCCCTAATCCCTGAATAATCATCGGCCAATTTTAAAATGTGGTCTCAGAGAATTACAGGAGGAGCGAAGAACAAAGCGATCAGAGTCTGCTTATCACAGGACTTTCATTATTGTTAGCATTACCAGCATTATTATTATTTGAAGTACACCCCTGGCATGTCTCACAGAAACCTCGTCCCCATCTGCTCTGCAGAGAGATTGTCAGGAAAGAGGTGAAGTCCATCACCCAAAGCAGAACAACCCAAAGCAGAACAACCAACGCTGAGGGCAAGGTAAATAATACCAAAATAATTCTTCCTTTAAAAAATCACATTGTTTGCCACACGTTTTAAAGCCCAGAAAGTATTGCATAGCTCCTAACTGCCTAGCTAGGAATACTGTATCCCTTTATTCTCTGAGTTTAATAGTTATAATTAGAACCTTTCCTATACGGTTTCTATACCTACGTGTAAGTCTAAAAACGCCCCTCTTGTCTTTCCCAATAAACTGAAGCATTGCTACACAGACTGAGGTGAAACAATTCAAGTGAGAAATGGAGGTGTTGGGATTTGAAGAGGGTGTGTGGTGGTGGTCATTGTTTTGGGGTTGTTTGGTTTGGTTTTTTGTTGTGGCTTTTGTTTTGTTTGTTGGGTTTGGGTTTTTTGTGTCTGTGGGTTTCGTGGTTGGTTTTTTGTTTGGTTGGGCTGTGGTTGGTGTGGTGGTGGTGGTGGTGGTTTTTTTAGGCAGAAAAATTCTCCAACTGAAATGTTCTCCCCAGCATCACTTTTGTCTCGGCAGCGTTGCTGCCCACACTTGGGATGGATGCGGATGGTGACAATGGCAAAATAAGACTAGATTTGAGGGGAAAAGGATGCTCAGCAACCCAAGAGGAACTCGATCTCAGGGGAGCCCGGTGATCAGACTTGAAGAGGAGAAAGAGAGATACGCAGCAGCAGACACAGGTAACGCAGCGGGGTTTGCATCTCCCAAAGAACAGGTTCCACTGGTGGGAAATTGTGTTTAGCTCTGCTTCGAACAGCCTCAGTAGTACCAGTTCCCTGGGGATGAGGCATCTCCCCTTCCTTTCCCTACAAAGGGAACCCCTCTCCTTGTTTAAAACCACAGGGGACAGCAGGAGAAAAAACACATTTCTTGGACTTAAGGCAGGGAAGGTCTCGTTATTAATGCCAAAGTACAAGAGTGTATTCTTCATTTGAGCCATAACTGCAGCGTATGTTTCTACACCCTCATATATACATTAATATTTCGGAATTCTTTCTTTGGGTTTTTTTTTTTTTAATTGCAGCTTATTTTTCTTCCCTCCCGCTCCGCATGTCAAAAGGTGATTGATATGTGTAGAAGTGGGCCTTAAAAACACAAGTCATTGCCCCGGGTTCTTCCTATAATCAAAGCACATGCCCACCCATAGCTAATGAGACATTAGCCTGATGTCAGCTGATTGATTTAGAGCAGTCCTGCCACCCAGCCGAAGAAAGCAGAGCCTCTGATGGTGGGCGAGGGGGGCAAGTGGCACCTGGAGGAGGGGATGTTTTGCCTTTAAAAGTTCATGGTGTAAAACTTGTTTATATTTGTGTAAAGAAGATGCGAAGCAGTTTTTCCTCTTTAGTGTTTGTGTTAAACAAAGGAACCGGTTAACGGGAATAGCGGTGAAATCCCATTCTGGACAAAGTTAGGAGGTTTAAGTTATTGAAAAGCGTAAGCATAGTGGAGTGTGTCACCATGATTAAAGCGAAGGTCTTGCCTCACGCCCATGGTGAGAATTGGCTGTTTTCTTGGTCTAGTTGTGCATTCGCAGTAAGCTGGGAAAATACATTTGGCTATGATTTAGATAAAATTTCTCAAAAATCCTTTGCATTTTCTTCTTTTCCTTTCTTTTTCCCCCTTCTTTTCCCTCCTCCTCCAGCCCCACTGCCCTCCTCACTCTGGATTTATGGGTCAGGAACCCTCCAAGTTGTCCTGATGGATTAAGCAGAGACAAGTTGTATCGAGTAAATTAAAAATGAAATAGTTACAGCTGTCGGAATAGTCTCAGGGCCAGCGGAGGTAAAAGTCTTTCTACCCTTGAGGGGCCTGGAATTAATCTGTGAAGCACCAACTGCTTAAATAGAGGCAGCTCGAGTGAGGGCTGATGTCCCAAAGGATGGAGAGGACATCCAGTGGCGTTGGGCTCCAATGGGGTGTACGGGGAACCAAGGGAGCTGCTGGCCCCAGGTGTCCCCAGAGTCCCACAGCCAGGAGGGGACAGCAGCGGGGACACTGAAGAGGGAGCGGGACAAACAATCCCAGGGATTTGATTTCTGCCCTTGGAGATCTCTGTTATTGCACCATGGGGGTTAAAGTTAGAAGTTATCTGGTGGCGTCCCAGGCACAAAGTGACACTGAGAGCCCTACAGAGCTGAAGATACAGATGGGGGTACAAAACCTGCCTCTCATCCTACCCCGAGCTCCCTGAGAGACAGAGCTGGGGGTGTTTCTTTGCAGGTGGTGATGCTGAGGCTGACTTGGGTGAAAATGCATCTTCGTCCTCGCTTTTGGCAAACTGCTTTGCTCTTTGGACGCCTGTTCTCTCCCCTGTCTGCTGCCTGTGCTGCTGTCTTGCTCTGGTTTTGTGTGTTGGGTTTGGTTTGGTTTGTTGTTTGTTTTTTGAATAGCATCAAGCTGAACAAGACAATTCAATGAACCAGGGGCTGCCACAGTTCCAGTAACACAAGTACCCCGTGCTAAATGCACAGGGCAGGCGATGTCTCATCCCAGGGCTTGGTCCTGCTCGATTCAGCTACCCACAAAAGCACAGTTTCTCCCTACTGATAATAAATCAGAGACAAGCGCATTCATAATTTCCCTTTTGTGAGTTTGAAAGGATGACCCCTTTTAGCCAAAAGAAAGCACTCCAGAGCGTCTCGCTGCTGCGGGTGCTGCTGAGCCCTCCCCAGGCACACGTGTTCGTAGTGAAGATGTTTGGGCCAGTCCCAGAGTTAATGGAGCGGAGACGACGGGGACGGCTGGGAATGACACGTGGAGGAGCTTTTCATCCCAGCTCATCTTCAAGCAGCACCCATGAGGTGTCTGTGCCGCGCACACAGCGATAAACCGGCACCGGCAACAGGTTCTGCCTCTGAATTATTGCTTTCAAACAATGTTTAAGGTGGGATTTATCTCTGCAGACGAGAGGAGCAGCTGGATGTGGCCCATGATGTGATATTCCCCTTAACCCAGTAGCATCTCGGGGAGGAAGAGGAGGAGGACGCATCCCCAGCAGCAGAATCTGTGCAACTTCACGTTTCTGAGCTATAAACCTTTCAATAGCTGGAAGTAAATCCTTCAGCTTTCTCCTAGAGCTCAGCCTCTGCAGCTGCAAATTTATTTGGCGGGCGGAAAATCGGGCCAAAAGAAGTAAATATGAGCGATGTGACTGATAGTGCTAGAACATTACACAAGCTCCCACGTGGCTGTGGTGGAAGGTGAGTCCCTGGCGGATGGTTCAAGAAGCTGGAGCCGTCGTCCTTCCCGGGATGCTGGGCAAGGGAGGGAAAAAACATTTGTGGAGGTGGGGGGTGTGCAGAGCTCAGCTCTGGAGTGACAGTTTTGGGGTACAAGTGCTGCAGGCGAGGACAATACCCTGCTCTGGTTTGTTCATCATGCTACGCATTCACTTGTTTCACATTAGGGACATGGTGGACTTGACAGTGTTGATGGTTGCATTCAATAATCTTAAAGGTTTTTTCCAACCAGAATGACTCAGTGATTCTATAAGGCTGTTTGTGACTACTGGAGTAGGGCTGGAGGTTCAGCTTTTGGGACTAGCATGCACATGGCAGCGGCAACACCGCGGAGGTCCTGCTAATTGTGAGACTGTCAGAGCAAAAAAGGCTTAAAAGCAAAAAGATACCACCGCATAGCAGGTGAGTGTTTTGCCACGTGTGTTACCCCATCACTGTCCCCAATCAGCGCTCGGTGCATTAAGCAACCACTCCGGGACGAGTCTCCTGGCATCGCCGTGCTCGGGCAGCTCTGCTGGGATGCGGGTTTGCCCGCAGGGATTTGGCAGCAGCCACAGTGCAAAGGGTGGGGAGGAACCCCAGGTCACACCTGGAAAATCACAGCGGTTGTCCGGATTCGGAGGCAGAGGGAGAACTTTGAATCTGTCCTCTGGACTCTCTTTGCACAGCAACCAGCGCTTCCCCAGGAGCATCTTGTGCTGCGCATTAAGGGGCTGTAGATTAGGAGATGAACACCCCTGCGAACCCGTTCCAAAGGGTGGGTAAATGTATTTCTTTTCCGTGTAAAAGCAAGTGAGCTAATGTTTTAAATCCTGCTCTCCAGGTTTCTGCATTCGGGGCCGCTCTCTAGCTCTGCCCAGAAACCGAGGGAGCCACGAGAAGGCTGGTTTTTAGGAACTGTCAGGAGTTGCTGCCACTTTTAGTACTCGACACCTCAGAGAGCAGAATCCCCCCCCGGCCTCCTGGTTCACCCCGCGCTGGAGACGAGTTTCCATTAGCGCTGTGAGGTAATGAGTGTCCTGAAACGGGGGTGACCGGGATCCGTGTGTCTGTGTGTGTGTTTTGCTGGTGAACCAAAAACACCAGCTTGAGCTCTTGTGCACACACATGCTCTTAGAAGGGGAGATTATTTCTTCCTTTAACCCTTAGGGTGCCCAGCTCTCAAACTTTACTAAGCTGCAGTTGTCTGATGCCAGCAGGGGCTCTTTCTCTTTAGCATTCGTCATTTTTATATTAAATCGAGAGGGTATAATAATTCATCTCAAGAGGAGAAGGATAGACACCCATCCTTCAGAGCAGCATAGGTGAAGCGACCGGTTGTCTTGTTGCAGCATTTCAGGAAAGCAAGATTATTGTTGTATTTCCAACTGCCATGATGTAAGCTGGAGTGCAGGGATGTTCGTTTGTCTTGCTTTGTAAAACTCCAGCTTTTGGACTCGTGTGAACCTCAGCTTTCATTTAAACTCAAGCTCCTTCTAATGCTCTTGTTACCCGGACACCAGAAACTATGATCTCAAATAGCCTCTAAAGTTCAAAAAAAACCCCAAATATTAAGGCTCCTCATTTTCAAATAAGCCTTTATTATTTTCATTCATTTAGCCAATGTCTTTCTTATGGAAAAACAATTTATGGAAAGACTGTGCTGGTAACATTGAAGATGTTGGACTGGTCCTGGACCCCAAGAAATGCAAGAGCCTTGGTAGGGACGGGCTGTTCCCTCGATCCCTGTGTCAGCGCAGGCTCTGGGGTGAAACAGCCACACCATTCTGTGCTGCCTTGGCCCTTCTGAATTAGCAGATATATTGGGTATATTATATATATACATATATATATATATATATATATATATATACACACCTGTGTAGTCACACCTTAGAGCTGCCCAGGTGAAAATCGATATAGTCTGATAGCCCAGTGATGTGTGTGCTGAGCTGGGTGAGGTGGAGGCCAATATTTCTGCTGGTGATGTTGTTGGTGGCGTTGCTGTTATTACGGTTCTTATTGCATTATCACCTGGGTCCCTGTCAGGGAGCAGGAGCTGGCAGAGATGTGAAACAGGACGGGGAGGGCTGGCCCAAAGCATCTGCAATCTGACTAATGCTTTTCCTCCCCCGCACAAATTGATAGTGGTTAGTACTTGTGGAATCTCGCAGCATTTCAGCCATGGGAGGTTTTTATATCCATTTTTGTACAGGGACTTTGTGGGCTTGTAGGAGGGGACGGGGGTGTTGTTTGGTTTTGTTTTGGCTTTGCTTTGGCTTTGTAATTTAAAGTAATTTCTTGTGTTTACATCAGCACTCAAGCACTTTACGCGCAGAGTGTGCCTTTATCATTTGAAAGGTTACTTCCCTCAGCTGGGGTCTTTTCTGCTAATTTTTCAGTGCAGCAAAGTTAGCTTTGTATGTATTCTGAGTGCTGGGGTACCAAGCTGATGCTGGGCTTGGAAACAAGCTCGCATGGGTCTGCTTTGGTGGGGGATAACAATGTGGAGCATCTGCATCTGGACTTGAGTTATTGTCTCTGCCATAGTCATCACCTGAGAGGCAACGTCCCCCAGAAGGGAACTGTCCCCACAACGGATGGACCGTGGGGGTCCCTTGGCACAGCAGGGCCTGTCCCTCTCCCACCAAAGCCCCAACTGCAGCACACTAAGTGGTTTTTGCAGCAGGACGCCGGCGATGCCACAGACGTTACTCGTGGCTGCATCCTGGAGCCCAGACGAGAACATTCATTTCACACCCCAAACTTATTTTTTCCCCCCTCCGACACTTTCTTTTATCGAGTTTCAATATAATAAACAAAGGGGACGATATTATTTCACTCCAAAAGACTCCAACTAATGCAAAAACAGTTTTCAATACTGGCACAGGGAGGGACTTTTTCACCATATAGTGGCCAGTCAGACCCGTATCATTCCTAATGGCACAGGGAGATGGAAATTTAGATCTTTCACCTCAAAGAATATCTGTGATACATATGCTGCTTTTCTTTTTCTTTTACAGCAAAACGAATCACCACAGTGGTATCAAAGGAAACTTTTCCAAGCTGTTGATGTACAGCAAAGGGCCAGTCTCATTCATATAACTCAGCATTTAACGGTCTCAGACCACGGCGCTGTGTCTGCAGGAGCTCGCTTGGGTTCTCACGATGGCTTTGGGTGAGTTTCTTTGGTCTGTTGGGACAGAAATTCTTCCAGCTGAAAGTCATGAATTTAAGCTTTCTGCTCGGCTTGTGCCAAAGCCATTCCCAATGGACTCCATCTAATTTGGTACCTAATTAAGTGGGACAAAGGGTCAGAGGCAGCCGAGTCCAGCCCCATCACTCTTTCTGTCCTAGTGGCTTTTCCTACAGGTGCCCTTAACCCTGCTGGCCCCTGGGCTCCCACAGACCTTTGACTAGTTGTGGATACAAGCCACGTTTCTTATATTTTATAAGCTTATTCTATATTGATAGCTATTGTTAATCTAATGATAAAGCACCAGAAGTGATTAAAACAGGCTAGCACTTTATTTTTTACTTTTCAGAGTTAGGTTCTTAAGCTGAAACGACACCGCAGCTGTTAAGCAGAGCATCTACACGAGCGGCTGATGGAAGCAGAGCTGTGAGATCCAGAAGTACCTGCTGGCTTTGATAGCAACGACAAACCGGAGTTCCCGTCCCACCAGAATCCCCACAGGTATCAGTGGGACACCAGACTCACGGGGGTAACCAAGAAAACCCAGGGGAAAAGGCAAATCCAGTGCAAAGCAGCTGGGTAACTCTGCCAGGCAAATCCCTCAGAACAAGCCAAATTTGTTTCTGGCAAAAATTCCTGCACTAACACTACCCACTGCTTCATTAAGTGATTTTTGTGTGGTTGGGATCATAATGCAGGTCGTTGTCAGGAAGGGCTTGTGTGAGGCTGCAGCAGCCCCTGGCAGTGATGGAGCCGTTCAGTGATCCACCATCAGCCCCGTCACCTGCACTCAGCTCCCTCCTTGGAAAAACATGCAATTTTCCAAAGGTAAGGGAGTCTTGGGTTACTAGGAACACAAATCATTACGAGTGAAACTGCCTTCCCAATTTATTGTATTTGTTTTATTTATAATTTTATTACTTTTTCCATATTTTCCATAAGTTTAACGTCATTTTTGTCCAATCAGGCCTTCACATGGAAACTTGGGCTCTTCTCCGCTGCCGAACGTGTTGAAGGCTTTACAAACAGCTTGTTTCATTGTTTGCTCTGCAGGTTTCCAGCTCAATGTTCTCTCACCAGGGAACATGATGGGGAGAAAAGGGAACAACTGCAACTAATAATGTGATGATAAAAGAGAAACTTATCAAATTGTTCAACTGGAGTTCTAACAAAGAACAGTTTAAAAACTCCTCTGATTTTTTTTTTTCTTTTTATTTTCATGTTAGGGTTTTAATTTGTTAAAGGTGGAGATTTTTCATGCATTGCAGGTCAAGGCTGAAGACTGGTCAATGAAGACTGGTCAGATTTCCCACCAAACCAAACAAAACACAATGCTGGTAAGTTCCTGCCCTGCACTTCCGCAAGGTAATATCATGTATATGTGTGTGCAATTAATTCACTGTTTTTCCCTCCCCCTGGATGCACAAGCAAGTATTTTTGTTCATATGAGCAGATCAGTTCAGCAATGCTGCTTTTAGCTGCACTTCCAAGGTTTTTTGTGTCAACGGGAACATTGGGTCAAGTTGCAAACAGGCCTGGAAAATCTGGTGCAGCATCTCTAACGCTATTGACAGGGCCTGTTTATATCCGGCATTGCCAAGCTAACAGTTGTCATTCAGCTCTTGAGCACATTTTGCACCATCTCATCTATTTTTCATGTCTTGCACCCTCCGTGACACCCTTATCAGTCCCCGAGTGCGTTCATTCTGCTTCAGCGCAGTCACAAGTAAACCTGCATAATGGCTCAGATAGCAAAAGGATGCTCAATTTCTGCAAAAGAAACCCAAACCCTCACTGTGTTTATTGTAGATTCTATAAGTGACTTCTTCATAGCAGGAACTCAAAAAAACAACCCCAAAACACCACAGTGTTTGATAGCAGAGGAGGGATGAGGAGATTGGATTAAAACATCTGGCGAGGTAATTAGATTCACTAAAAGTTTACACTCCAAACTGCCCCCACATAATTGATGGGACAGCCGTGCTGTGTCACTTCCACTTACGCCCGCGCTCCCCTCCGCGCCTGACCCGCTGCGTCCCCCATTAAACCTGCAATTACGGGGTGACTCTTAATAGCGAGGTCTCGCTTCAGCGTGGGGAAAAATGTTTCTGTAGCTCACACGCAACAATTAAAGATAATTTAAAATGTAAGTAATTGCGGTGGGTTACTGGAAACTACTGTAGAGGTCTTGTCCCAGGCAGCTGACAGGCATGGTTGGTGTATTTTGACAAGTTTTGCACAGATACCCACTAGCAGCTCTATTTTATTTGGAGTCATTGGTCGGGAAATGGAGATTGTGAAAGGTCAGGCCTGGAAGATTTGGGAGGGGATGGAGGTCTTATTCACATTGTGCTCCATGGGGATCTAGTTCCAATCTAAATCTCTCTTGTTTCTGCTTTGAGAAAGGGAAGGACCGATCTGCAGAGAAGAGCTGCTCGAGTTCCTCTCGCCCTTGCAGAGACACCAGGTGAGGTGGGACCTAAAACATCCACCTGCTCTCTGGAAACCCATAGAAACCCGGTGAGTCGGGCTCGAGCGACCCCTCAAACACCAAAATGTTTGGTTGGATCTCCACCCCACCACCAGCATTCCAATAAACCTCTTCGCTTGCAAAACGAGAGTTGAAACCGCAACTATTCGGAGGCATCTGTAAGGTCAGCAACGTGTGAACACCCCACAGAACGCACCCGGGGGCTCGCAGAGGTTCAGCGCTCCCCGAAATGAGTTTTGTGTCATGGGAACAGACTGGCGGATGAGTCTGGATGGTGCCACATGGTCCCAACGATAATGAGCCATCTGTGTGCGTCGTGCTGTGCGACCTTCCCGCTCCCTGCTGGATCTCCATCGCTTTTCTTCCACGTCCTCGCTGCTTTGACCTACAGTGAAGGAACACAACAAATGCCAGCAGAGCACAGGGTTAAATATGGGCTCAGCTACCAACACCCTAACAAAGAGCAAGTCCATCTAAGAGTGAAAAATAAGCGTGTGAAAAATAGGATAATCCATAAAATGGAAAAGAACCCATCAGGAATATAATCACTTTCTGCCGCACGTCACCGATTTAGGCTCCTGTCTCATTTAGTGAGACTTTTGCTCCTAAATCATGTGAGGTGGGGTTTGAAGAGACATTTTAATCACAGGATGCAGAGAGAAACTTGTATAGTTGAAAATTCCACTATTTCTTGTTCTATAGCTGGATTTCTAAATTATGTTCAAAAGCTAGAGCTCACACCTTTGTATTATACAGCTTTTCAGGTTCTGCTGCTGGATAATAAAATTAAATACATTTATAAGCAGTTTCAAGATGTGTGAAAGCGTTACCTTTTGTGTAACTTTATATAGGACAAAATGCATATAGGAAATAAAAGGTAGGACAGACTTACCCTTGTTATTGCTCCCAAGTGGCTGTCTTTCCGCCTGTAATATTTCAGATATATCTCACCACAAAAAACCCCTCACACGGCAGAGCTTCAGAAAAAAGAAACACAGAAAATGAAGTTAAATAGAAAACAGAAAATAAATAAACGGCTCTGGAGCAAGTGCAGTGAAACGCCAACTGAAACTGCATGACCACTAAAAAATTGCATCAAACCTTAAAAACATTCTTCTTCCTTTCTAAAATGAAAGAATCCCCAATAAGAATATGCCTGAGCCCCTGGTCTTTATATTTATTGCAGTGTGGTGTTTTTAATGAGGGACCCAAAGAGAAATTACCCTCCAAATGGGGCGAGAACTGCCCTTGTGATTTTATCATTGCTCCAGCATCACTAACGCGATGGCTGGAACCTTGTGGATGAGCCGGAACCCCAGGAACGGGCTTGGGGTTGCGTTTTTTAGCCCAGAATTGCCGCCTTTGGGTTTTTGTGTCTGGCACATGGCAGCAGTGGAGCCGGGACCCCCCAGCACCTACCCAGGAGATCCTGCTGCCCCTTGTGCCACTGCAGGAGCTGATACCAACATCCACGGCTGGAGGAGCCGCAGGGGCTGCTGGAGACTTTGGTGTGTGTGCTGCATGAGGCTGCATGGGGACAACGCAAAACATACATTTTGTTAAAGGATAAAAAGGGAAAACTACAAAGGGGAAAAAGAGAAAAAGAAAAACAATGTAAAAATTAAAAAAAATAAGGAAAAAGAAAGGAAAAAGACGAAAAAGAAAAAAGGAAAAAAGAAAAAAAAATTTAAAAGAAAAAAGGGAAAATAAAAAAGAAAAAAGGTAAAATAAAAAGAAAAATAAAAAGAAAAAGTAAAAATTAAAAATTAAAAAGTAATAGAAACAGTGGAGAAAATATTTAAAAGGGAAAAGAAAGAGGAAAAATATTTTAAAAAGGAAAAAGGAAAAAAGTAAAAAGGAAAAAAAGAAAAAAAAAAGGAAAAATAGAAATAATAGAGAAAAAAACATTTAAAAAGGAAAAAAATAACATTTAAAAAGGAAAGAGAAAAAAATAAAAAGAGGAAAAAAGGAAAAGGAAAAATAAAAAAGGAAAAAAGGAAAGAACACAAGGCAAGCCCAAGCAAGGCAAACACATCTCGTTTGTTAGCAGCAGCACCCTCAGTGCCAACACGGAGCGGCTCCTCCTCCCCGGGCTGTGTCAAACCTCGGGCCAGCGCTTGGGGGGCAGCTCTTTAAACTGGGTTTTACCACCTAGGACAAGAACACACTATAGGAACCTGGCAACGAGGTTCCCTCCAGTAGCCAAGTCCAGCATGGAAAAAAAATATAGACAATAAAAGGTCATTTCTCGCCAAGTTTTGTGTATACAATACATACCTTTTTTTTCCTGCTCTTTGCCTTAGTTATTGGCCAACTTGGCCAGGAGCTCATGGAAAACACTGGAATGGAATAATTATAATTGGTACAGCTTTTTCTCTTTTCGATCAAGCAAAAGTTCTTATAAGCAATAATTTAATTATGGCAAAAGAGTAACACAGATGCAGTTTTAAGGACGCATCATCACAAAAGAAATAAAATCCCTTTTTCCTATCCCATCTGTTAAACTCGGGCCAACTCCTGAGCACCACTGATCTCATACCGCTGCTATTTATGATTTTTTAAATTATAAAGTGGAAAATTACAGGTGCCAATCACATTTCCAAGCAGGCTCATTTAGAACCAAGCACTGTAAGTCAATTAGGATAATGAACCTGCTGGAACGAGGTGGGGGCACCTTCTTGGAGTCACCGTTTCCATCCACCCCAGTGTGCGGGGACATGGGGAGCGACCCGGGGACGTTCCAAACCCACCTCCCCATGGTGGCTTTATCTGCTGACACGGGCTTTTCTTTAATTGTTTAAGGCTAATAATTTCATTATGGCAAAAGAGCAACACAAACGTGGTTTTAAGGGCACATCATTCATGTAATATGAAAATGTACAAAGTCTGAAATGGCCCATTAAGAAGATTTCTATTTGTTCATCATTTCCAGCCTACGTGTCGGCAGCGTTGCTGGCGCTGTGTTCTCCCCTGGGTTCACAACAAAGGAAAGTGCTGAAATCCCATAGTTTGCAATGTGAGGAACCTGAGATGCAGACAAACACTTCAGGACCAAGAGCTCCCAGCACTTCCAGGTGGATCTCAGCTGCTGCAGGTCCCTCATGTTCCTCCTTCCTAAAAAACAGAGGAAGACAATTAATTCAGCACAGAGCTCAAGTTTTGTCCCCAAATATCACCTCCCAGCACCACCAATGGCATTTTGCTTCATGCATTTATTTATCTACTAATTCACTTGAGCAGATGATGGTCTCGATTTCCAGCCTTCCTGTTGCATTGCACCTGGAGCAGCCCTCGCTGAGCTTGGTTTGCAATGATCCCGCACCGGGCTGGGAAATCTCAGCTAATTCAGTTAGAGAGCAGGTCCTGCTCTTTGAAGCTGCCCCAGAGCAGAGCTTACGAGAAGTGGAGAGTGAAGGAAAATCCACAAAAATACAAAAGAAGAAAAGATACTGAGAGGGAAAGAGATGGCGAATGGTAAGAAGGGAGTTAATGAGAGCCAGAAACACAAGTTGCAGAAATGTTGATTTTATTTAGCATTAATTGCAGGAAAGAGCCTATAAAGTGCAGTAAAAAAATTATTAAGTACCACTATGCAATGCCAGCTTTGTGCCAGCCATCCCTATGAAACAGGTGTATTATTCCTAGTTCCCTAGGTATAAATAAATAATTGCTTTTCCACATCTCTCTTTTTATTTTATGGTGGCATTTCATTATTTTTTACTGCCATATTGTTACGGCTCCAGTTCCCCCCGAACAGAGCTGGAGATCGGCCGGCGGGAGACCACGGGTGCACCGTGCCCGGGTGAACACAGAAATCACTAAGGCCACAGTTACAAGAGGATGCGCATCATGTCTGGGAACCACTCGAAGTCCAGAGGGAAGAGCTGTGACAAACAGGTCACCCAAGGCGGGCATTGCCCTGGAATGGGACGTTTTGGATCATTTCACCCCGGTTCAAGCACTGGTATCATATCAGCCCATTTATTTTGATGCCAGGGACGCAGAGACAGGGTTACCCTGAGAAGTCCCATGCATCTATGCCTCCTGTTTGCATGCATTGAGATTAGAAAAGGAAATAAAACCTGTATTCCACTCTAATTTTCTGCATCCGATCTGCCCATACGCTCTTCCCAGCAGACCCTGAGTTAAGAACGATGAGGGCAGATCACGTTTTTCCTGAGCAATATCTATATCGGAATATTTTGGGCTTGCTTTAGTGAGCCTCTCGCTCCTCAGGAGGACGCTCGGCAGGGAGATGAGCGCTGGGTGCGTTTTCCTGGCAACGTCTCTTGCTTCAGATGAGGCCACCAAAGACGTTTGGGGAAGCGATGATTCCCTGGTAATGCCTCACTCCGAGCTCTGACCTGGAACCGAGGGCTCCGCAAATACGCATAAATCTTCAGCTCACGTCCAAATCACCGCAAGGTTCAGTGAAAATAGCAAAACTGCCAGTGAATCTGACCTAAGCTCTAATGCAACCCCAGCGTGATTTATGGCCTCAGGTGGAAACCATGAGACACGTCGGGTTTGGCCCCAAAGCAGAGGATGGTCGGGTGCCCCAGCCCCACTGTCCGTGTTTGGTGCTGAGGAACTGGGACAGCCAGCAGCAAAAATGGAATGAAACAGCACAAACACATCCCAACAAGGTCTGCAAGCCCTGTTCGTCATGTGCTGAGTAAATGCAGCTGACACACAAATCAAACCGGTGTCCTGCTCCAGTCACAGACAGGAAATTCAACAAATCAAAGAATAATAAGGGCAAGCAAGCAATAAAGTTATTTTTTCTGATTGAAAAGTAGCAATTCACTAGCTCCACTGTTCGTGAACAGCGCTTCCCTAAATGCAGAATTCTGCAATAGTGCTTTGGTATTTCAGGACATTTCTAATGGCTTTTTAATATTTATTCCCCCATCAAAATATTATCACAGACAGTGGGAGACACAATTATTTTTTCCTACCTAAAAAGAAAAGAGGAAAGAAAGAGGGTTTCAACCTCAGTGACCCCATTTTCTAGGGAAGAACAAGTGTCGCATCAGTGGGGAAAGATGCTTTTTGGTTGTTCTCTGCTAGCAAAGCTCCCCCAGCCAGAAGCAGGAATTATTACCTCTACAGAGCATTAACGAGGCCATTTCCTCTCCTTCCTCTGACTCTTGTTTATCTGTCTGCACATTAGCTTGGAACAACCAACCACAATAACAATCAGCATAAGATCCCAGGTGACAGAACCAAGCAGACTTTTGGCCACTCTTGGTGTCCACAGTGGATATCACTAGTAACGATCACTCTCATTCAGCCCTTGAATTCTGAGTCTCTGTAATGGTTTAGCTGAGAAATGGGGGGGCAGGGGAGGGGGTTTCTGCATCGTTAGCGTATTGAAAAGTAGCCACAAAGATTCGCTGGGCTCTGGGCCTGCAGCGAACAGCCCGCGCTGACGTGCGCTCACAGCTGTAACATCTGCATCCCATCCCGGTGCCAAGTTCACCTTTTTTCCAACACTCTGCATCCCCCCCCACTCCACCATGTGCATGTAAACCTCCAAAGGGAAACACTGCATCATGGGTTTTGACCAACAAGGTAATCCCGGGCAGTACGTTATGGCAACACCTGCAGCCCAGACTACGATTATTGTGGCTTCCACCACCCCCCACGACCCCCCGACGACCATGAGCTAATAAGCCACAATGCAGACGATTTACAGCACCCCGCAGGCTTTTGGGTCAGGAGGTGATGAGAAATGGGTCACCCGGTGTGATTTGGAGGATCGGGGAAGGCGATGCCGTGTGTGCACCGTGTCCAAGCATAACCTGACTCTGCACTACCCCATGTCCCTAAGAACCTCATCACACGTCTGTGCAACCACACGGAAAAGACAATAACAAAGGCAGTCTCCTGATTTTTTTCAGAGCTATTTCTCTTCCCTGAGATAACAAGTGTGACATGGACATGGGTGTCACAAAAAAGCCGCCTGAGCCCAGCTCTCTCTGTTAAAGCCTGTCCTAGTCCGATCAAGCTTTGTCTTGAGGTGAATGTCGGCAAACACATCATCCAGAGGCTCATTCACTGCCTCTCTTTATGTGCAAATCCAAAGAGAATCCCAGCTCTTCTCAAAGGAAAGAGCAATCTTGCACTGAAAGGGTTTTTGCAGGACCTACCTTGTAAATTAAATGAGATTAGAAGCAAAGTTTTTGCCTTTTTTTTTTCCTCAAGTGAAAGAAAGTGTGTGACAAGGAACCAGGAGCCTGTGTGCCATGGAATATTCCTGCAGTACTTGACGCTGTGGTTTATTTTACTAGTGGTGACTAGTTCAAGCCACATTTAGTCAATAAATATGAGATATGAGGTCACTCCGCCATTGAGCTGTTACCCTGTCTACATATTTCACAGCTGGGTAGTAACCTTTTAACTAGCGTCTACCTCGGTGGGGAGTCTCCATAAAAAAAGAGCCAGGATCCCTTGGTCGTGGTGGGGGATCGAGGCACAGGAGCACCGGGGAGATTTCTGAGCAGAAGGGGAATGCTCGGGGCTCCGCTTTGCGTTTTGTCCCCCTGGTTCGCAGGACGTAGCACCCAGCCGAGCGCAGGGACCTCCGAGCCAGCCCCCATCTTCACGCCGACAACAGCTGATGCACCAGCACATCCCATATGCTGAGTTGTACAGTGAGCTTCTCCACCTTTCACATGGAAATAGGCCAAAAGACAAATTTCCTCCTGTTTCTAGCTTCACAGAACAAACCTGTGCAAATCGAACAATTCCAGGAGGATAGTTTCTCCTTTTATCCATGTCTTCTTGGATTTAGGAGAAATTCAACTTCTTTAAAAGGTTAATCCTCCTTTTTCTGAGTCCCTAGATCCTCCTCACAGCCTTTGCTTTGGGATGAGGACATTTCCCTGCTTTCTGAGCTGCTAACTCAGCACTAAAGTCTGGTTAAGATGGAGCATCCCCCAGCCCAACGTTAAACCATCACACCAGAGCACGTCACAACCAGAGCAAACTTTCTGTGATGCTCCCAAGTACAACCGGGAAGAGAAGTTGCATCCCCGGCCCTGATTTGAAACCTCCAGGGTTTCAAGTAAGGGTATCTTCTGTAAACCTGCTTTGTGCACGTGCTGCTCCATCGCTGGCACGGTCCCACTGAGGGCTCAGCGGTCCACGAGAAAGCAGCATGAGAAGGGGCCCAAGCAAAGTCCCCCAACCTGGCTACCACGAGGTATTTAGGTATCTAACAAATGAGATGTGTGAGTGGAGGCAGCAAGAAGAGGGCAAGGAAGAGAAAGCAAACCCGTGGGTAAAGACGCCACGTTAGAGAGACCAGCCATGGAACTGCATTGCTTCACACCAGCTCTGCCCATGGTGTTGGTGGACATGTGCTGGAGATGAACAGAGACGCGAGAGCTCAGCCGGCCTCATCCTTCCCTGTAACATCCCCCATACATGCAACACAACCACCAGCAGCAAACCCAGAGAAGGGGGGAAACGTGCCTGTGCTGCAGAGCAAGGGGTTAAAAGGTCCTTTCCCAGCATCGCACGTGGGCTGGGAGAGAAACCAGGACAGCAGCGGCTCAGCGAGCACCCGGCTCCGGCACGTCCCGACTCCCAGGTCTCGTCCCCAGCGTCACGGCCGAGGCGGCTCTGGGAGACGAGGCCAGCTCCTCCCAGCTCAGCTGGAGCCTCCAAAATCAGAACCTCTTCTGTCAGCTGCCTTTTATAGGGCTATAAAACCACGAGCCTGTCAGATGTTGGCTGGCATCAGCCCGTGCCACCTTCATCACCACCTCCCTGCTCCCTCCATCACCTCCAAAACTGCCACCTGAGGACCAGCGTCCCTCAGATGGACAAGTGGCCATGGACAGATGGAACTGCAGCAACACCATCTCAGATGGACGTGCCCAAGCAAAACAGGGTCCAAGCAAGGTGAAGAAATGCCCTTTATTTGCAGCCTCCCCATTTGCATGACCCCCCCCTGCACCATCAGCACAGGGCTGCAATGGGACACCCCTTAACCCCCCAACACCCCCCAGGACCAGCCCGTTATGCCACACGCTATTATCAGACACCACTAATAACGTGTACACTTGTAATGCTGGGCCCAGCGACAAGAATAACATGAAATAACACTGCACCCACCCACTGAGAACACCGAGTGTGTCACACTCCTCTGTGTCATGTGTTTAAAAATATCTCTACTGACGGCCTTTTTTTTTTTTACCCCCCCTTTTCTTTTCAGATTTATTTATATTTTTAAACGCCTAACTTGGCCAGGTGGAAAAAGCTTGCATCAGAGCCGAAGCAGAGGATGGTGACGGGTGTCTGCTTGTTTTATGTTAAATAGGAGGGAGGGGGGAAAAAGAAGTTTGCAATTACATGTTCTGTGCGGAGAGGTGTGGCCGTTGGCACCCAGAGAGGTTCCAGCCTAAACCACACGGACAGATGCTCGGGGAGGCGGCTCTGGCCAGGGCAAACACGACCGGGACAGCCTGCAGCTGGGCTCTGATGGGATCCAGGGGGAGAAGCTCATTGACAGCCTCAGGACTGAACCAGCAGCAGGTCCCATTGGAGGGAAAAGCTGCACGAGCCCCGACTCACCCAACCCGCCAGCACACCAAGGTCCAGCCCTTTCGCTGGCTGCAATCGATTTCTTTTTCTGCCCCCCAACCCCAAAACTAGTCGGGGTTATATTGACATCATCGATACACACAGTTAGCTTTCAATCCAAAGCATCCACAAATGGACACATCTGGGAGCAAGGCATATTTGGAGAACAGACAAAAGCAAATAAGTCAAATAATGGGTCAGATCGCAGGCGTATGGGGAATTTTGGCAGCTCTGAGGCAAGGCTGAAGGGACTGGCAGGCTGGGAAACAATGCAAGAGCAGGTGAGAGGAAAAACAAAACAGAATTTGTTGGTAAAATAAATGCTGAATCCCTCTGTGTTACCCCTGTCTGGCCTACCGTCCTTGCCAAAATGACTTTAATTTAAACTGAGGACAACTGCACTTTTAACAGGTACATCTTCCCACTGAAAACTCGCATCAAACCGCAGGATGTGCTGAGCCAGGGGAGGCACCACCAGCCACGGCTGCAACCGCGAGGAAACCACGGGCAGAAAACTCATCCCAAACCCCCCGGGCCATGAGTTTAGAAACTCTCCCGTAACGTTTTTTCCCTTCTTGCTTTCTTCCACACTAGGAGGCTGAGACACAAATCCGATTACTGGCCTAACACAGGGCTGGTGCAGGGTTTGAAACAAGCAATTGAGTGGTGTCTACAATTGCTGTGCTGTGGCTTTCAGGAGGCTCGGCTGCCGAGCTAATTTGGTGCAGTTTCCTGTTTTTCTGCAGCAAATAGAAGGAGAGAAGGGAGATGCAGCAAATCTGAGCTGCTCAAGCTCAGCTCTTGTGCTCCTGAGCTGCAAAGCTCAGCTCAGCATGCTCAGAGCTCCAGCTCAAGCCTGTGGTTAATACCAAGTCCAAAGCGGCTTGTCTACTGCAAGGCAACAGGTATACAAACTACCAGCTGGCTCTGGCAACTGAAAGCCAAGGGATGGGGTTCGATTCGATTGCTTGGCAGCAAGTTGGTTTTGCAGCAGGGACACGGCTGCTCAGGCAGCTCGGAGCCAGCCCCATGCAGCTCTGCACGGCCACCGGTGACGTCCCTCGGGCTCAGAACCCACCGAGCCTGCAAGGCTTAAACCTGCTACCTGAGCATTAACTTCATCGTTATCCTCCAAACACAACGATAACAAATCTTAACTCCTCAAAATCTCCGCAAAACACACCCTAAACCAAGAATGTATGCACATACACATGTACACACTGCATACACACACATGCATATATATTCTTAATATGAGTATATATGTAACATAGACATATGTTGAATGCACTGTAAGGACAGCAATTTCCACGGCACTATTATATTTTAAGGAGCCAAATACTTGACAGTAACACTCCAAAGACTGGTGCCCAGCTCCTCAGGCAGGCATCGCAGGCTCATGCCAGACTTGGTGACAGTAATTCCCCACCCTGTATTAACACAGGGGCTGCTCATAGTGGCCCCTAAAAACCTCCAAACCAAGGAAATGCCACTTATAAACAACCTCCTTTGGGGCAGCTTGCCTAAAGGGGCCTCGCTGCAATACCTGCCCCCTCCCTTCACCCAGCACATCTGTGCAAATAAACACAAGCCACTTCCAGCAGCAGCCGTAGGGCTGTGCATGTCACAGCCCCTTGTCCCAACATCTGCTGTCCCTAATGGGAACGGCAAAGCGCAGCACACGCCATGGATGGATCTTAAAAATGCATTTCATCATCTGCACCGGGGGGGATTTCACCGCGGTCAGTTGGTCTCATCCCCAGCACAACTTCCCCAGTCTCAAGATTATGTGACGTTGCGACCAGAGACTTCAAAAAAAGGGCAGGATTATTGTCTAATTGGATTTCTGGTCTCAATTAGGGCAGAAGGGAAACCAAATGCAAAGCTGACATGGAAAGCTTCAAACATCTGTAACAACAAGTGGCCAATTTACAACGTACCCACCGAGGAACATGCAGGCAGGACACAGACGTGATCAGGGACTCACCTGCTCCTCAATGAGCCCACGGATTCTCCAGAGCAGTAGGGACTGAATATAATCAAATATCCCGGGAGCATCACGGTGATGGGGACGGTGGGGCCAGCAGTTTGATCTCTGACTCCTTCCTCCATCCAGACACAGGATCAGCTGCAGGAGACAAGCGGGATGGAAGGGGCAGCACCCCTGCAGCTCCTCTGAGAAACATCAGGAAACTCCAATCGGTTTCACCTTGAAATCAAGCAGAGATTAGGGCTTAACAAGCAGCTAAAGCGAAGTAATGGCCTGGGCCACATGTTGCAGATCAGCTGCCATGTGAGGCTCATTACTGCAGCCCAAAGGTTACAACGGCTGCTCAAGCATTTCCACATGGGCTCAGAGAGCCGGCCCTGGCAGCACCAAAAAGCAAATGAGTCGGTACAGAGGCACCAAGAGCTGATGGCCAGTGTGACCCCAGCTGCTCTGTCCACAGGAAACATGTCCCTGTCCCTCCTCCCTCCCAGCGCAGGGGACAGGAGGAGATGACGCTGGAACATGTCCCAAGTCACCCAGTTCACTGGCACTGGGCTCTATCAACCAAACCACTGGTGGTGGCATCAGCATCTCTTGCACGAGATGGCACCCACTGAGCTGAGAGGCAAAGGGCTTCCTGACAACTGTAAAATCCCACAACAACCCAGAGATCCCAAAACCCATCCGTGCTCCTGGGAAATAAACCCTGGGAGCAGCCACTTGTCCTTCCCATGGAAAGAGGCTCCCAGAGCCCGGTGCTCGCTCTGCCAGTGCTGATATAAAACTTGGGTCATGGAATCATAGAACAGTTTGGGTTGGGAGGGACCTTCAAAGGTCATCTAGTCTGAGTCCCAGTAACGCAGTAACCCCAGTGGCTCCGCATAACCCGCCTCCTACCTTGGCATCACAAGACTAAGCGTTGTGCTTAGAAATTAAAGTTCAGGGTGAAAAACTCCTCCATCACACCGCCTACTGTGCTGATGCAATGGAAAAATGCACGGTGCATGTTTATTCTGCCCCAAGAAAAGGCCTATTTCTCTCTGGTCCGTGCACCAGCACCCTCAGATCCAGGGTGCGCGGCTGCGTGCCAGCACGGCGGGGAGAGCCGTGCAACCGCGGCTTATTTATGACACGGGTTATAATGATGGGCTGCAGCCACCAAGGAACTCCCAGCAATTTCCACCCTCTGTAGACACAGGTTTTCAACGCTGGCTATTTTTGCTGCCCACAAGTATTTTCATTCAGCTGTTTCAAAATCGGGGCTGTAAATGCAGCGGGCTGGCTGCTGAGTGGGCGCGAGCGGCTCTCACTCCATCGAAGTCCAAGGGAGACGCTGCCGATCTTACCCGCACGGCGTGAGATTATTGCTTGGCCCCTTTCCAGAGGGGCTTCCAACCTGGTTTTGCCTTTCTGCTGAGCAATCTGGAATCTGACTTTCCTTCGCTGTGCGTTTTCCTCGGCAGCAGATGTGGGGACAGAGGGCTCAGCACAACCTTTTGAATGCTGCTGCTCCACCGGGGCTGGCAGCGAGCCTTGGGTTTTGGAGTGCATCAGCATCAGCACTGAGCAATGAACCCCCAGCGGTCACCAGCTCTTTCCTATATCAAGGCAAAAAAATGAAACGGAATCTCACGGAGATGGCACAAATAGCAAACAGAGTGGAAAGAACAAATACTTAAGAGAGAAAATAAAACAAACCACAAGGGCTGCAAGCAAAGTGGCTGTAGAAAATGGATGCAGCTTAAGGGTGTGATTCAGAGTCCTGTCTGAGTGTCAGAGGTTCAATACTATTGCCTTCAATTTAAATCATTTTTAAAAGAAGTGCAAAAGAAAGGTGATGAAAGGGCCCTAACGTTGTTCCCTGGTTGGAAAAACACAGCCCACTTGTGCACTGTGGTAAAGTTTTGCATTTTGGCTAGACATCGCGTGCAGGGCTGAGCTGGAGCCTCCGCTGCTTTTTAAAATTTGAGGGCACCGGTGATCCATGGAGGGAGAAAATGCTCTTTCCTTTGAGGAGGATGCTGTCAGAGCAGCATCTTCCGGAGGGAGCACAGCCGCCCCCAGGGGATCATCGCACTCACGCGTGCATCCTGCTCCAACAACGCATGGGTGAACACCAGACCTGGCACTGCCACCTCCTCCTGCTCGCTGGCTAGGGCCAGCCATTCCTCATGGGACGGCTGGGGTCGAAGGGACCTTCAAAGACCATCCAGTTCAACCCCGGCCATGAGCAGGGACATCTTCCACCACACCAGGATGCTCAAAGCCCCATCCAACCTGACCTTGACCACTTCCAACGATGGGGCATCCACCACTTCTCTGGGCAACCAATTCCAGTGTCTCAACACCCTCCTCATTAAACATTTCCTTATATTCCGTCTAAATTAAATCATAACCAGGCTTCTCTCTCCACTCCTGCTTTGGAGAGGTGCTTGAGGATATCACAACTGCTCACAAGTTCTCACGACTGAGATCAGGGGGGCGAAGCCGGGTCACCTCGCAGGACCTGGGGACCCCCATCCAGCCCCACAGCCTCCGTTCTCCAGACAGCGACGCAGAACCCATCGCCCTCCAAAGAGGACGGAAAAACTGGGTATGGACACCCACACACAACAGCAGTGTCTGGAAACAGCCACTTCACTGGTGAAAACTGCTTTGCACCCACAAGAAAAATCAAAGAAAATAGTGGGGAGGGGAAACAACTTTTTGTTTTTCTAAATGGCTCATTTCATGCACCAGGCTGGGCTGGACAACCTCACCTGAGAGTGGATCCCTCCTGTTGCCATATGGAATCTCAGCTTCTCAGCTCAGCCTGAGTTACTATCATCATCCCTCTCCTTTGCAACCCCGGCCAGAGACTTTCGCTGCGCTACCAAAACAATAACTTCTGGCTAAACCTGCCAAAAACCTTCTCGTCGATGTTCTCTCTGTGTTTCAAAGGAGAGAAACGCACAATAAACACCTTTTCATTACAGCACCTTTGTGGATTTGGGGTGTCCATGTGTGTGCATAGGCCTGTGCTGAAAGATAAGTTTAACAATTGTGTGATTTCTTCCTTTTTTTTTAACTCCCCTCCTGCTTATGCAGCGAGTTACTAATATCCTGATTGGAACCAGATTTGCATGAATTAGAAGTCGAAATTGGAGCAGCAACTGCTGTGCAGAGGATGTAAAGGGAATAAAATGAATGGGGTATTAACCTTCAACCACTGAATATTAATCAGCGTTTCACAAAAAAGAAAATACAGAGGCTGCCACACTAAATATTTTTAGCATTTATTGACGGGCTTGATTTCCTCTCTCTTTTAGACCTTTTGCTTCCAATCATGGACCATAAAAAATCACACAGAAGATGGGGAGGGTTAAAGGAAAATAATATATCATCCATTTTCTTAAATGCTGGATGATATTTGTGTGTTATGCAACACAGAAACCCACCTAACAAACAGAGAACCTTACCCCACAACTGATGGGTTCAAAGGCTCATTTCTCCAAGTCCCAAAGCAAACAGAAATCTACCCTGAAGTACAGCGAAGCCTTCGGAAATGAATGCTCGATAAAGAAATAAACTTCTTTAAAGCTGAACTTCCCGTGTGCTGAGAAGTAAAATGCAGCTGAAAATCAGCCTAATAAAAGAATCAGCTCGTTAAATGAAGATTGTTTTTTCCCAGTGTGCTCCAGTGCAGTTCATAAAAGAGCTTCATGGAAAGTGAAATACAACATCTTAGCGAAACGGCCCTGAGATGGTGACATGGCCACGGCAGCGCTGCCGCGGCCCCCAGCTCGGCTCATGGGATAATGGCTAAACTGGGGTTTACGGGTGTTAGCAGCGATGGCCGTGGGGGCTATGGGGTGGGCTATGGGGTGGGCAGGGGGTGCGAGGGAGGTCGGGGTGGCTGCAGCCCCTCTGACCCCCATGGAAAACATCTGCCACCCAAACCCCATCAAATCCTACCGACCAAACCGCATCATCCTCACAAACAACATCTAAAATAACAAAAAGCACGCACAAGTGGAAAACTCCAGAGCCTCTTCTTTTGCCATGACCCCCTGCAAAATTTGGCATGCGGGGATTTTGAAGCCAGATGTCCCTCGAAATCTCTTTTCAGCAGAGACAATTCCCTCCCTTCCAAACACTGCTGCCCTTCTCCTCCATGCACCTTTGCAAAACAGAATGCATTTGTTTTCATTAACTTCTTATCAAATTACCTGGATTTGTTTCAATACTCAGAATGTATTAGAGAAAGGGAGAGAGAGAGAGAGAGAGAGAAAACAGTGGTAGGTTTTCAGGAAATAGCAAGTTCTTTTTCACCGAGATAGAAATCACTTGGCAAGGCACAGTGAAATACTTCTAGGTTCCAGAAGAAAGCAAGGGGGGAAAAGCAAGCAAGGGAAGGGAAGATGCTAATGAACTGCAGAGGAGAGAAAAATAAAGTTTAAAAGAAAACGAAAACAAAAGAAAAACAATGAAACCCAATGTTGGTCAGACATCCGCACCCAGCTGATCCGCAGAGGGAAACGGCGGCTTGTCCAAGTCACCAGATAAGGAGCAGCCCTCCTTTCTCAGGGAATGCTTAAGGATAGGTGGCGTTAAAGTCCCAGAAATAATCAGCATTGAGACCCTTTTTGCCAATAAAACCCTAGGCATCAGGTCAGCAAAAATTTTCGAGGCGTGATTCCCTTCTGCCTCGGTCAGACAAGAGCCCAGCAGGTACCGGTGTCGGTGGAAATAGCGATAAACACGCCTACCTTGAGCACACACCTACGTGATTTCTTTTCAAATGGTGATAACTCTGTTGAAGCTG